>NC_048441.1:14136270-14736270 GCF_004353265.1 Vitis riparia | reverse complement strand
CTACTGTAAAATACCCGAACACCACAAACTTGAACTAGAAGCAAAAACAAAACTTACATCTGAGACAGCCTTTTTTTCCTCCAAACATTTTTCCAGTTCATTCTGGATATCCTGCATTTTCGAAGTCACAGCTTTCTCCACTGCTTCTAAAACAGAACTCTCCCTCTTAGCTTTGGCTTCCAAAAGTAGAGATTCATAATACTGGAAGAAAACAAGGGTAAGACTAAACTGCTTGCAAGAGATTTCAGTTACTGAAGAGGAAACACGGTGCAAAACCAGAATTTCTTAGTGTTAGTGAGCTACATTAGCTAGATAGGTTGGCAATTTTGCTCCAAATCAGCATAGGTCCAAATCTATGTATTTCCATAGGACTTATCACCTTCAAAGCTGAGGCACAAAAATGTATTCAAACATAAGGTGAGTATGTGGTTAGATTATGTGGTTAGGACATTGTGGTAGGCAAATGCCAATGTGGAGATCATCAAAAGAACGAGGCAATGAGCGTGAGAATCCAGACAAAATGAAAAAAGAAAGGGGTAAGAATCTCAAGCACCCCTACAGGTTGTGCAAATGCCAGAGAAATTTGTTTAAAATATTAATTATTCTTGAAAAAAATTCAGCCCGTTCTGGTGCATTCTAATCCAACTTATATATATATATAGGGTGCAATTTCATTTTTGAAAGCATCTTCCACTGGGTTGAGCTCATCTTCATTCTTTTGTGGCCTCAGGTCAAGGTGGATACAGTTGATTGTCACAAACTGATACAATAGGAATTAAAAGTCTCAACTTTATATGTTGCACAACTTCTACCTTTCTTGAGCTTACATCTTAGTCCCATGACAGTGACTAGCTGGTCAGTGATAATAAGCTTTACTCTTTGGTGCAACATAGATGAGCCTTACAGGGAAGGGCCCTGTTGGATGGAACCAAAGTATTCCCAATAGGAAGAAAAAGCCTCTCAGATAAAAACTTGGTCTGGCATCAACCTGATTGTTCTGGCCATCGTCTTTTGCTAGGTTTTTGTATACTGCTTTCTCTTTTCATTTAACCTATAGTTTCAATATTGGCATGTGCGCCTATTAGTTATATTGTCATTATCTCTACTAGGATCGCCTAAAACTCTCGCAGACACTTCAAAAGTACAGTGGTTGACAGTCAGGTCATAACAGGATAAGAAACCAATGTTGATACCACCTGGGTCCCTTTTCAAAGAGTTTGCATAGCTAGTTGATCACTCATTTTGTAGGGAAGTTCATCTTTGCAGGAATTTAGGATTCTTGAACTTACTAAATGTTCCTTTTCACAAATCATTCCTTTTTATGATTGAGGATTTGGTAAACCTAGGATGATTGTTCGAGGAGAGGGTGAATCTCTAGATTGTGGTTTAGCAAAGCTTGGACTTGGTTGTAACATATTTTCTTTTTATCACATCCCCTCAGCAAAGTGTTGAGGAGTCGATGAAGGAGCACGAGGTGCTGCCTTGAGGACATAAAAATAAAGCGTAGGTGCCCTGACCAAAGTAAGTCCCTTCGGAGAGGTAGCTTTTGGGTTTAGGTAAATCTGTGTACCTGCTTTTCAAAATCAATAGATTTGCTCTATGGTCAAGTGGACCCTCGGTTTTAAACCCACAATGATCTTGAAAGAGGTCCTACCACTGGTTTCCATGTATATTGTGGGTTCTATTTGTGTGAAATTGAATTTCTCAATTCATTCTTATATTTGAGAAAAAAATGAATGAAAATTGAATATTAGGAATAAAAAGTTCTAATAAATATTTAATATTTGGGCCTAATTAACTATTCAACCCCCTCTAAGTAGTTTCAGAAACCAAGAACTCAACTTTCACATAGCATCATGAGTTGGATTTTTTTTAAAAAAAACTGGTATAGTGTTTAATAATCTAATATTGAAATTCTCATTCTATGAAATTGCTTACCTGGGAGTGACGCTACCAAACAGTGAACTAATGGTTGACATGCTACATCAATAATGTTGCCTCACCACAGATCTATGATCACATAATTGGAAGGAAGCAAAATACATACTCTAGGATTTCATAAAGTGGTGGAAGAGTTTTAATAATTACCCAGAAACAATATGAATGAATATCAAATACATTAACAATAAAGAAAAGGAGGGAAAGAGAACAGAATACAGGCTGCGTGAGGAAATGCATCTACTTACTTGTCTTTGAGTTTTCATCTCAGTTGCAAGAAGATGGTTGTATTCATCCACAATCTGTTAGCAACAATGACAAATCAACTTGTTTTATCCCAATAGTAAACATTACAGGATAGAAAGTAACATAAATCACTCTAATGCGCATCACATAAAGTAGCATTCAAGTTAAGACATAATGAAAAGTTAGTCAACCTCAGCCCCAACCAACCAAGTTGTACCAGACAAGTGAATTAGTTGTCAGGATTTTGATCATTTACCATAAACTTCAATAAGTAAAGATCCAGATAAGGTTATCAGGAAAAAGAAAGAGCACATACTGCTTCAACTTTGCTGCTGAAAAGGGCTGTACTAATTCCAGAATCATCTGTACACCCGTATGTACCACAATCTCCTTCAGTTGACATACAGCGAGAGTCCATCATTGCCAACTTGCCATCAGCTTTTGACTGGTTTAATCGATGAACAAAACTATCACCAACATAATCCCAAACCTGCTGTTTTTCTAAATCAAGGGAATAGGAATGATGCGCATCTTTCCAGTGTCTAATAGCATGGCCTTCTTTATATCTAAACCCAGCAAAAAGCTTCAATAAGTAGAAATTCAAAGGGAGAGAAAGTATAGCAGAGAATCAAATGAACAATAACTACAGAATATGTTGGTACCATTCAGAAACAGAAATTAGCAGTCACAATAGGAAGCGGAACAAACATTAATGTTTACCTTCCGCATCCTGCAAAACCACATATCATGCAAACCCAAAGATTTTCTGATGTTCCACAAACAAAGCATGTAGGTTTCTCATCCTGCTGCTGACAAAATTGGCAGACCTGATGGCATATAAACATTAAAACGAAACCTCTACATAGTTTTTCCAATATCCAACCACATTCATGAAGTCATATTACATTCAAATGCTTTTCAGACAACACAGATGTATGGACAACTGATGTCAGGATAAAACATAAAAAAATTGAATATTCACTAATTTTCCACATAATAGTACAGTTCCTCTGATTCTGAAGTAACCACATTATATACATGCACATTCTGGTGCTCAATATTCTGGTAGAACACCTTTGACATTTCTTTCTCTTTTCTTTCCTAAAGACTTGATAACTTATGCTATTCACTTCTCTTGCAGCAAAACTCTATCTGACAACATATGTGTACAATTTGATTCCTAAGAAACTCCATTTTGTGGTAGAATATAAAGTTCAATGTCCATTTGGATACACTTCTTGTTTTTTGTTTTTAAATATAGAAAGTTCGATATGAAAAATAGAAACTTTTATACAAAAGGTTATTTATTTATTTACTTTGATAAGTAAATAAGATATTATAAAATGAGCTCTAAGAAAGGGGCACAACCCTATGTATATGGACATATAAAGGGAATAAAATAAAATAAAGAAACTCCTTACACCTTTAGTACCACCCAAATACACAATAAAATTTACCGAAGAAAGGCTTGCACCTCCTACCAATTTACTAGTCCATTCAGAGAAAGAATTGACCATTCCAAGCCATCAAAGGTTCCTTTACCATGTTCCTTCCAAATGCACCCAAATAAGCATACTATGGCAACATGCATACTTTCCTTTTCCACTAACCCACAATCCCTCCACACAAACCACCCAAAATATCCTTATTGACTCAGGAAGCACCCAAGAAATATCAAAGGTTGAAAACAGTAAATATCATAAATTGGTAGCTTAACATAGTATTCAAGTTTTGATTAACTAGAGATCTAGAGTTTGAGCTTCTCCATCAGTCCATTCCTTTATCCATCTGTAATCCATGATGTCATTTACCTCTCCATATGCAGGTATGAAACTGCCTGTTTGGGGATGAGATGTATATGTTGGCCCACTACTGATGTTGTTGCTCCTCTTCCCTCTGAACACAAACCACCTTCATCTTCCCCAAACTTATTACATCTCATCTCTATCCATAGAAAAGCTTGCTTCCTTATGCTCAAAAAATATTCTTTTTGCATCTTTTTCTAACCTTTGTTGGATTTGATATTGGTGCTACAATTGCTGACATAAGATACACAGGTACCAAGGTTTGAATAAAGAGGAGTTGTCAAGATCAATCTGTGATACAATGAAGCTGCAGTTTCTCGAAGTCATTTCCATATATTTACTGAAGAAACATTATACCTACATCTGTTAGGGTTACATCCAACATTAGAAGGTCATTTGGTGTAGCAGTTTGAAATACTTCATGCTGCCAAAGTACTCTAGCACTGTTTTGCCTACACACAAGAACACCTTGGGTAGAGGAGGTAAAAAAATTCCCTGAAAGGGTTTCTGAACTTAGAAAGGTTCTCATTTGGTGGCCACCTTTTCCCTACACCCCACACCTTCTCTCAAATAAGCACTTAGCCAAAAGTTATAGTTGCATCAAAAAGACCATAAGCCTAAAAATTAATTTCCATTTGGCCATCCAAACAGAATCCACAGATCATCTAGTTATGCTTACTCCTAGCAATATATGCGAGGGATGGAAGGAAGCAGGCCAAACATCGCACTAACCCAACTAATGAACAAGAGGATGAAAAGGAATGGTAGTAGGTTTTTTCACTTCCAGAAAATAGAGTAATCGTATTGGAGCTTAAAAGTCCCACCAAACTGGTAAAACAAC
This sequence comes from Vitis riparia, assembly GCF_004353265.1. Classification (NCBI taxonomy): domain Eukaryota; kingdom Viridiplantae; phylum Streptophyta; class Magnoliopsida; order Vitales; family Vitaceae; genus Vitis; species Vitis riparia. Next base: position 14,731,440 of record NC_048441.1, on the reverse strand, counting down.
AAGGGCTCGTGCAATGTGTAATAAACATAACACCCCAGCCAATACAAATAAATAAATAAATAAATAAAAATAAATGAAAATAAAAAATAGAATATATCATTTTCAAAATCTTCAAGCATTCAACAGATCAATTGATCTGCAATATTATTGAAGTTGTTTAAACCACTACACGCTTGACAGATACCAAAAAGAAAAAGCTCATGTTCAGTACAATTAATAATATTCTCGGTCAACCACAGTCCCATATTTAGAACACAAATTGAAAAACCTGGATTTTATTTTTTTTTTTTTCTTGATAGGTAAATTGAAAACCCTGGAATTTCAAAGTATCAAGAACTGAAATTACGTGTGTAGCCGCATGCAGATTAAAGCACTACATGCTAGCTCAGCAAGTATATTAAAGTTCATCATCGGTGTGCTATCAACAACTTCAACCAACCAAAACGCCAAATCTATTATATGAACACAAAACTAAAACTTTCAATGACATTAATGAATTGCATACCTGACAAGACAAATTGGTCCATTTTGAAATGCAAGGACATTGAAATGAGTGGTCACAAAGCGTATTCAGTATTCCACTGGTGTCTTGGTCCAATCTCTCTAACATCCAAAATAAATTAAAAGAATCATTGTAAAACTACAATTCACAATATTTTTGTCATTCCACATAAAAATAAACATAAATGCAAAATGAAATGCATAGAAAAATAATTAATTAATTAAAAACTTGTGAATGGCCAAAACCTCTGTTTCTTTCTTTTTTTTTTCTTTTTTTTTGCTCCAAACAAAAATTAAGATAAATTAGAGAGTGACCAACCAAGACAGACTGGACAAGTGGGTAACTCTGTGAACCCAGATGGAGGTGTACAGGCGAAGTCTGCCGATTCAGTGTATTCTGCTGATAGCATAAACAGAAGATGGCATACCTCAGCCTGAAATCTCAACATTAAACACAAAGACCTGTGATTGATAGTTGAACAATTGTACATGCAAATTTGAATCTAACAAGAGACCTCATCTACCTCCCCAGGTGAAAACCGCTTCCCATTGAAAATGCAATAAAAAGCATCCGCATATAACTGATTAATAAATTTGATTACAACACTGTACCGATCCTCCACAGCATCGTTTCTGCAATTCAATCCAAAGACATTGACTTAGGGTTCTTGGATGCAGTTTTTTTAAAATATTATTCTTTTTTTTTAATTTGAGGGGAAAAAAAAAAAACAGGATTTTATTAATAAACCAAAAAAGGGCAAAAAAAACACTAACTTAGAAATCAATGAAACATTTAAAAGTAACTCTTGCTCTCGAGAGTTAAATAACCTTTGAAATCCTTTAATACCTAATCAACACGCTTTGATCGAAAAACTGCTATAAAAAATAACAGTCACCAGAATTATCTTAATTTAATTTATCATAAAGCTAAAATCAGCGCTCTGTTTGGTGGCCCAGAATATTGATTAACGCTCTGTTTGATTACCATTTCTTTTGTTACCGCCGCGTATGTGAGACTTCAAATTAAATTTTCTATTACATCTTTCTAAGGTTTCTCAGCCACCAAACAGAGATTGTATATCCAAGGAAAAAAAATGAAGGAACGAACCTGATGACGAGGAGCTCAGAGACCTCATCGATGTGGGAGCCACAGAAGCGTATGAAATCATCGGAAGAGAGGTAGTTGGGGACAGCGACAACGAAGAGGAGAGTGGTTCGAGAGGTAGTGCGTGGCAAGGCGGTGGCGAGTGAGAGGCTGCGGAAGAGATGGACCATGCCTCTGCGCTCGCCCAAGTTAGGGTTAGGGTTTGAGGAGATGGAGAGAGGGTGGTTGTCGTCCACTGAGTGGACTCGGAGGGCGAACATGGCGCCCGGGTTGAATCAAGACAAACTCCGTTGCGCCAAAATGAAGTTTTAAAACGACCTCGGCGGTTTTTAAGTAGACATCCTGGTAATGGCGGTTTGTAGCTTTAGCAGGTAAAACACAATGACTCAAAATGGAAATTGAAAATTAATAAATAAATTTAATACTAATAAATTATTATTTTTTTATTTAATTTTAATTATGTTTGACTTTTATCGTTTTTTTTTTTTTTTTTGATAAATTAAACATAAATTTAATTTATTTTTTAAAAATAATTATACTCTTACGTTGAAGTAGTATCCAAGTCTTTGGTTATATGTAGCCCCAAGCATCTTCTCTCACCTGTGGTCACATTCAGCAACCCTTGAAAAGACACTCGAGATATTGAAGATAGCATGAAGAAACAAGCCAGGTACAATTACAAAGTTGGAATCTCTTTTCAGGGAGTGTTGGAAAAATCAATTTATTAATTTAATATAATTTAATAATTTAATTTAAGTTATTAAACATATTAAGCATATTTAGAGTGTTTAATAAAATTAAATATTTATTACTTAATAATTTAAGTTGATTTTAATTTAAATTATATTTAAGTTATTAACTTATTATTTAATTTTTGTTTTAAGTACCAAGTTGTTTAATAAAATTAATTTAAATTTTATTTTAAATTATCAAATTGATATATTTATTCTCATAAATTATACTTATGATAAAAAAAATTAAATACCAAAAAGGGTGTAGAATAGTAAAAGAAATTATAAAGATAATTAGGACAAATGAGAATAAAAATATAAAAAATATATATAAATTTAACCATTAAATAATTATTTTTATTTATTATTTAAAATTACTTTTTACTTTAAATCTTATCATTAAATTATTTTACCAAATATTATTAATTTACTTGATAACTTAAATTAAGTTATTAAATTGATTTACCAAATATATACTTAATATCATAACTTAAAAATTATTTTAATAAATCAACTTAATATCTTAATATGATTTAATAAGTCGTTAAGCATTAAATATTAAATTTTACCAAAAAACGCTCTTAATTTTCACCAAACCTGATTATTGGTAGGCATAATTGGCTTTTCCATTCTTTATGCTTTGCTATAACCATTAAGAAGTAGGGGTAGGTGGTATAAAAAAAATGGAAATAATATCTAATCTGTGAAAGCATATCACCTCCTGCTGATTGACAACATGAGCCAAAAGTAGCAGAGCTCCTTAACAGCAAAAAGTGTCAACTTGGAAGAAATGGTTACCTGCTTTTTGTTGGCAAGAAAAGGAGAAAGACAATGTATTAAAAGAACAGGCCTTACAAGGAAGGATGATTGTCCAATCTAAATAGGCAAAAGGAATAATCAAAACTCCCCTACAAAATCCAAATTGAGAGAGAGCTGCCAAAGTTTTTGTCTTCTTCTGTAAACTTTGAGTCTTGAGGACAGATAAAAGGGATCTGCAAGGAAAGCTTGGAGGCATGAAGTAAGAAGGAAAGAGAGGCTTTGTAAATACTTTTGAGCATGTGAGAGGGCAGGTCCATTGGGTAACTAAACCATACTAGTAGTCAAGTGGATCCACCACATGATGAAGAAAGGCTCGAGGGTATGGACTAGCTGAAAATCTAGAGCAATACAACTGTTAATCCTCTTCTGCATTGGTGTATATCTTTTAAATTCTAAATCTAATCAACAACAGAAAAAACGCGAAGACTGTAACATATTATTGTTTTTGTCAGCAAAAAAATTGATACTAGTGTCGTCAGGGAATGTAGGTAGCATTTTAATAACTCCAAAACTATTCAAAAAGCCTTAAACCATCAGGTTTTCTAGGCAGCTTTGGTTTATGCATTGCAGTGTAAGTAATTATCATGCCTATGTGGAAAAACATTTTTAGAATCAAACAAGTAGAGCGCAATGGTCTGAGCTGTGGAGCAAAATCTTTGAAACTAAACTCTGGTCAGGAAATTTCGCCAGACCGCACAACAGGGTATCTCAATTAAGCAGCCTGAGCCACAGGTTCAGATGAACTGGATGTTCCTTCCCTGCAAATTACAGATAGTTAGCGGTGGAAACAGAATGGGCCAGATCTGGCCATGCAATGGGAGAAGTTAAGATGTTTGTGCTGCAGCCTTGAGGCTATGAGCTTAAAGTGCCACACTTGGCCCCATGCACCAAAGAGAATATGAACAAAGAACAGAATAAGGATAATCACAGTTACGGAAAGAATAGGAAAATAAAAATAAATAAGTCAACACATGCAGAATAGGATCTGAAGACTCAGGCACCATGTCTCATAGTTCACTGAGCTGCCTTATACACTTGATTGATTCACATTGATAACAGCTTAAGCTTTTTTTTGGTTAAATTAGAAGCTTAACATGACATCAGAAGTGTTGATTCTTGAGGAGGTCAAGAGCTCAAACCTTACATGTTTATTTCCTCAATAAATGAGCCCATTTTCCAGAGCAAAGGATCCTCATTTATTAAGCCCACTTTCAAGTACAAAGGAGGATGCCCATGAGGTTGGGTGTTAAGACTTTAGCTCAAAGTCAATTTGATGTACATTGTTAGCCTATTACCTAACAATAAGCTTGAGACACAAGGAAAATTCGTTTGGCAGAGTGAACATTTGCCTTGACAGTCTATAGACCTCAACCCAAATCATTTCCCCACTGCTGGTGCTATTTAGCTGATGCAGATGAGCTCAAGTTTTCGGGTTTTCCCATTCAGCAGACCTCAATGAACCCCATCTTTGATCATCAGAGAGAGTGGAAAACTTAGCAAGTAGATTCTAGAAAAGGGAACATGAGTGACAGAATGACCAAGATAGGGAGGGGGGGGGGGAGGGAGGAGAGAGAGAGAGTGAAAGAGAGGATAAACATATCAAGTAGATACTAAAGAAGGTCTTATTTGGTGACAGACTAATCAAGAAGAGGAGAGGGAGAACTAGAAAGAAAGGAGACAACATAGTAGTAGATACTGGAAGAGGTCATATTTGGTCACTGATTGACCAAGAGAGATGGAGAGAGGGAAAAAGAGAGCAGAAAAACATAGAAAGTAGACACTAGAAAAGACATGCTTGGTGACTGGCTGACCAGGGAAGAAGTGGGCCACAATAAGCTAAAGTACTGTTTGCAAACAAGAATTACAACTATAACTTCAACAAAGACAAGAAGCAAGGGGTGAAACACCAAAAGGAGTGGCATAACATGTCAACCAACAATCAAACCAGGGATATTCCACTCTAGCAACTAAGATGGAGCATGAAAGCATGAACACAAAATAAAGCTCTCGTATGGCCCAGCATCAAGAAGAACCAAACTTTCTTAGAACCCTCTTGGCCCTGTACATGCAAGAAGAACACAAAATAAGCAGGAGCTAGGGTGCATTAACTTTGCCTTGGAAGTGCCACGATTCAGTGACACTAAAGGTGCACATGCAAGCATGTCGCCACAAGTATACAGGCAGACAATAAGATCAATGGTCTCACCAGTCTTCCTTTTTTTTTTTTTTTTTTCCTTCTTTGTTTGATCAGAAACAAGAGATGTATTAATTACATATGATTAGTTCATGAGAGGGACAAGGAATCCTTCCCACAAAAATATAAACCTGATCTAAACACAAAAACCTCCACTATACAAGAAGATTTATACAAAAAGACAGATCACAAAAGACTGTACAAGGGTAGGCGAGGGTGGGTGAGGTTTTTTGTTTTCCCTCCTGTTTTGCTCTTCTTAGCCTTATGGAACCTACTGTATACTTCCTGTATACCTTGGGTTGTCCTCCAGGCTTCATTTTTATAATTATTATATTCTCTTCTGTGTTTACCCATCAAAAAAAAAAAAGGGGACTGTACAAGGGAAACCTCTCCTGAAAAAAAACAGCGAGGCTCCTCTCATTGGTGGCCCAACCCTAGTGGTGTATAAACCGAAAGCCAACCAAGCTGAATGACATTCAAAGGAAAGCCCTTGAAATCGTAAGTACAAGAGGCCCATAAAGAAGTAAAGAAATGAAATAAATCTCATCATGTCTCAAACATCCTCCATTTATCCTCAAAGATCCTAGCATCTCTCTTTAGCCGCACCAACCAAATCAAAGTGAGACAAACAATCCTCCAAAGTGTCTTACCTTGGGTGGAATTCCCAAAACCCATATAAGAAATAGTCATCATATCACAAAAACTCGTAGTCTAAACCCACATCGTCCCTACCTATATAAAAGGCCTATACCACAACCCCAAAGTGAAGGGATGATGTAGAAATAGGTGGCAGAGATACATGAATCTTTCTTCAAAAGAAGAGATGGTCAAGTAGCAAATGTTGCCTTGTCCACTAGCGAAGCCAGCTCGAGTCCAAGGGTCCCAGCCAAAAGATTTGAAAATATATATTTTCAAAACTCCCCAAAAAATCCAAATATTTAAGAAAAAAATTAATAACCCCCCACCCCCAAAATTATGACTTGTCTTCCCCTAAAATTCTAGAAAAAGATCCAGGCAAAAAAAAAAAAAAAATATATATATATATATATATATATATATATATAAATTCTTTAGCCTGGAATTCCATGTATGGCAATCTAAATGTATTGGTAACAGTTCAAGAACAAGACAGATGATCTTTGAAGTTTTACAATGATCCAGTGTGAATGAAGTACCAATGAATCCAGGACTTCACTTCTCTTTAAGTCCTGAAAACTTTCAATGCTAGTTCAAGGTTCTAATTGCTAAAAGAAAAAGGATATTACAGATATGATACCTTCACTCAAAATAAAATGTCATGTCCTGAAACTTTGTTTTTATCCCCTTGCCCCTTTGCATCCTTTGTACGCATCCTATGTACTTTGATGCACTTTTTTCCTAGGAGCTAATAATATATTTTTTCCTAGCCTATATATTATAATAAAATATATATGTATAAATAAAAACCTACATCAAATGCATAAGAGACTTTGCAGGATGTTTAAACATATTTTAGCCATGTTCTTTAGACTTCCCAATAAATTTAGACGCTATTTCAGACAATAGGCTAAATTTTTCTTACAGAGCATGAGAATTAAAAAAAATTGTTTGCAAAGTTAACAGCATTACCTCTGAATTCCTTCTCCAACTTCCATTCTGAAGAAACTCCCAATCTTCACAGATGACCCCACTTCCTTTGATAGATTATTCAATACTGTCTGTAGGATTTGTGCAAAAACATCAATTGGCAACCACAGTTTCTTAATCATTAAGCATGCACCCTTCGGGTGTGTGCAAATTCTTAAGGAACCTGACAGAACAGGTTGTGAAGGTGGAGCAACAAATCATCCAAAATTGTGTGTGTGTGAATCTTATGGCACTTGACATAATATGCGGTGAAGGTGGACCACCAATCAGCAACTGGCACCATTCAAGGAAAAGTCCACCTCTGGATGATTGATAACAATCCAAGATTGATGTTTATATGATAAATATGCACTTGGAAATATTAAATTCTTTAGCCTGGAATTCCATGTATTTAGAAACTACATTTGGCAATAAGCTCAACCATTGGGTTATCAACCTTAATTATGCTTTAAACTATTCATTCATATCTTTATGCAATGGAAGATGGAGTGGTAATGATTTTTTTTTTTTTTTTTTATAGGAAAAAAAAAATTATAACAAACATCTCTCAAATAGTAATGGTTATTTTTCCTACTAGAGCTGTGTGAAAAGAATGTCATTCTCCAAACATCACTCAAATAATTTATGATTTTGCTACAAATATTGAAACCCAACAAAATTACCACGTCACATACCTTTACATTAATAGAATCATTTACAACAAACTTTTGCTCCATCAGAACTACTTCCTCCACATATTTTTTCAGACGACCTTCTACCATTTTCTCTATGGCCAGCTGAGACTTCCCTGTAGATTCTGCCTAACATGGGAAACCAAATGAATCATTTAAAATTAAAAACTATCAAAGTGAAGGTTAAATGAAGGATTAACATGAAATATTTTTGGATAGGCAATTATTAATATGAAATATTATTTCTTATTTAAAAACACATGAAAAATGCATAGCACACAATTATCATTAACTCATCCAATTTCAAGGATCAAGCTAATTTAGATTGCACAAAAACCAAATGGTTGTTTTTAAGACTTCTTTCCTATGAAAATTGCTTCAACTTGGAAATCCTACATTTGGATTGGTTCCAATTTATAAGGCCAGCTACCATAAGAGAGTTCATCTTTTTAAGCTACTATGCATCACAGTGCATTTTCCACAATCTATATTTGCAGAAATTTATCAATAGTAATAGGAGAGAGCTAACCTGAAACAGATGCAAAGAACTCAGGGCAAACAACAAGAATAAGGCCAAAAAGTTTTGAGCACTCATTGCTAAGAGAGGAAAACAAGCAAGAAGACAGTATTTCTAAAGAAAGGTTTCCAAATCTGATGAGGAAAACAAGCAAGAAGACAGTAATTCCAAAGAAATGTTTCCAAAATTGATTACCACAGGAGAAATACACTTATATTGAACTAAAACTGAATTCAATAAAACCTTAACCAACTACTTGGAGTTGACAATATTATCCTTTTCAGCCATTTTCTATTAGATCAAAGGCTATCATGTTTTTCTTTTCTCCAGACTTGATCCACTTCCTTTTGGGCCTACAATATGCTTGCTTTTTTTCCACTGATATATCATGCCTAGAATCACATCTTCACTCCATCCCTTTAGGTCTAAATCTATTGGTGATATATGGTACTCAATTTCCCCTCCTACCCATTGCCAGAGTATTTTGTTGAATAATTCTGGCATGAATGTGATATAATATGTTTTTACTGTGTATCTTCTTATTTTTGTATTCTTGTAGTTTAGTTTTCTTTGGTGGGAGGATCCCTCATCCTTCTCTTGTACTTCTTTTTTCTATCAATATATCCCTTTGTCGTTTCCTATCAAAAAAAAAAAATGTGATATAATCAAATCCTTCTTTGCACAAGTCACGAGACAAACACCAGATTTCAATAAGGTGAAATTGTAATTGATCTCACATTCATCTAACTTCTTTAGCAGGCAGCCAACATATTATGTGAATTATCTCCAAAAAGATCCTGGCTTACAAACATACACATGTCTATAAGTACATATATATGTGTGTGTGTGTGTGTGAGTGTACCATGTATAAATGTATGTATTTTATATAATGGTGATGTTTGAGGGAAGGATTTGTCATCCTCTTTTTATTTACTTGGTTCAAGGCAATAAAATGTTTGTTTCTAATAAATTTATTATATGTATGTATACATACACACACGCATGTGTTTATATATGAAGAATTTATTCCAATATATTATGTACCTGTGACTTGAGAATTTCACGTTCACTCTCCATGGCTTCAGAAGAAACAAGTTCCCTTGTTAAAAATAATGGTTTTGCTGCTACTACATGCATTGCCAATTCTGATCCAACACGCTGGAGAGCATCTGATGAAGAGGGCCGGTCCTCTGCTTCAAGAGATAGCACTCCAGCAATGCGGCCCAAACCTGAAGCAAGATCAAAAAGTAATTGTAGAGGCTGTATTACATCCAATGCTGGCTCAGATCTTTAACTCACAAAATGCTAGGATAAAGTACCACCACAAGATATGATAATTGCACCTCATTACATATAAAATACACATGTGCCCATGCAAATAATAATGTCCTCTCAAATGGGAAGGAGAGAACTTTGAAATCATAGTACCTGGTCGGGGACATGAATGGAGATAGGTAGAAACAATGCCATTTTCTGTAGACATCAGAAAACCCCTTCTGAGTCTTACATTCTCACCCATCATTGCGGCCACTTCTATAATTGCATTTTGAACTGTTGTTTCTCCACTAAATTTTGGATGATCAAAATTCATCTTCAAGTCCTGTTAGAACTAGATGTTAAAATGACTCAAAAGCAACATGTTAGGTTTCTCAATTTCAAGAAAAAGACAATCAATATTTTTCTTAAACAAAATTATCAAATTCTTCCCTGTTTTCACTGGTTCCATGAAGAATTTTAGCCAAAACGTGCACAGGTTTTATTAACTACAAAACTAAAAACAAAACAAAAAAGGGTTAAACTTAGTTTTAAAAATTATTGTGTGTACATCAGATATCATATTGTCAAGCTAGAAAGCTGGCATCCATCAGCACATGACAATAGATGTCAAATTTTAACAAGAGAATTATCAAAGTTTTCCATTTCTCTAAAGTATACCAGAGGAGTAGGAAATGGAAAAAAGAGTTCCAGTTTAGGTGACCAAGAAATTCAGGGGCAAAGTCTTAGCATCTCAGACTTGTAGTAGGCATTTGGCAATGGCAGCAAAATCCTTTTTCAAGAATATCCTTGGTGGGAGCATGCCCCTCCTTACCCTCATCTTTATCACCTTCTCCTACAAGTTCTAGAACTCTTCCTTTGAGAAATCCGTTTTGAAAATTCTTGACTTCTTCACAGGCAAACAGAAATATTATAAGAGAATGCCACAAAGAGGGAGTGGAACCTCAGTACATAGGGAACAGGAAGCATGCAAGGACCACCTACACGAAAGAAAAAAAAATAAAGAAAACAAAGGCCAAAATAAGGGCCAGAACAAAGTTTAGGCGGCTGCACCCAACCTATCTATAAACCTATAAAGTATATAAAAGATAGAGTCCCTTCCACCACTTTGACTTTTTCAATAAACCCAATAAGAACACCAATTTTTTTCGCAACGTGGCCAATGCTAGAAGAAAAAGAAATTTTCTGGCTAAGCAAAGGGTGAATGGTGTTTTGTTAACTGAGGAGGTGGCTATTAAAGAAGGTGCGGCAAATGCCTTTCAAAGTACCCTTTTAGATTCGGGGGATTGGAGACCACCCATTAGTGGGCTGGACTTTGCTTCTGTACCTAGCCTTGAAGCTCAAGCTTTGGAGGTTCCTTTCATTGAGGAGGAGGTATTTACTGCCCTTTCTTGCTTGAATGGGGATAAAGCTCCAGGGCCGGATGGCTTTTCCATGGCCTTTTGGCAAGCTTGTTGAGATGTGGTGAAAAAGGAAGTGATGGGCCTTTTTGCGGAGTTTCACGAGTTTGGGACTTTCCAAAGGAGCATAAATGCCACTTTTATTGCCTCGATTCCAAAGAAAGGGGGACCAGAAGATCTTAAGGACTTCAAGCCAGTTAGCTTGGTAGGAAGCTTATATAAGCTTCTAGCTAAGGTCCTAGCCATTCGCCTGAAGGTGGTGGGGAACTTAGTGTCGATTTTTCAGCATTCTTTTGTGGCGGGGAGACAAATTTTGGATGTTGTTTTGATTGCGAATGAAGCCATTGATTCTAGAATGAAAGCCAACTTGAGAGGGGTCATTTGTAAATTGGATATCGAAAAGGCCTATGACAATGTAAACTGGAACTTTATTTTTGCAGTGTTGGAAAAAATGGGTTTTGGTTCTAAGTGGATTAGCTGGATTAGATGGTTCATCTCTACAGTCCAGCTCTCGGTTTTGGTCAATGGATCCCCCTCAGGCTTCTTTCAAAGTTCTAAGGGCTTACGACAAAGCGACCCTTTGTCTCCTCATTTATTCCTCTTGGCAATGGAGGCGCTTTCTCTCATTCTTATGAAGGCAAAGGAGGGAGGGTTCATCAATGGCTTTCAAGTTAGGGGAAGAGAAGGAGAGGGGGTGGAGATTTCCCACTTGTTGTTTGTGGATGACACCCTCATTTTTTGTGATGCTAGGAAGTCCTCGAGTACTTGAGCTGGATTCTCATGTGGTTTGAAGCTATGTCAGGCCTAAAGATTAATTTGGAGAAAAGTGAGCTCATCCCCATTGGGGAAGTCTCAAACTTAAAGGATCTTGTTGGGGCTTTAGGGTGCAAGGAGGGTTCCCTCCCTTCTACCTATCTAGGACTTCCATTGGGAGCTCCTTTCAAGTCCTCTAGGGTATGGGATGGGGTGGAAGAGAGATTTTGAAAAAAATTAGCATTGTGGAAGAGGCAGTATCTTTCAAAAGGTGGAAGGTTGATCATAGTGAAGAGCACTCTATCCAATCTACCAATTTACTTTGTGTCTCTCTTTGTCATTCCAAGGAGAGTAGCCGCAAAACTAGAGAAGATTCAAAGAGACTTTTTGTGGGTAGGAGGTGCCTTAGAACAAAAGCCACACTTGGTGAGATGGGCTATTGTTCGGTTGGACAAACAGCAAGGAGGCTTGGGTATCAGAGATTTAACCATCCTCAATGAGGCTCTCTTAGGCAAGTGGTCTTGGAGATTTGCAAGTGAAAGGGACCCTCTCTAGAAACGGGTGACTGTGGGCAAGTATAGGCAAGTTAAGGGGGGTTGGTGTTTTAAAGTTGTTAGGGAAGGACATGGTGTGGGGGTATGGAAGGCTATCAGAGGCAAATGGGAAATGTTCAAAACAAGAATTGGGTTTACAATTGGGTTTGGAAATAGGGTGAAGTTCTGAAAGGACAAGTGGTGTGGGGACTCATCCTTGAGGGAGTCCTTTCTTGAGCTTTATTCCATAGCCTCCTCTAAAGGTGCTTGGGTGAGTGACCTTTGGGAGGATGGTGGTTGGAATCCTAGGTTTACAAGACAACTGCATGATTGGGAGCTAGTTGAGGTGCAAGCCTTCTTGGGGGGATTGTCAACATACCCTTTGTCTGTGGAGACCGATGATGCCATGGTATGGTTGCCTACAAAGGATGGCGCTTTCTCTATTAAGTCCTTCTAATCCTCCTTGGCCGATAGGAGAGTGGAACCGTTCCCCCATGGTATTGTTTGGAATTCTTAGGTGCCCCCAAGAATTAGCTTCTTTGCTTGGGAAGCAACTTGGGTCAAGATTTTGACTTTGGATCAACTCAAAAAGAGGGGTTGGAGGATTCCTAATAGATGTTACTTGTGTAAAGAAGAAGAAGGAACTCGTGACCATATTCTCATCCATTGTGTGAAAGCTCGTTTGTTGTGGCAATTGATCTTTGCACTTTTTGGCATTCAATGGGTGTCGAGTTGTTCAGTTAGAAAGGTCCTTCTAAGTTGGCACGGGTCCTTTGTGGGTAAAAAGAGGAAGAAGGCTTGGAAAGCTACTCCGTTGTGTACGTTTTGGGCTTTATGACGGGAGAGAAATAGGAAGGCTTTTGACAACTTTGAAAGCACAGATCAAATAATTAAAAATTCTTTTTTGTATCTATTTTTGGATTGGGTTAGATTGTACATTGAGGGCGGATCTTTATCATTGTTAGACTTTGTGGATTGGGTAGGCTCACGATAGGGTGGGGTAGAGGGTTTTTGTGTCTTCACGCCTTTTTGTCCTTTTTTATTCGTATATGACGTGTATACTTTTTTTCTTTTAATACAATTCTTATTTACCTATAAAAAAAAAAAGATCAGGAAATTACTCCATTAGTGAACTCACCTCATTAGAAATTACTCCATTAGTGAACTCGCCTCCTTCATTGACCACCTTAAAGAAATATTATCTTTCCCATTTCACCAATGTCAAATTCTTGAATCTAATGGGCATGTTCTTTGGACCACTCTTTAGTTTTCTGATTGTTGATGGAAGCATCTTTCTTTCCTTTTTTCTCCAGGTTGATTTTGGGAATCTTAGTGCATGTTTGGTAGTGAAAACCAAACTATTTTTTCCATAAAAATTTTCATTTCCAAAAATGAAAACACTTAACATGCTCATTCTTGGATCATTATCAATTGTTAAAAATAAAAGATATTCAAGATATTCTAATGTATTCTAAAAATAAACGATTGTTCTCATTTTCATTACCAAACATGCTGTGAAGTTTCATCTGATAAGTTGAAATCTTTGCCAAGGATGGTTGATCATAGCAAGGCAAATATCTCCAATCTTCCTGATATCTATGTGCTTTGTATAAGATATAGTGTGGCTGTTAATCAGTTTTTCCTCCATAGTCCATTCTCTTTTTCCATTTTGTAAATGATGTTTGCTTTGGAAAGCATTAGTTGGTTGTTTTGCTCTCTTGTACTTGAGCAGTACTTCCTAGATTTTTGTGGCAACACAAGCCATGTGCTTTGGAGATGTGATGCCTCATGTTAGCCACTGGTTAGTGCATTTGGGTAACAGAAAGGAAAATGAACATCTTCAAAAAAGCATCTTGAGTATGAACATTTTGGAAAAGATTCATATGTATACCTCATTTGAGCCTTCTTTTAGAGAGTTTTATGGTGGCCATCTTTCATCTCAAGATTATAAAGATGCTAGCTCCCAAGCTCACTTTTGAGGTGATTGTCAGTTAGACCCATCTCACAGCATGTTATCAAGTTCAGATTTGCCAAGGCAAGCTGATCAATGTGATTGTGCAATCATCTTTAGGAATAATAGGGGGACAGAATTCCATTTCTTTAGCCTGCGGGGATTCCATTAAATTGAGATTCATGCTCATAAAATGAACATAAAATAAACCAAGGGGCATAACTAATGGAAAGGAACTCACAAAAGATTATGTCGTAGGCCAGACTTGGATTACAAGTTAGTTCAAAATACTGGCATATCATGAGAGATATTGAGCACTTGCCCTTAAATAATCTTTGTTCCATCAGTCTGCCAACATTAGTTTGATTTTCTTACTAACAGAACAGCCTGCATGTTATTGAGCCATTATGAACACTCTCTGCTGATGTAACTTGCCTTTGGTTTGCTTCCGGTGTTTTCTGACATACATCATTTCGTTTTCTGCACATCTTCTGAGAGACAGTTTCTTCTTTCTTTTTCTTATTCCTTTGATATGATATAATGAATTCCATTCCAGAATCAACAGACATATATGCCCCAGACCCGAAATTTCAGGGGGAAGATAAGCTAGACATAACCACTGGGTGGAATCCTCAAAATATGATTGCTCTTGTGAATGACAGTTAAAATTAAAACGACAAGTGGTAGTGCACTCCTAGAAACATGACTACACATGCTAATGAGGAATCGAATTCAAAAAGAAAAGAAATGTAAAATTAGGCATGGTAAAAGACTGAAACAAAATCACACAAAAATTTTGGTACATGAGATGACACCCTAAAATATGCCAGCATTATCTAAAATAATCAATCCCAATGCAGATTAAGGGATTAAACAAAAACATCAACCAATAAAATGCCATGATTCAGCAAACAAAGACAGTTAGTACCATAAACAGAGACTTCTTACCTCCAAATACTCTGGGCCAACAGGAGAAACCCCAGCAGCACTGAGAGAAGGATTTTCAACCGACAAAGCCAGCTTTGCTAAAGATGAGGCCTATAAATAAAGTAGGTGAGCCTCATGAGACAACATAAAAAAATCTCAAACAATAAAGTAAAAGAAAAACTATCTGTAACCCAAACAAATAATCAATCTGGCACTTAATTTAGGCATTTCTACAATTGATTTCCATTAGCTCCCATGTTTATGTTTATATTCATTATAAGTGATTTCAAATGAATCTAGGAAACAAAACAAAAAAAAGGAACGGAAAAGGATGTCTGACTAACCAAGTACTGAAATATATCATTCCTCGCAACAAAGTCCGTTTCACAGTTAAGCTCAATAACAGCAGCCTTAGTCTCATTCTGCGCCAGCGCAAGCAAACCCTGAGCAGCAGTTCGAGCCGACATTTTCGAAGCTAAAACCTTCCCTCTTTTTCTCAGCTCTTTCTGAGCCGCCTCTGCATCGACCACAACCCAGTTAAAGAAGAGGAAACCATTCTTTCAAGGAAACCCGTGGAGGAAAAAACAAAAGGTCAAGATTTTACCAATGTCCCAATTGCAGTCAATGAGAGCCGCCTTGACATCCTTGATTGGAGAACTGGTCCTCTCCCTCAACTGCTTGATCAGATTCATGTGCTCGGAAGCGGGCGCTTCAGCACTGAATCTTCTCGGGAAGATGCCAAACTGACACTGTGAATCGGCATCATCCAAATAAAGGGGACTTCGTCTTGCCCATGTGGAATTGCTGAGGCAGTTACGGAGGATGATGAGAGGGCGTTTGGAGACTAGAGAGCAAGCCATTTGTGAACTTTCGGTGAATGTAAGATTTGCAGCGAAGGTGAGGGCCGGAGCGGGGGTTTTCCGATGGTGTATAAACCCCAGTACTGGCAGCTGTTAGCTATGTGTTTGGGAAGGGGGCCGCTGTGTCCTAATCCTGGATTAAGGTTTCTCTATGCCAGGTTATGTGAAAACGAGGAGCAACTTATGCAGAGTGGCTTGGCACTCAGGAATAAAAACGTAAAGTTAAAAGAATAAGGTAATTGTGTTTAAATTATTTTACCAGATATAATTAATTTATTAAATTACTTTAGATTATTAAGTTAATTTACCAAATTTTCGTGTCAACTTACTATCCAAAAAATTTATTAAACATTTAAAATAAGAATCAAATTATAAAAGATAATTTGGATACATATTTTATTTTTATTTTTATAAATATGAATTTCTATCCTTAACATAAGAATCATTGTATAAAAAAATTAAAAATAAATAAAAATTAAAGTGGGTTATGCTTATTTTTTATATAAGAATTCTAATATTTTACATAAATTTTTCAATTTAAAAAAAAAAACAAAAACTAGGAAATATATCAAAATATTACCTAAATAAAG
The DNA here is from genome assembly GCF_004353265.1 of Vitis riparia. Lineage (NCBI taxonomy): Eukaryota > Viridiplantae > Streptophyta > Magnoliopsida > Vitales > Vitaceae > Vitis > Vitis riparia. The sequence continues at coordinate 14,714,987 of NC_048441.1, read as the reverse complement.
TGAAACTCATTTTAATTATTTAATTATTAATTTATTAGTAATATCATGTAATTAACTTATATATATTATATATATAAACCTTTAAATTAAATAAAACCTTAAGAATATCAAGACTTTTTTTTTCTTAAAACATTTTTGTTATTATGAGAAGTTAGGAAAATAAAAAAAAATTAAAATTTCAAATTTTAGAATACAATGAAAATACCATTTTTGGCTTATTTTTAAAAAATGATAATTAGTTTCTTTATAAGAGATAAAATATGTTTTAACCTTTTTGGATTAAGAGATGAGAAGTTTAATTACATTTTATCAAATATTTTAATTCAATTATACCCTATCACAATTTTCTGCAAAGCAATTCTTTAAAATGAAATTTAAAAAAAAAACATAACTTATTGTACATTGAAATAATTTGTTCTTCAACTCCACCTTTTGAAGTAGTCTGTTTTACAGAACCAAACGTGTCCTTGACATCCCAGTACCTGGTGAGTGATGACCAAAAATAACTGCAGCAGCACCAAGGGCACCACCACCTTGTCCTCTAGAAAAAATACAGGCCAAGCAGCCAGATTAGAAATTGATTGGAGGCTTAATCCTGCAGTAGTGAAGTAGTTGCATCTCCTAATGCAGATTGCAAGAAATATGGTCACCTGCCAATTAGGTCAGGAGCTTTGATAACCAATTGTCCTTCATGCAAAAGTGATGATTTCTCACATTAACACATATTTATAATTATAAATAAATAAATAACAAGTACCACAAAAAAAAAAAAAAAGGAAAAAAAGAAGGCAACCTGAGATGTCTATGATCATTGCTGTGAAATTTAAAAAGAAAAAGAAAAAGAAAAAGATACAATTAACAAATATCCTTCTTCAGTGACTTTAGTAGCAAGAAAGAGAAAGGGTCTGTGGTCTGAATCACAAGCTAATTATTGTTTGCTCGCCTTTTGTTTTAAAAGTGGCCTCCAGCTTCCCAAATACCTCCTCTAAATTTACACCATCAATTCATGCTTCTCCAGTCATCCTAAATGTGGGAATCAATTAGCACCATGTATTGGTCACAAATTGATTATGATGCCACTCATGTGATGAACAACTCTACCAGATTTGAGTTCAAGTATATATCCTCCTAAGCCTGTAATTTACCTAAATTCCGCAGTTTCCCCTTCAAAATGAAGGTGTCGAGGGACCCGGGGCAGTAGATCAAAACGAACGTCCGTGGTGAAAGAGGTGCACACGCAGAGAGTTGTCACCTTTGGGGTTGATCTGAACCGGCTGCACCAGAGGTCGAACTAGGACCAGCACCATTTTCAAGGGGAGGAGAGGTGCCCCATTTCCCTTCTGATTCTAGTGGTTCAAGTACGCACACCCCACCATCTGTGAGTCCTAATGCAAACTGATTAGGTTCAGATGGATGTGCCGCAACGACGAGAGGGTACACTCTCAAGCTGCAAAATCGTATCATTAGATACATAGAAGGAAAGTGAATAGGGAAAAAGGGAAAATGGTATTCATCATCATGGTTTGTAAATAATTCAGAAAAATATGCACCTTGGATTAGGAGGTAAATAAGCAGTAGGATTGATTCGACATCTGGATCTAAGCGTTGAAGCAGTTAGAACACCCACACTGCCATCTTCAAAGCTCACAAAAATTGACTGGCTATCACACGAATAAGTAGCATGTGTAATTGAGCCACTTGCTTCCCGGGGAACCCACTATTTGAGAAACATAATTTCATAAAGTCAATAGTTTTAACAGAAAAATAGAGTTGTTGACTGTGAAGGCAACAAAGGAGAAATACAGCAATCCTTAAAGGAAAACCTTCGAACTGTAAGTAACATCAACATATGCATGTACACATACTGAAATGAGCAGAAAAAATCTGGCACACCTGCCTAAGGCACTCAAGTTTGGATGCCTCAAATATGGCTATCTGCGTTTCATGAACTGCCAGTAAATGTATCTGATCGTGATGAAATTGAACCCTAGTATCTGCAAGAGGAGCTGCTGCTTGCCCAGGTGAAATCTGCAAGAATTTACTTGCCTGTTTCTCCCATCCATCCGTGTTCCAAACACAGAGCTGTATAAACAAATGAGCATTAACTAATTGGACAATTCGGATATGTAACTAATTGCAAACTCAACAAAGCTCAAACAAGAGTTGAGAGAAAAGGCAAAAGAAGGGAAAAGTAAACATCAAATTCTGCTTGGTTTCTGACAGGAGAACCAATAAAACTTAAACATGGACCAGGGGAGTACAAAATGAATAGATATATTATTAGTGAGTTCCACTTAGTCTATACACTGCTCTTATGGTCTCTAACTTGGTCATCTCAACTTGAGATGTGTATAGACTAATTATTAGTGTAAGCTAACCATGAGGGCACATGCACATGCTTTTGCTATTCCTCACCTGAGAGTCAGCTCCAGAAGATACAAGCACATTTAGAACAGGAGAGAAGGCAAGGCCTGTTACTCTTTTCTGATGACCTTTGAGCTTGGTTTTGACCTGTCAAAATGTGGCATACCCAATTTGAACGATATCAACTTCTGCCTGCTTATCAACAAAGAGAATCACAAAATATAAGCTTCAGAATAAAGAATACCTCGTCAACCCGAACATTATATATTTGGATAGAAGAGTCCTCCATGCCTATGGCAATGATATTATTGTCTTGAGGATGGAATGCCAAAAATGTTGCTGCTGGTGGTGGGGGCATAAATGTTGTCATGGTCTGCACATGAGAAAGCAGAAGAATAAACATAACCAAAAAAAAAAAAAACAGAACAGAAAATTTAGCAGCAGGAAAAAGGTGAACAAATTCTGTCCACTAAGAAATCCACCAGAATTGGTGAGTCACCTTGAATTTCCAACCTATATATAGATAATTTCAATAATTTTACCCTCTATTCAGAACCCAAAAACCACATGATAGTCAAAATATAAAATTATTAACATTATCTAAAAGATTTATTATTATACTTATATTGATTTCCAAGACAATAATGAACCAAAATTATGCTTCAAAACAAAATAAGACATTAAGAATGGATATTTTGCAAAAAGAGTCAAAAGAATCTGCTTGGTGGGTAATTTTCAGTGGTTGAATGGTTCATTCATCATGCCTTTTGATTCCCCAAAAATGTAGTGAACTAAATGTATATCTAGAGAGAAAAATGCATAGGAGAAGTTATTTACCTTGAAGGTCATCATGTTGAATAGGGAGACTTTCCCACCTGAAGCTGACATAACATAGGAATCATTCTTTGAAAGTGCAAAGCATGGAACAGCATCTTCAGGGTTTGTATCGCTTATCTCATTTGTCATTAATATCCCGCTTGAAGGCTGCCATAGTTGTGGAGCAACACTAGCAGTTGCCTACAACAGGCAAATTGTTAGTAAGCCCAAGCTCATGGAAATTAACAAAGACACAATGGAAATACAATGTTCTAACACAAAAAAAATAATAATAATAAAAATCAAAATCAAAACCTTCGTTGTTATATTTCGATCATTTCTCTGCCATTTCCAGAGCTTGTGTACAGCATTAGACGCTAAAGCCAATATAGCAAGTCCTGAATTTGTATACATTAACCTAGAAACCTGAAATAATACTAAATTTGTCAGGACTGTAAGAAAAAGTATTTATGGTGGCAGCCCTAGCATTAGAGTTACATGAGTTTAAAAGGAAATTGAAACACTCAAGCATCACAAAATCCCAGTTCCAGGAGCATCACAAGCAAGACAAATCAATTGAACTTGCAATGCATATTGTAAGCATGTAAAAAATATGGAGTACAACAGACCATATCCTAATCACAGTAACTTTAGCCTCTCTCAGGTTCACAGATCCTTCAGGAAAAACAATACACCCCTTTTTGGAGCCACTACTGGTTTTTACTGAATATCTCTAGTCACAGCAATATGTTGGTCACTGTGGTCAGTGTGGCACATGCCCAACCCTCTTACTAAACCAGACTTAAACATAAAAATCGATGTAAATTCCAAGAGGAATCAATAGAAATCCACAATCTAACATACTGACATAACCCTTTTTATATCACTTGTTAACATTTTAACAAACTACTAGAAGGTGTTGTCCTAACTGAGTTACTATGTATTAAATTACTCTTGGTCACACATCACAAAGTGGTAAAAAATTGATGACAGGTTTATGGACCTTACATTCACATTACAAGAAGCCTTTTAAAGACAATTGAACAGCACACAGTTCCATTCAACTTTAAACTAGAAATTGTAGCTTATTAAAGGCGTTTACATACAAAATTTTATACCAGATGTATACTAAGTGACAACAATTGGCACAGCCTATTTATCAACAATATTGTTGATTTCCCCTTTTTGACAATCAGCAATATTGTTGACAGTTCATTACTTCTCCTTGTACAGTAGTATGGTTTTACTTTGATCAGGTTTTGTACTTTGTGGGAAGGACCTCTCATCCTTCTCTTCAACTTTACTATTATCGATATATATTTTGATTCTGATAAAATTTAAAAAAAAAATTGTTGACAGTTCATAAGATTCTTTATATGGCTTTGGAAACATAAATAGTTAAAAATCTCTATTTCATTCATAAAAAGTTCACATGAAATATGCCAAAGAAAATGAAGCTAATATATGAGCTAATTCCAGAAGAACAACAGATAAAATATAGATTCATTTAAAGCAGCAAAGCACATACACAGTACTATCTGGGTACTGGGCTAGACACATAAATCATAAGCAGCAAGTTATGGTGCTAGGATACAGAAATTAGATTCATCCATTTTCTACCATGTTTTTCCAACTAACTGAAGAGGTGTAAAGTGACTGGTTACTATCTGGGCACTGGGCTAGACACACCAATCATATGCAGCAAGTTATGGTGCTAGGATACAGAAATTAAATTCATCCATTTTCTCCCAATTTTTTGAAAACTAACTGCAGAAAAGGTGTAAAATGTCTGGTTGAGCAACACAGCTGCAAGAGAAACCTTCACTTGGGTGAATATACTTGTGGTCCAGTGGTTCCTGTACCTTGGTCTGATTGTGAAGATGGCATGATCAGATACCACAATGCTCTTTCAGCTAAATGACACAGCAATCAAGACTATAGGAGGGTGTAGCCTTGGCACATGGGCTCAACCTAGAGGAATATTACTCCAAAAGATGTGAAGAATACCCTCCATAAGACAGTTGAACCCATTAAGATCTTGTGAATAAATGCAAGGTCCTCAAAGAAAAATGTATAACAAGTGGATTACTGTTGCAACAATTTTCCTTGCCTGCCTGCAGCTTACAGTCCCACTGAGAACGTTGGAATAACAGAAGATCAAATATTGCCATGGACATTGGATGACAATAATGATATAAAATCTAGCATCTATTTTAAGGACTTCAAGGGCTGCCACTAACTGTTCAATAAAACTTCTGAACAGGAATATGAACATGCAAATTCTTCTAAAGCTGAAACTTGACAATCTTTTTTTTTTTTTGATAGGATGAAACTTGACAATCTTGCTGAAGAGGGTAAAAAGATGACTAAAATTTACCAATCATGTATGTCAAAATACAGACTTTCCTTCTGGAGGGATTCCTGGACAATATGTTTGTAATAAAGAAGTTTCTCCTAATACAGGAAACAGATAGAAAAACAACATGGTATGATTTAGAAACTAGCAGGACAACATGGTAGGAAACACAGAACAAACTATCCATAAAATGTTCCTTTTCAATCACTTATCTTACTATTCTCAAACTCAATCCTTTCACATTCCTTGCCAGTTTCCCTCAGCATTTCTCATAAAGTTCCTATCTCGACATTTCTCATTTTTGATAACGCTATATAGCAGCAGGTAGCATAAACAATAATGAGTTTCTACATGTTTATACAGTAGAATGCATGGAACACAGCTTCCCTTCTGGAAGAAACCTTTTTCATTTCAGCTTTTCATTGACAAGGACAGGTCAGAATATCTCTTGAATACATCCATAGTAGAACACTATAATATTTATCTTGGATGTGCACATAACTTGCTCCTGATTCCATTATGCAATACAACTATTTATATAATAGTTGAACATGCATTCCAGAATTAAGAGAAAAAAAGATGAGGATCCAGTTTCAAATGCATAAAATGGAAACCCAGTGATGGGAACAAAATTGCGACACAAGAAGAAGTGCACAGCAGTTCACCAGTAATATTCAAGAACCAAGAATCATATGCAGGTCCAGGAAAGTGAGGAAAGCCCTAAAAAGGGGCAAATAAAAAACCAAAAATTAAGTTTGAATGAAGTCAATCTTTACCCTCATAGCCGTTAAGTTATCAGGAAGCCTCAAGGAGCGACATTGTGATTGTTCATTGATTTCTGTAAGTTTCCAGATCCTAGATTTTTCTCCTGACTCATCGGCAATTCTGGGTTTTACATCCACCAAACTTCGATTATCACTGTTCTGCAAAAATTAAAAAAAAAAAATTAATATTTGAAAAAACACATGTTTTGCCATTCACATGAAACACTAGTAAGTTATACATCAAAATACAAAAGCTGCTCTCTTAAAGATCCAGAAATCCCATGAAGGAGATATCGACACCCACCATTCCAACCATGGCTGCCACTGGAGCAGCTCGATCTCCAATGCTAGTACCAACAGCAGGATTAGCAGGAGGAAATGTGCCTATTGCAGGGGCCTGTATATCAAACACACATTTAAGAAGCATGTTTTGCAGCAGATCTTTCAAGTTTAAAAATTTATTTACCTTCACTACAGCTGCAGAAGCAACTCTAGAAGCATCAAATGAACGATTTTCCATTGTCCGGAGCAGCCTAATTCCCTCCTGATTTGCTAGTATTTTAATACCATTCTCATTAGTTGAGACAGCTAACAGTATCCCTTCCTTGTTAAATCGAATACAAGGAGACGCCTGCAGACATTTAATGCAAGGAATAATCAATTTACAAAAAGGGTTCATCAGAAAAGTTAGCATGGAATTTTACCAATCTAACAATACCGGCAATCCACCCTCTGCATCAGTTGTCATCAAAAGGTTAACATTGTCCATGTCCCAAAATTTGACCAGGAACTCATCACCAGCAGCCAAAAATCGATTTTTTGTGGTATCGAATTGCACAACCCCCACAGATCGCTTTCCAAGACCATGATATGTACGCTTGACAGCTCCTTCACTTTCATTCCATTCCACAATGTATGAATCTCCTTCTTTATTAGTTCCACATGAGAACAACCTATGGATTGTCCATATATCATTTAGGAGATACTCCAGTTAGACAACATATAACAGAGCAAAAAGCAACTTCTAATCACCTAGAAATGGGGGAAATCAGAATAATGAAAGAGAAGTCATATAAAAACCTTGTCCCATCAGCACTGTATGCCATTGTTGTAGATGAATGACCCGGTGCATCATAATCAACTCTAGAGCCCATGTTATCATACAACCATGCCTTTATTTTCCCATCAGTTGCTGTTGAGAATATAAACTGGGATGGAAACCAGAAATAAGGGGGAAATTTTTAAACATAACCACCATATGATAAAATCTAGTTCAGTTGTTCTTAACGCAAAGCACCAAATACAAAAGTCTATTGGATGCAATGATACAAAAAAAGGGTAATCACTTCTAATAGAATGAGAAACACCCAAGATTATGTATATTGTGTGAGAGAGAATCTCCCATAATTTTTTAGACCTTTTGGTATCCTTTACCAACATTTCTTTATTAAATTCTAAACTCAGGCTCATTCAGATAGATGGGACCAAGACTCTAGCTGTCAACAATTGGGAATTAGAACTAACAAAATTTGACCAAACCTGTTCATAGACCAGCATTTTACCACTTTGAGCAGGGTTAGCTTAATAGATCCAACAGCTGTTTTAGGTTACTTTTTATTTTTCAACCAGCTGGGGTAATTAAACCCTCCCGTGTTCATAATTATTTTGTTATAATATAATTTATCAGGTTGGTAGAGCAAGTATGAATTAAGTGCCTCATATATAGGTTGACAATGTACCAATATGCTTATAAATGTGAAGTTGAGGCAAAAGGGTAGTGCCCTCTACCTTAGGCAAAGGTTCTTCCCTATCCATTTTCTACAAAAAAAGGAACCCACCACCCATCCTCTGATACAATCTTCCAAGGGCCACACTTTGACATCTCCCTCAAGAAGGCATTTTTTTTGGTGCACATCTTGACTGCCAAGTACTTGGGATTGGTGGTTTGAGAGTTTTGATTTGATGGGTAGAATTGGAGGCCAGCAAACTAAGACAAGAAAGTGTTAAGATCACTTCAATCGAATTGAGAAGGAAAAGAATCCACAGCATTGTTCAAGGAACATGTGTCAGCATCAATATTGTACTCTCAAATCCATCCTGATGAGGATGGATCTCCATAATCTACTCAAGAAAGGGAAGGGGAGAAAGAAATAAATAAACTTTAAATAACTTAGTATTAGTAAAATTAAATTAGGATTAGTACTTGTTGGAGTTAAATTTATAGTAACTAATTATTAGAATCATAATAGATTATAGGAGAATTAGATTTAAAGTCATAATAGGTCATCATAATCCTAATAGAATTTGGATTTCTTAGAGAAACCTAAATAAATAAGGCTAATTGATGTAAACCAAGATAAAGTGATTAAATAATATTAGTTTTTTGCAAGTGTTGCAATTCTCAATGGTAAGACTTCATTGTTTTCTTCTAGGTGAGATTTCTCGAATGCCTTAATGAGATTCTAAGGTTTCTATCCCTTCTTCTTCATATCTTTTTTCTTTGTATTTTTTTTCTTTTTCAGTAACATAAATTTTATCTTTTGTTCCTCTCCATAAACCCTAAAAGATCTCAAGTCCGCCAATTTGATTTTAGTCATCCATTCAAGGGTTGTCCCACATCAGTTTTGGTATCTGATCCAAAGGTCCTTGGCTTCAGATATTACTTGAGATGTGGAATGACTATGCAACCATGATTGAAGGCTATAAACTTTTATGAAACCATTGGTGAACATACCAAGGGCAAACAAAGAGGAGGATTGGCAACGTACTAGCATCTTCCAAATTCATGTTGCTTGTCAAGAGAGATTATGCACTATGATTATTGATGGAAGTAGTAGTTCCAACTTAGTTTTAAAGGAACTTGTTGAGAAGCTTAATCTACATGCAAAGGGGCATCCAAATCCCTATCAAATAGCAGTGGTAAATCACATCTATTTTGGTGCATTCTCGTTGTCTAGTATCATTTAATTTTAGTAATATACTATTAAGTTATCAGTATAGTGTGATATTCTACCAATGAAATTTGTCGATATTGCACTTGGAAGACCATGACTTTTTTATGAAAGGGTCCAACATGATGGCTATGAGAATACTTGCACATTTGTGCATTATTGGTGTACAAAGATTTTCCGTCCAATGAAGGAAATTCCTCCACTTAAGCAACCAGAGGAAACATTACATCCTTGAAACTAGAAGAGTCATCAAATACTCCCATTAAGAAACAATTCGAAGTTGCTATTAAGAAGGAAGAAATAGTCATTGATGAATTTAGAATGCAAGTGGTGATGGAACTTATCCTAGAACAACTTGTAGGATTGTTCAAAGAAGTTGAAAAGGCTATAAAAGAACCAATGCATGACTTTTCAAGGCAAAACATTATCGTGATTGGTTGTAAACATGAAGAAACCTATAATGATATAATACGAATTGCAAGAATTTCTTTTAAATTTAAGGAACTTAAGAATCCTATTCTTCTACAAGATAGTTCTTTACAAGAAGAGTGTGCAAAGCAACTTACCGCTTGTTGATGACGTAATTATTTGGAGAACTATCAACTTGTTTCATAATATTGGGAAATCTTTGGAAGTTTGGTACTTGCCTTACATGAAATTTGACAAGTTCAAGAAATCTTAAGATCCTATCTTATTGTAGTATAGAGTTGACAAAGAAAAATAAGTTTGACGGCATTGCTTAGGATTTCAATTGACCGTGGAAAATCCCTAAAATTAGAGGTCAAGTATTTTTTCCCAAGCGGCGTGAATTGATGAGGATGAGTCTCTAAAATCTACTCAAGAAAGGGAAGGAAATAAATAAATAAATTTTAAATGATTTAGTATTAGTTGGAGTGAAATTAGGATTAGTATTTGTTGGAGTTCAATTAAAAATAGCTAATTATTAATTATAAAAAGTCATAATAGGCTATAGAAGAATTAGAATTAGAATCATAATAAGATATTAGAATCCTAATAGAATTTGGATTTCTTAGATAAGTCTATAAATAAAAAGGCTAATTGATGTAAACCAAGATATAGCGATTAAATAATATTAGTTTATTTCGTAATGTTGCAATTCTCAATGGTGAGACTATTATTTTTCTTCAAGGTGAGATTCCTAGAAGACTTTAGTAAGATTCTAAGGTTTCTACCCCTTCTTCTTTTTATCTTTTTTCTTTATATTTTTATTTTATTTATTTCGTTGTCAAAAAATTTATCCCTCGTTCCTCTCCTTAACCCTAAAACATAAAAACCCTAGCCACCAACTTGATTGTAGACATAAGTTCAAGAGTTACCCCTAACATCACATTCTTCTCCGCAACCAGAATGTCTGACCATACAGTGGCTGGCCTCTTCTCCTACTACAACTCAAATAAGGAGTTTGTTACTGCTCCATCCAGCCATAAGGCAAGTTTATCACATGGAATAGTTTGGTAAGCTTTATAAGACAGCATTTCTCTAAAACTCTAACTGGCTGGTTGGACAGCAGAAAAGGAATTAAGAATACCTACAATAAAAAGAGAACACACACAGAGTCGTACATGCAGATAGTTTTAGCCAGCCTAAGTGGTGACTTAATACACATGCAAAACAGGGAATGTGAGACAGAATATAAATGCGAAGCAGCAGATCCAATGCTGCAAATCATGATACTTCTTACGAATTTTAGCGGAGTTTTGATTGTACCAATTTTAAATTACCTAAATATGTACCATAGCCTGAAATCTCTAATCAAGATTCATCATTTGATTTAAAGAATAATGTAGAGAGTGATCAGTCTTTTTCTCTCCAAAATTCAGATCTTGATTCCATATTTGATTTTCTTGTGATCATTTGTCCATGCATGTGCAAGAGAGAGAGAGAGCAGCTAAACAATCCAAAAGGACAATACCTGAATATTTTCCTTGTGATGTGGACATACAGAATATACAGGTGCCTCATGACCCTCAAAAGTATACTGCTTAGAACCAGTGTTTGCATCCCACACCTGCAGAAACTTGAAATTTGTATAATTGGCATCCAGACCTTACCATTCCACCGAAATTAGTGAGGAAGCAAAACAAACCTTAATGAACCTGTCCTCGCCACAAGTGACAACGCAAAGTTTGTTTGGATAAGAGAAAGCAAGATCATTAACACTACCAACATGAGCCTCAATCTGAATAACCAAGCAGAATTTCATCAGAGAATCCTATTTAGTATTCTAAATCTATATGGAATTCATTCAACATAAAATAGAAATAAGTGCCCTTCACACTGGAAATACACAACAAAATAGTTGCAAAAAATTTCAATGCAACTCCCAAAGTATTGATGAATAACACAAACCTCTAGGTGGTTTCGAAGATCATCACCATTGTGATAGGAGTATAAATGCACAATGTGTTTGGAATATGCGACACCTGAAGTAAGGACATGAAGCATTGTGATTAGAAACACGACCACTTCCATTCTCACACAAGGGCGTGCATGATGAAGCAAGACATTCACAAATGCCCATGTGAAAAATGAAATTGAACAATTAAGTTTATCAAAAAAATTCTTCAAACATTACCAAAAAGAGTGCCATCAGGACTCCACATCACTCGATTAACTGATGCAGGATAATCGTTGGCCAAAGATGACTATCACAAAAACAGAAAACTTTTCAATAAGAATAGGTGGCTCTAAGAAGCATCCATACACTTGAAGTTGAGTAAAGCTTATGCATGATTTTCTGACAAAAAATGTAAAATTAGAAACCAAACCTGCAATGCTATTGAACATGATGCAAGCTCCCAGACCTTGAAATTCTTAATAGCAAGCCTTTCCCGGCTACCTAAGTCCCACACCATGATATCACCCATGTTTGTTCCAACTAAAATAAAAAAGCAACACATCAGAAAAAGAAACGATAGAAGGAAAAAGAAAACAGCTATGTCCAACATCCACTAAGCTACTGAATTAAGCAACAAAATTCTGAATGAGAAAAGGAATATGTTTGAGCCAGTGGAAGCTAACCAAGAAGTAGAATTTGTTGCACTGGATGGAAATCCATGCTCCTGACAGTTGAACCCTGGGGTAGGCTCATAACAACAGTCTTGGGCAAGTCATCAGACGAGTACGAACTCTGCCCATGGCTCTGGCCAGTATATGCAACAGGCAGAATATTAACAGGTAGATTATTTACCTGCTAGAATATCACAAAAAGGAAGAATTGATTAGACCAAGTTACCATTCAAAATACTTTGTGAGGCATAAAAAGGGGTAAATTTACCAGTCCAAGAGGGGGCCAATATCATGTTCTCATGTTATCAAAGTAATGAGACAACACCTTGGTCATGCACATAAGAACAAGCATGATCACAAAAACCTTCATCTATCTCTCTCTCTCTCTTTTTTTTTTTTTTTTTTTTTGATAGGCACACCTTCATCTCAAATATCAAAAGTAATATGTGGAAACCTCCTTCAATGCCCAACTCTATTCCTTTCTGTTACCTTTGATGAGATGTGTTTGATATTCCTATAATTTTACGTTAAATTTTTTTTATATGTATAATTTTACATTAAATTTGTATTATTAACTACATTATGATGAGAGTAGATAATTGATAAACTGTATTCTGAATCATTTTCTTGTTTTTCCATATAGATAATGTAAGCTTCTTTTATATATTAAGAAACAAATAAAAAAAATATTCACATACACGAAACACATGTATCTTTATAGTGTAATATATCTTGAAAGAAATTAGGGGTAAAATAGGCAAAGTAAGGCATTCATTAATACCATAGGTATAGGCATGGAAACACTAAACATGATAGTTCTTACACAATCATGAAACACATGTATAATGGAAAAATAAAATAAAACAATACATAACAAATTTCAAGTTAACATAGTAGGGGTGAAAGAGGTAAATACAAGCATCCCTCAATATCTCTAAAAACATTCAATAATAATGTTGAAATCAACTATGTTATTTGTCATTTCAGCATGTAGTTTTATAATAAATTCTACAAAAATAATTTATATTTTTTAACATTAAGCAAAAAATTCCAACTACTTCAACAATATCCTTATAGTGAAGTTCCACATTGCAATAATTGTCCACAAAATATATCCAAAAAGAAACCATTAGTGTCTTTATGTGCTTCTGCACCATGTTAATATTACATTAACTTCAGCGTACTTAATTAAATCAAATATGAGCATATATGACAAACAAAGTGTAGTGTATTTTGATTTTGAAATACATTATAAACAATAGTATAATAATAATACTCTAACGAGGAAAAAAAAAAGCAAAGTTATAAAAAGTAGCCAAACATATATGCATCACATCAGTAGGGGCCCACGGAAAGCATTTGCCCTCCTTGAATTTCAAATATATATGTATAATTAGAGATTTAAAAAAAATGAAAAATAGATATTTTGTCCCCTAAAAATATAAATTTAATTTTTAAATTTTTAAATAAAAATATTACATTTTTTATGTTATTAATAAAAATAATAATATTAATCCTCAAGTTTTAAATAAAAATAACTCCATAAATTTTAAATTACTAAAAAGCAAATAAAATCTTTTGTAAAATCCATTTAATATTCTTACTTATTTTTTCCTTTGTATCTTATTTTCATCATGTTTTTTTTCTCATGTACACATTATCTTAATTTACTTTCATCTTTTAGTGTATGTAAAATTTTGATTTTATTATAATTTTCCAATAAAATTATCTTTTTGATAATTTTGTATTTGATATTTTATTAATAATTTTTTTGGGTATATTTTGTCCATTTCCATATGAAACTTTTATCGCATCAATTGTTTTTATATTTTGTTTTTAGCGTTGAAGATAATATGACTTAATAAAAAACTTTAAACTATAAACAATAATGACTATCAAACTTTTCTTAACTACTCATGTTTTACTTAAGGTGACATATGACTCCATTAAAACTTTAATTATCAAGCCACTTATGTTCTAAAAAGAGTGTCACCCTCATTATCATATCATAGATAAATTTTTAAGTAAAAGATCTCATCACTTTCATTTGATTTTGTACTTATTGAGTAGAAAAAATCTTAAATTTAATCAAACAAATCTTCCAAAAAAAAAAAAAAAAGATTCTTTATGAAAAATTATTAAAAATTTTCTATATACATTTCTTACCATTTTCTAATTCTTTTGAATTGTTTATAAATCTAAAAGGGGGATGGTCCCTAGCAAACAGACGTTTCCTTGGCCTTGTTGAAGAAGAGACCATTGACCATATTCTACTTCACTATGTTAAGGCTAGAGTGCTATGGCAGTTACTCTTTGAGGTGCCTTGGGTTCTACCCTTAACGGTTAAAGAGACCCTTCTTGGGTGGCATGATTCCTTTGTGGGCAAGAAACACAAGAAGGCTTGAAAGGCATCCCTTATTTGTATTTTTTGGACAATTTGGAAGGAAAGGAATAGGATTGCCTTTGATAACAAGGAGTTGTCAATTCAAAGGCCAAAAATCTCTTTTGTTTGTACTCTTTGGGCTTGGACTAAGCTGTGTATAGATGAAGAGCCTCTTCTTTTAATCAATTTTTTTTTTTATTGGTCATGTTCTAGATGAGGGCAGGTGATGTTTTTTGTTACCCCCCTTTTTTGTAGATTCTTCTATTTGGCAATTATTGCATACCTCTTGTACGCTTTGGGTAGCCCATTGGGTGTACTTTCGTTCTTATTCAATATAATCTTTTTTACTGACAAAAAATAAATAAATTTTAACCTTTTCTTCAGTATTGTTGGATGATAAGGAGGATATATTGACTATTTTTCGAATTTATCAATGACTTATTATAATGCATATAGGTAGCTTTGCCCCCTAACTAAAGTTTTTGGCTCTACCATTGCATCAGACCTATCATGTACCACAGATACATATATGTACCCTACAATGCACTTAAGATGTCAAATATAGTCATGATATCTATAATTTACATAAAAGATGCACTTAATTGTGGTAGTGTGCCATAAGTTTTTGACAATTCTAATTATGCTTACATGATGTTTCATGCCATCATAAGTTGCAAAGACTTAGTCATATGATCCATTGTTTTTATTCATACCTATTGATGAATATAAGTAGGAAACAGATGCATATTAATTCAACCAATTTCATAATACTAGCATGTTTATATCACATCTCTAGAATCAAATAGATCTCTCCTAATTGGTAACTTCACAATCATAGCTTCACATACTATATAAAAAAGCAATTCCATATTTCCACCTAAACCCCAAAATAGAACTTTCTCCACTGAAGAGTAAAAATGGCAAAAGAAATCACATGCATTTCAACCAGTGTCAAATTTTAAAACATAAAAGGTAAATAACCTATAACCCTCTATTTCAATGAATCAACATAAGAAGGATTAAACATACTGAAGCTTTAATGTTCCAAGTAATAATGGTTTTAAGGAAGACTAATTGACACCATATTTTGGGTGGTTGCGCGAATTATAGCTATCAAATCCTTAAAGCATACGATAGATCTTAAAGTCATGCTAAGAGCAAATTCCAGTCAAATAAGCAAATCTACAGACTTAATTCATAATAAAAATCATACTTATTTTATAAATATGCCAAAACTCGAACTTCAATCATGTACATCCATAAAATTATACAAAGGACAATATGGGATAGATATATATTACTTCATCTGATATTCCAAAAGGTCTTGGTCTCTTCAGCACATGTTCAGAATCTGCAGTTTGATAGTCCATGGCTGGATTGTTGGTAGGAGGAGTTCTTGGACGCTTTAGGATGGCTGCTAACATGAAAAGATATACATACATATATATATATATATATATATAGGTCAGAAGCATCATCTAGAACAAAATCCTGAAGCTACAGACAAGAGAGAGAGAGAGAGAGAGAACAGAATGAGACTCTTTCATAACCGTACTCATTAGAAAAAACATCCCAAAAAAAAAAAAAAAAAAAAAGACAAATAGAGAGTTGGGGATCAGCACCACCACACTGGAGCCGGTCAGCAGAATACTTATTGTAAACTCTGTTACACAGTACTTATAGTACTTATATTACAATTGTGAACAAGCATAGATGCATACCACAGGGTTTCAAATACCACAAGGTTTATCTTAATCCATACCACATACTATAATAATACAAAAAGGGTAAGCATGAAGAGGAAGAGGTGAGATGGTGTTCATGCAAAGTGACGGAAAGGTATGGGTTAGGGGTATGGAAAAACATCAAGAAGCAATGGGACCTAGTTGGTAGTGGTTTTGCCTTTGAGGTGGGAAATAGCAGGACAATGAAGTTTTGGAAAGATAGGTGATGCAGAAATGATCCCTCAAGTATGGCTTTCCCCTCCTTGTTT
This sequence comes from Vitis riparia, assembly GCF_004353265.1. Taxonomy (NCBI): domain Eukaryota; kingdom Viridiplantae; phylum Streptophyta; class Magnoliopsida; order Vitales; family Vitaceae; genus Vitis; species Vitis riparia. Next base: position 14,698,330 of record NC_048441.1, on the reverse strand, counting down.
GCTTTAGCTTTCTCAAAGGAGGCTTAGGTGGCAGATGTGTGGGAGGATCAAGATGTATAGACACCTAAATGATTGGGAGCTAGATGATGTGGAGGCTTTTTTCTTGCAGCTTCGAGGGAGGTTAGTAAGGAGGGAAGAAAAGGATAAAGCAGTATGGATGGATTCTAGGAATGGGGTCTTCTCCATCTAATCTTTATGCTCCATCTTGGAACTAGGGCATGCAAGTCCTTATCCAGAGGCCATCATTTGGAATTCATGGGTCCCTTCAAAAGTGGGCTTTTTTTTGCTTGGGAAGCTAGTTGGGACAAAGTTTTGAAAAAATTGGGGATCCGCTTCAAAAGAGAGGATGGTCGTTGGAAGAATCAATAGATCAAATTTTCCTCCACTATGCCGAAGTAAGAGCTCTATGGTCGAGCCAATTCTCTATATTTGGCACTACATGGGTCCTTTGTTCTACGGTCAAGGAGACTACTACTAAGTTGACATGGCTATTTTGAGGGAAGAAAATGAAAGATGGTGAAGGGCCACTCCCCTATGCATATTTTGAGCGATTTGGAAGGAGAGGACTCAAAGGGTGTTTGAAAGTAAAGAGCAGACAGTTCAAGTGCTTAAACACACTTGCCTATGCAATCTTAGGTTTTGGCTCTAAATGAGAGAGGAAGGAGTGTTTTTTTATTCTCTTTTTTTTTTTTAATTTGCTTTTTGGTACCCTTTATGTCTATCCAGTGTACTTTTTTGCATAGCTTCATTCTCTTTTATTTATAATATTTTCTTGCTTGCTTATCAAAAAATAATAATACAAAAATAAAGCTTCAAACCAGCTGGCTTAAAAGGAGATTGAACAATAAGTACCTGCATTGTTGGCAGTAGCCAAGCCCATGGGCCCTGCAGAAGCTGAGGGATGAGGTACAGGAGATGGATTTGCCATCCATCCAGCAAGAGATGTTGGAAGAGGAGCTGGTGCAGGCTGAAATGGCTTTAAAAATGCACATCCCAAGTCAGACATCCAGAAATTGCAAGTTTAACACAGTTCAAATCCATATAGCATCAAATAACTCTTTTCTAGTTTTACTTACTCCATGAGCACTTAGAGGTGGGAATCCCCCTGCCTTAGGAACTGCACCCATCAGTGGATTAGTAACAGGGGATGGGGCCCTTGCACCATTTGGCTGCCCACAAGTATGATCTACAAATAGGGTCTTTATGTCAGGGTTAGCTTTCGGATTTTTGCAAAGCTGATGCTGCCAATTTAAACTGTTGAATAAAACATGGGGAAATATCAGGAAAAGAAAAAACCAAAAATCATGAATAGGATGACAAACTCAACTCAACAATCCTTTTTGTTGCTGTGAAAATATGTGATTAAAAATGACAGAAGTTTTGAATTTTTAGATGTTTCTTTACTTAGTACCCAGAGGAAAAACTGTCCACTTAATTGCGCCAGATAAAAACATCTGGTTGGCAAAGTGACTTACATTTTCAGGAAATTAACAAGCAACAATTTTCTTTTTCATTTATTCAGTTTTCTTGGCCAAACCAAATGTGTATAAAAGAATTTCATAATGACCTCTGATTAATCAGTGTCCGCAATCTCGAGTTCTTCAAGCTGGGAAATTGAAGTTTATCACGGAACAAAGGGTTTGCCTCTATCAACTTTTTAAGTTCAGCAAGCATTATACCCCTCGCCGACTTAGTGTCACCATACTTAGACAGCTGCTCATTATCTCTGCAAATTAGTACAACTCCATTAAAACCCATGAAAGAATTCTACCCAAAGGGTAAAATTTGGTAAAATAAGCCAAAACCAAGTATTAGGAACAACAGAACATTCCATACCTAAAATTCTCCAGCGTCAAAAGCTGGGTTATTTCCTTAAATAGCTCTTCATTAAAGGCTGAGAACACTTTCAAGTCCTTTACTAAAATTTCTACTGCTTTGGCACGATCCCGCCTACAATTTTGCAAAAAAAATTCCCAAAATTTTTCAATGGCTTCCCAAATCAAGCAAATAAAAACATAAACAACAATCCAATAAGACATACTTGTCTAAGGCTTCCAGATACTTTTGTTTTCGGATCTCAAAAAATATCTTCATAGAGTATCTATTATCATCAACCTTCGTGAATCCTGACAGATACTTCTCAACGTCATCCCACTCACCATTGGTCACCGTTTCCTCAAAATACCTCATGTTAAAGAAAAAACCTGATTCTTGCTCCAATCTCCACACCCCAAAAAAAAATAGTAATAAGTAACAAATCAATTCAACAGCACCTCACGAAATTTGAAAATATTAGAGTCAGTCGCAATAATGATAAATAAGGGAAAATAGAGAAAATTTTGCCGTACTTGTGAACAGTTTCTTTAAATTTTTCTTCATCGAGAAACTGAAGTATAAGAAACACGAGTTCTCTGCTAAGAGAAGACATCTTCGCGCCTCCAAAACCGCTTCAAAGATCTAAACCCTCACCAGATCGATACCAAATAACCATAGGTAATCCACCAAACCCTAGATTATACACAAAAACAAAGGAAAAAAATCAACAAAAACCAAAATTTTCAGCTGCAATTATTAAAAACCCGTCTTCGCAGAATCAAAGCACACCGCAAAATAAAAGTAAAACATAAAAAAATAAAAGATAAAAATAAATACATCTCCTAGACAAGAGAGAAGAAAAAGACTCAAACCTCTTTGAGATTGAAAGAGAAAACTCAAAACGGATCGGAACGACTCAAAGCAGAGTAGAGGCGGAGACAACGACAAGGTGCGATCGTTCCTACTGCACCCTCTCCCTGGTTTCTCTCTCTCCTGGTGTGCAATGATTTATTTATACCTATATATATAGGGGTAGGGTGTGTTTGGGTTCATGGAAAACGAAGGATTTGAATGCGGAAAGAGAGAGAAAAGATAGGTATAGGACAAAATAAATACCGTAAACGAAAACGAGACGAGATGAGGAAGCAAGAAAAGAAATTCTATCACCGCGGTCTGATAAGTTCGTTGGCTTATCAACGTGCCTCGTCAGTTTATAAGTACGCTGGCTTATTACACTCTATAAATACTACAGGATATGGATTTAATTTCGGCTGGATTTGCGGGGTTTTCGAAGAGAAGTTACGGTATTTCGCTTCTTCTTTTTTTAATTTTAATTAATAATTTTAGGAACAAATGAAAGAGTGCGGGTGGAGATGGGTGGCTGTACTCTCCTGTACTCTACTCGCTGGATGACTGGCTTGTCAGGTTACTTTACCCCACCTATTTTAAAATACAATTTTTGGACCATCTTTGTCATTGATTTCCTTGGCATCTCTTTGGGTAAATGATTCCATAAAATAAATTAAAATTAAAACTATTTTATTTTATTATTTCAAATCCTCTTGCGTCAATGTCTCTCGGTTAAAATTAAAAAGAAAATCTTAAAAAATAATTTTTTAAAAAACATTTCTAAAAAATGATTTTTAAAAACAGTTTTTAAAAAAGAACAAGAGTTTGTTAGAGGAGCCTAAAATATTTTTAGAATATTTTTAATTATTACACATATTTATATAATTATTTTTTAAAATAAAAAATAAAAAATAGTTTTTTAATTATCAAATATACTTTTAAATTTTTTAAAAAAAAATAAATAACTATTCTCGAAAATAGTTATCAAATATCTTAGTTTCAAAGAATTTACTTTTATTCTAATATATAAAAATTGTGATTTTGAAATTATTTAAATACATCTAAATTTAATCCAAAATATCATTGTATAGTTTTAGGTTTTAGACTCTAATGATTCCTTGGGGTGCATTGATCATTCAATGCCATATGCCATGAGCCATGTCATTGGACAATAATGTTTTAAGATTATTTAATCATGTATAATTTTTTTAAACAAATGTTTCCATGTTCCAATGCGGATTGCACTCTCATTATTGAATTTAATTAGTTTTCTATCTAGTACAAGAAAAATATCCAATTAAAAAGATTTTTCTTCTAGAAATATGTATTTTTAATAATCAATATTAATTATTTATATGGAATATTTTTATATAAATTATTCTAGTGTAAAAAACACTTTTAGGGCTTGTTTTGAAATTATTTTTTAGAACATTTCCTTGTTATTATAATATAAAAAAATAAAAAAAAAACACGTCTGAGTTTTTTGTTGTTAAAAATTAAAAATGCATATTGTTTTATTATTTATTTATTTATTTATTTTGTGCACTTGTTGTCTAAATTTATTTTAAAAAATAATCATACAAATATCTAAAATGATAAAAAATAAAACAATAAATATAAAGATTATTTTTAAAAAATATTAAAAATATGTTAAAAATATTTATGAGTTTTCAAATAAATTTTTATTTTATAAAACATCATAGAACAGTTAACAAACACATCCTTCGTTTTTTTTCTTAAAAAAACAAATAATTTTTTTAACATTATTATTAATTATTAAGCTTTTAATTTTTAAAAATATTTTATATATTATCTTAAATGTTTGCTAAATTATTTAGGAATAAATTATTTTTTATGAACCTGCCTGCCAAGTTATGATTACTAGTATATGAATTAAATGCACAATACTAGGAATTTTATTTTATAATTAATATCTAATTTCAAAATTATTTACTTCTTAAAACATAAACATGGAATAATAAAAATCATAAGAGTGTGTTTGATAAAATTTTTATGATGTATTTTTAATTTTTTAATATTTAAAAAATTAAAAATTAATTATTAAAAAAGTATTTATTTATTATTCCATATATATATATATATAATTTATTTATTAAAAATTACTGCCAACTGACCAAATCGTACAAACTTTACTGTAGCCTAGTCAAGCACGTCAGATCAGTCTTGGTGACGTGCACTTCATTATTAGCGAGTAGTGATTTGGGTACTCGCGTGAGTGGATTCTCAACCACTACGTTTACTAAAATAGGCGGGTGACAGACGTCCATATGGATAAAGTAGAGTCATGCTAAGCACAAAAAGGACCTTACCATTTCTCGTTTTCTCGTTTTCAATTTATCGTATCTTGATATTTGTTCTGCTCTCAACTTTCCGTGAGAAAACCACCACACGTCGATTCACTGTGACGCAAGACATTTTAAACGGCTCTCTTAAGGAGGGCCTTGTATTTTTCCCAATAGGACGAGGGAGGAGGGAGGATCACGTGGAAACGCACTCATCATAAATGCGCTGCATCACCACGTGGCAGTGTGGAACGCCACATTTGCTTATCTGATTCTACATCTGGTTCTTGCATGCGCTGCAGTTCCTTTCCAGACTCAAACCCAAAACGTCCCCGTTTTTATATAAAATATAAATTTTTTTTTATCCTTTTAATATTAGTTATAATTCTATACAAAAAATTAAAAATATCTTAAATTTTTTTAATTAAATATCCATCATAAATTATAAAATTGTTTTCCATTTTAAAAAACAAAGACATGCTATTTGTAAATAAAATCCAAAAACAATAGGACATGAAAAATGAGGATTTCTAATTGATCACGTGCTTTAAACTTTATTCAATTAATATATAATAATTATTAAATAATTTGGATTATAAAAAGACAATGGGCCCACATATAAACCTAACCAACCCTTCCGTCCGTCGTCCGCCGTATCCATCAGGATGGAACAGGTGTCTCACATCTCATTTTTCATTTTCTCCTTTTATAATAAAATAATAAAAAAATCATTTATAAAATTACAACGATAATTCTTTTTTTTTTCCAAGATAAAGTCATATATCCTCTTCAATTTACACGAATTAGATTTTTGATAAAAATTTTAAAATCATTTTTAATAATTCGGGGATCATTTAAAATAATTCATGGATAATCATTTGATAATTAATTATTAAAAAATCATTTTCATAATATGTAATAAATTGTCAAACACAATAGAACGGTTTTAATCACAAAAATTATAACTAAATACTAAGGCTCTATTTGATAAATATTATATTCTCAAAAATAATTTTTGAAAATAATTTTTTAATGTTTTATAAAATAAAATTTTGTTTAGAAATTTAAAATATTTTTAATATATTTTTAATATTTTAAATATGTTTTTAAAATAATAATTATTTTTAATATTTTATTATTAATCATTCAACATATTTGTATAATTATTTTTTAAAACAACTTTTAGAAAATAAATATAAACAACAAAAAATAATTAAATGATATTTTTTAAAGATATTATATTTTTTTTCTTAAGAACAATAAACAAAAAATATAAAATAATTTTTTCGACTTTTTCTTATCGAACTTATTTTCTTAGTTTTTTTTGTTTTGAGTAATAAAAAATTGTTCTAAAAAATAGTTAATAAACATATTCTAAATATCTGTTTGAATACATTTTATATTTTTGTTTTTACAAATTAAATGATAGTAATAAGTTTTATATAAAATAATTTTAAAAAATTAAATTTTTTGATACCTCAAATTTTAAAAATAATTATATTTTCAATAATGATTTAATTCAAAAATAGCACCTAGACTTGCTCGTTGGGTGAAGCAGCAAGTCTACCATCTTTTTCAAATCACACTACTAATATTTTCTTTTAAAATAAAATAATAAAATAATAAAATATCAAATAAAATATTGTCAATCTTTTCCCTTTCTTTAAAAAAATAATAATAGACGTGTATATATGGAATTGGGAAGTGAAGCTGTAAAAAGCCTGCTGAGATTTTTCACAAAAGGACATGGTCAAAAGGTTGGAATGGATGTCGGAAAGTGGTCAAGGGAAAACCATAGTGGAAATTGCCCTAACTTTTCCCATCTCAAGGCCAGCTTGGAAATTACTATAAAATTTTCCTACGGACTTTTTTCTTTGGTTGTGTTTATTTCCCGAGAAATTTGGGTTCTGTTTGGAAAGAAAAAAAATATTTGTTTGACTTCCTTTTTTTAATGTTATTTAATGCTTCTAAGTGGTTTGGTGGTTTCAATTCAAAAAAAAAAAAAAAAAAAGTGGTTGGTACTACCCTTTCAAGCCCAATTGAAGAATTTTGGTTACGGGCAAATGGAACTAAGGGGGTGTTTGGTTCGGAGTTGGAAATGAAAATAAATATTTTGTTTTTATTTATATTTTTTAATAGATAGAAATGAATTTGATGATTTCATTTCTAATATTTAGATGAACTTAGGAATGCAAGATTGACATGATTATTTGTTTTCATTCTAATGTTTGATAATAATAGGAATGAAAATAAAAAATAAATAAATTTATAATAATATCCTTCCATATAATTTAAATTTTTTTAAAAAAAAAAAAATAAATTTTGAGTTTTTTTGTTATTAAATAATAAGACTAAATATATATATATACTCAATAAATAAAAAATTAACCATAGAAAATCATATAACCCTAATGTACAAATATTTAATTATTATTTTTATTAAAAATTTGAATAATTTGTCCTAAATGTTGTGGAAGGTTTGATTGATTAAATGAAAATCATTTGTTGCATAGAAGTAGATGATGAATGCGTCTCTAACTTTGTAAAGAAGATAAGCATGGAGCTTGAAGAATGATATAAGCGAGTAAAATATTAAATTTAGGTTATTTTATATTATCAAACCAGTTTAATGAATCATAATACCACATATTTTTTATGAATTCAAATCCGACTTATTTTCATTCCATTTCTGCCTTCTTAACATTTATCCAAACATATGAAATGAATGGGATGTCTATTCCCACTCCTTATTCTCGTATATCAAACACCCCCTAAGTTAATCAAACTAGTGGAATTTTGATATGAAAACAGGGTTGAAAATGGTATTTCAAAAGAAAATTATTTTCTTATATTTGGTTTTCTTACAAAAAAAATATTAAAAAATATATATATAATTAAAATTAGTTAGAAACGTATCTATTTTAAAATTATTTAATTTTTATGTTGATGATTTAAAACAAACAAAATGAGTATTAAGTAGTAAATAAAAATAATTTATTGAGTTTTAATTTATTTTGTAATATTTTTTTCATTTTTTCTTTCCTTTTATTTTGTTTTTGTATTTTTTTTCTTATATTTTCTCTCAAATTTTTTAGAAACCAAATATAACCTTAAGAAAAAATGGGAGAGTAAAAAATAAAAAATAAAAATAATTTTAAAATTAATAAATTATTTTCATATCACATTTTAAATTTATATTACTTATTTGACTTTTCAATGTAAAGGAAAGTATACTAATTTTAATTATTATTTTTTTGTATTTTTTTATGGTAAGATCAATCAAAGTAAATAATTTATTTTAATAATTTTTTCCTTTCTTAGCATTTTCTCACATAAGCTTACCATTTTTTTTCTTGATTGCAAAATGATGATTATAAATTACAAATTTGTTAATAAAAATATAAAAAATGCTTAAGAGAGTAACCGGCTCAATTAATTATTTTTATGTCTATTTAACTAATTTTTTTATAAGAAATTATGACCTAAAAATTAGAAAACATTAGGATTTGTTTATTAAAAAAACATATGTTTGACAATTAAAAAATAAAAATTAAATTTTTATTCTTAATAATAGAAAATAAGATAAAAAATACAAAAAAGAAAAAAGAAAATTTATTTTTAAATTTTTTTTCCAAAATATAGAAAATAAATTGAAACCATTTCAAGTCCCTAACTAAACTTTTGTATAGAAAATCATTTTTGAAATTTGTTCTCAAAAACAAAATTTCTTGACGTAGTTTAGTATAACATAAAGAAAAACATATCTTATCTTAACATGTACAATGAGTAAATCAATTAATGATATTAGAAGAAATGCAACCCTTGTATAGTAGACTGCCAGTGATAAGTCGAAAAAATGTGAGGATGACATCGAGTCATCATGCTCCTAATGCCCTAAACATGCTACAATGGTATTTTTTAGAATAATTATAAAAAATGTTATGGATTAGTCTTTATATTTTTATTAAAAGCTCTATTTTATCTTAGGTATAAAATTTTTTATACAAAATAAAACTTTTACAATACCAATATTACCCTTTAAAACTCGTTACATTAACTTCAATTCCAACTTTTAACCAAAGTCGAAAACAAAAATTTATACAAAAAAAGGCCCTATTCTCCAAAATAACTACCCTTTTCTCATTCAAAGGACTCTAGTCACATTATCCATATAAATACTTTGATTAGAAAAATGGAGCAAGTAAAGTGAAAGCAAGGTAGGTGATTGCTCCATCCGTCCGTCCGTCCATGATCGATCCAAAATTACAAAGCAGAAGTTGACAATGACAAGTTTGTCGAGATCTGATTGTATGATAATGGAATTGGGATGTCATGTTAGGATGATTGGAAGAATGAATCCTCCTTTGAGATCACATATATCCATCCATCCATCCATCTCACCCTCTCACTTTCCTTCGGAGTTTTTTCTTCCATCCTCCGTGCTAACGCGGCACCGCCCCTACGCCTTTTCTCATCTTTTCCACCACCCGGAAGTTTCCTCCTTCCTTGCCCTGTCCTTTACTATTGACTTTATAAATTAATTCCTTAATATATAATAAAAATAAAATAATAGGATTATGTTTGATTCTTCAAAAAATGCATTTAATTTTTATATCAAAAAATTAAAATAAATGAAATAAATTTGAAATAATATATAAAAATAATTTATTAACTTTAAATCTATTTTTTAAAATTTATCAGGAACCAACATAGTCCGGTATTTCTTCAATATTAAAAATATTAATCAAATTATTCCAAAATTTTGAAGATTTGATGGGTAGGGAGAGGAGTTTAATTCGAGACTCGTATAATTAGGAGTTGGTGGCTGTCAATTCATGATTTGCCTTTCAACCCATTGAAGTGGAAAAGGAGTCAAGCACGATGAAGTCACGTCTTTGTTGATTTTGAATGACAAAAATAAAACAAACACCTTTGCACTTCAATTATTTGTTGAATGTAGGTGTGTGAGGTTTTTTTGGTAAAGAAAATTTTCTAGAGGTTTTAACAAATTTTTGTCAATGTATTTAACGTTAGCAATAAGTAAATCAAAATCTTGTTTGAATTAATACATAAGAAGTCAAAAGATGTTTTTGAAAATTGATAGGGACTTTTTTTTTTTAATAAACTTAGTTTACAAAAAATTTATTTTAAGAATCGTATTCAAAAACTATTATTTAAAATGAAGATATTCCTCAACATACTTTTAATATTTTTGTGGTTTTGGTATTAATTTTTGAAACGTTTTTTAAAACACTTTCCAAAGAAAATCTAAGGGCCCATTTGGGAACTTTTTTTAAGAATAGTTTTATGTTATTTAGAATAAAAGAACATAGAAACATGTTTGTCGATCAAAAATTATTTTATATTTTATATTTTTAAGAACGGAAACATGATGTTTTCAAATAATATCTTTTAATTATTTTTTATTATTTTCACTTATTAATGTAAAATGATTAAAAATAAAATACTAGATTAACTATTTAAAAATATTAAAAACATGTTAAAAACATTGAGTTTCTAAATAGACTTTTGTTCTATAAAAATTAGAGAAAAATTTTCAAAAACTATTTAAAAACCATTATTCATAATTGTTTTCGAAAACAATGACCAAACAAACCCCAATTATCTATTTTCAATAATGTTAAATAGCATTATTTCAAATGGTAAATAATACCTAAAATATTTAACACCCTAAACTAGCAAAATATTAGAATTAAATGTTGAGGAAGAAACTAATAATAATAATACAGTGTGTTTGATTTCAAAAAAAATTAAAGTCAATAAATTGTTTTTATATATTAATTTAAATTAATTTTATTTATTTATACTCTTTTATATAAAAATTAAATAATTTAAAAATAAATAAAATTTAAATTAATTTTATTTATTTATATTAAAATCAAACATTAAAAAAACAAAACTAGCCCATAGGTGGGTAGAGGGGAAAGTTAGTGAGGCGGGTGCAGAGCAAGAAAGCGAGTGAAGGGGACGGGGGGGGGGAACCGAGTCCCCCTCAAAAATGAAGAAGTTGCTTGTGTATGGTCAAAGTAGCAAAATAATCGAGCCCACCTCCGATCCATTAAGGATTTGCCCATTCATGGACACCAAATTCCACCATCACAATTATTGACGACTCCATCGAATTATCAAACTCTCTTTTTCAGTTTCTACTGTTTTACCAAATTTATCAACCAGTTTTTAATTTTAATTTTTTTTTATTTCTTTATTTATTTTCTGGTAAAGGCCCGCCCATTTTCGTGGAGGAGGTCCTCCATCCTCATCCATGGTCCCCTGTTCTTGAAAGTGATGGAAAGGGATTGAATTTGAAGTTTTTAATTTTTTTATTTGAAGAGTGTGTTTTACAAGTGTTTTTAGGGATAATTACTTATTAAATATTTTTGTTTTTAGAAAACTTTTTAATACTATATAGTGTGTTTGATAATGATTTTAGTAAGTATTTTAAGTTTAAAAAGTGTTTTTGAGAAAAAAAAAAGTGTATAACAAAACTTAGAAAATCGCTTAAGCCCATTTGATGGTGATATTATGAAGTATTTTTGGCCTAAAAAGTTTTTTTTTTTATTTTTTATTTTTATGTTTAACAAAATTTAGGAAATGCTTTTAAAATTTTAAAAAATCACTTATAATGTTAAAAAAAATAATAATTTATAGTGTTATTTTTTTAGAGAAACACTCTATACATGATTCCTCTAAAAACACTTTATGATAAAACACTTTAATTAAAAATACTCTCAAATGCATTATAAGAATACGTTTGATAGTAATTCTAAGAAATATTTCTAATACTTGAAAAATAAAAATTTTCAAGAGTTAAAAAAGACTAGAAACGCTTTTTCACAATCACTGTCATCAAACACATTTTAAGTAAATTTTTAGATTTTAAAAAATATTTTTTAAACTTTTTCAAATATTTTTACCCTGAAAGCGCTTCCTAAAATTATTATCAAATGAACTCAAAATACGATGATTTTTTTTAAAAAAATATTTTAAAAATATGCTTATTATTTTCCTTTTTCGTTTTTTTCTTTACCAAAGAAGCCATGTACTTTCTTTGACATTTAATCCTTCTACATATCAACCTAAAACAACCCATTTCATTTTTTTAGTATATTTTAATTTATTTCATTGATTATAACTAGTCACATACAATAAACATTAATGGGGTCCAATGTGAGTACTCACCATGTGATATATATTATATATAAGTTGTAGAAAGTGGGTGAGTTATTGGGAATTGAGAGAGACTTGGGATGGTGAAAGATAAACAAAGAGAAATAGAAGGGAGGGCAACAATGATTTCTCTTTTCAAATTATTTTATTCTGCTCTTATTGTTTTATTACTTTATCATTTATTTATTATTCAGTGGAATTGAAAAAAAGGGGTTAATTAATCAATATGTGAGTTGAATCCATGAAATAAGTACCTCCATCTCTATCCCTATCTTTTATGGGTGGCTCCACTTTCTTAGATGTTAAGTTATGGGGAAATTTTTAGTTATTTTAATCAAAATAATTGAATAGCCCATAATGAATACCCACATAAGATGGAGAAGTTACAAGCTGCCATTTTTCATAATTAAAAATGAATGTTAATTAATTGTTAAGATGTAACAAACCCCCACACAAAAACAAAAAAGGATTGATGTTGATTTCTTAATCCAACTTATTTTTATTCAATCTAATTCATGCAATAATAAAAGAGTGTGATTAGTAGTCTTCAAGAATATATTTATTATCAATTATAGAAAAGTATTGATTATATCATTACTTTTATCATCATGTTGATGGTCTTATTAGGTGGTAGGTGATAATTTAATGTAATTTTATATTTAATAAATAAGAAAATTCTTTATCATATCTTGCATCATTAACCATATAGTTGGAAAAAAATGATGGTTTATGTGATTGTAACTATTCTAAATTATAACTGACCTTATCTATCTAAAAATTTATAAAGAGAAAATGGACGTTAGGCCTTTCTATTAGCAAAATGGGAAGGAAAAATAGCAAACTCGACAATGAAGATGATTTCGATAAGGATGATGAACACTATCCATGTCGAATCGAAGGGTGATATTCACATTTGCTCAATAAATTTTATGGTCATCTTGTTAGATTAAGAGAAAATGAGATCCTCAAGTCCTTTGTTTTGTCTCATTTTGGATACAGTTGGTTCCATTGAAAATGGGGTCTCTAATGAAAAAGGGGTTATCCATATTTTTAACTTAGGGTTTTTTGTTCCAGTTTTCATTTAGGTTACTAATTATTGGCTTTTTGGTTTATTATTCGGGGCTCTTGATGCCCATGTGGAATTGAGATCCATAGATTCTAAATTCTATGGGACTAATGTCTCATTTTTTTTTCTATGTATGCAAATTTTGCTTTGGATGCTAACTTTACTCTTTTGGAGATGGAGTGAAAAAGGAAAAAACCTAGAGTGACACTTAACTTCAACCATTTGGTCGGGAGAGAGTTTGGATCTTTGCAATATTCAAATCAAAGTTTGAAATAGTTAGAACATGTTTCAAGTATGTTCTCTTTTTTAAATGTAGTTCAAAAAAGTTATTGAGAAAATGAAGGCTAATTATAATAGAGAAAACAATCAAGGAGGAGTGAATTGGGTTTCTAATTTTTTTTTTTTCAAACACCACAAATTCAAGCAAAAGAAGCACAAATATAAAGAGATAGGGTTAGAGGAAGTAAACTTAGAATTTATAGTGGTTTGACACTCTTTACCTACGCCCATTCTCCTCAAGCTCCTAACCGTTAAACTTGAAGGTTAAACCAAGCTTTCAACACCATTACACTTGGATTTCAGCTCCAATGGGCTCTTACACAATCCTTTCAAGTCTCTACACACTTAAAACTTTTAACACTCAAATAGCAAGTTCAAATCTCTCAACCTAGTTCAACAATGACTTAAATACAACTCAAAGTTAGGATGAATCACAAAGGTGTACTAAAAAATATGCAAATGGAGATTTAATGCACAAAGAAAAGAATGAGAGCTTTTAATGCAAGAACAAGTAGGTAAACAAATAAATGCAGGTGTTCTCTTGCTCATAAATAAAGTGGAGTTCTCAATTTATAGATTTCTAGTCTCAAGAGCCAAAATGTCAAAAAAATAGCCTCGATCGGTTGAGTTGGAGGTTGATTGATTCACTAGCCGTTGGGCATTAAATGTATGGCAGGTGACCGTTAGGCCTCGACCAATACTTGATTGAACCTTGACTGGGAACAGTCAACTGATTGACTAGTACCCTAACCGATTGAGCCGGTTCACTAGTGCCTCGATCGGTTCACCATTTTTGGCTTGAAAACCTATTTTTTTTGTTTTTTTGCTTCTAACACTTAGGCAAGGTCTTTAAGTAAATTAATATGTCAAATTTGAAATGATTTGCCTAAGGTTCATTTGATAAAACTCGAGTTTTAATGGAAATGTAACTTTAATGTATAAACAGAGTTTTTAAAGATACATGAAAATATATGAAAATCTTAGGTGCACCCATGCATTCATCTTACATATGTTTCCTATGATTAAAAGGTCTTCCAATTGTCTTGATTTTGCATCCATTGATTCTTTGATGAATTTCCAAATTAACACTTGAAATTCTTTATAATTCAAACCTATTAACAACTTAACCATGGTTTGTTATTATCAAAAAGCGATTAAGAGAACTCTTGGGCTAACAGTTATCTATACATGTTTTGTATTTGTATTATGAATTCATTTACTAGATATAGAGGGTTGTGGTTGGGAGATTAGAAGGGTATGAGTGTTAGGCCTAACTTTTTACCTTGGATTGTTTGCTTGTGGGCATTTGTTTGGGCTAATTTTTTGCTTGCATTTGTGCTTTAGATAGGTGCTATTAGGCCTGGCTTTTTTTAAGCTTAGTAGAAATATTATTTCTGTAGTAGGTATGGACTTGGTGTACTTAAAAAGTTAAGTAACAATCACTTGATAGGGTGGGTGTCTTTAGGTAGGCATAGAGTGCATCCAGCCTATTATATGTCTTCCCATTTTCAATTTAATACATTTGCAACTTTGTTTTTGATTGTGTGTTCCTTCCTTGCTTATCAAGGGAAGCTATGAACTAAAACAACCGATAACTATCTAATCCTTCATAGTTGGCTTGCATTCTTTTTACTCCTTACAAAAGACAAGTTCTTTATTTTGTTCTTTATTGATTCCAAACTCTGGGACTGCTTTGTGTTTGTTTTCACTTTTTATAGTTGTTGCTACGTCCTTAAAATGGATTTCAAAGCTACCCTTACCCATGGATTAAGAGCCCTTGTTGAGTCTTGTGTCCCCATTCTTGATCTTACCTTAGATCTTAGTCTTGGGGATTTACCTATTATGGATGAAGAAGACTTGGTCTGCCATGAGAGTTTTTCTAAGCTTTACCTCATAGGTAAAGTTTTGGGTGAGTCAGTTCCTCTCAAGTCCATTTATTCCAAAATAAAAGCAAAATGGAAGACTTCAAGTGAGTTTTGTTTTATGGATTTGGGCAATGACTTCCTCATTAAATTCCCTTCTTCTAAGGACTGCACTAAGGCGTGGGAAAGATTTTTTTCCATCTAAAAACAAGTTATTGTCCTTCAAAGATGGAGAGAATAATTTGATTCTTTTAGTGAGACTTTGAAGGCAATCACTTTTTGGGCTTGGGTGATTGGTCTTCCTATTGAATCATGGGAAACCAATACAATTTTAAAAATCATGACTTAAACAAGGATGGTTTTAAGAGTCGATCAAAGGAATGAAGAGATTGCAAAAGGCTTGTTTTCTAAGGGTGTTTTTAAAGGTGGATTTGAGTTAAATTTGAATTTAGGTACTACAAAAGATGCGAGATTAAGTCAACCATAATAGATTATGAGAGGGTCCTAGAGAGTTGTTTTTGTTGTGGCCTTACTAATCACAAGTTTGATGAGTGTACTAAAATGAAGAAAAAAACAGGCATAATAATTGAAAAAAAAGAATATAGATTTTAATGATACTAATGGTGAAAATGAAAGACATATTGAGAGAAGTTCTTTTATGAGGGAGTCGGAATCTTGGATTGAAGTCCAACCAAAGAGGAAGACCAGGCCTTTGGGTTTAAAGACTGGTTTTAACCCTAATAAAGGTCACTCTAATTTGGGAAATTTTTTTGCTCAAGATGACTCATTTAAGGGTAAGAAAATGAACAACTTAGGTGTTATTAAGGTTTTTGCCACTGAAGTTTTAGGGAACATCCTTTTTTAAAGTAACCCTAAAGATGGTGTTGTGGATGATAAGAATGTGAATCAAGATATTCAATTGCAGGGAAAAGAATGTGAGAAATTACCTAGCAAACTCAGTCTTACGGTTAAGGAAGTTTTGCTCACTTCCAACCTTATTTCCATGTTTGAACCTCTATCTAGTGACTCTCCTATGGAAATAGATTTGCTTGGTAGAAAGGGTAAAGAGGCTATAGATAAGGAAAATTAGAGGGCTTTGATGGAAATTGATAGTAGTGGACCAATTTTGGGAAAAAGAGAAAGAGTTGAGGGCTTAAACTCTTCCAAAAAGTATATGGAATGAATAAAAAAAAGGGGAATATAGACAATATTTCAATAATTATTAAAGAATATATGACTTTAAGAGATAATGTGTTAGTTGTCAAGAACAATGAGTTCTTAAACTTAAAGATTGAAGGTGACTTAAAAATAGTAATAGATTATTACAATAAAAAGAGTAATATTCATAGTTCTATTCTGTTATTAATGAAGGGCACTTGAAAGTTATCTCAAGATCTAATTGTTTGTAACTGTCATCATATTTATAAGAAATCAAATAAAACAACAAATTATTTAACTAAAAAAAGTATTTGTAATATAGAATTGATCATTTGGTAATTAAATTTTCCTAAAGATGTTACAAAATTTAGTTTCGAATATTATTGTGACTCATCTTTCAATCGAATTTATAGGTATTTTGCTTCATAGTCTCTTTTCATAAATAAATAAATAAATAATAATAATAATAATAATAATAAACCATTCTAAATTATCACCATAAAATGAGATAATTTATGAAACAAACACTCTAAATTTTATAAAGAGCGAGAATTTAGATCAATTTCTCAATATTTATTTGTATTTTTAATTAATTGAACCTAGATTTTTGGCTCAACCGTTTAATCCCTAAAACCATAAATGACCAATTCAACATTCATATTCCAATTTAAAATCAATCAAATTATTCTTTGATCTGGTTATTTATATGGATCTCTTCTTTTTTTTTTTTTTTTTTTTTTTTTTTTTTTTTATAGAGAATAATGGATAAGATGACTTAAATATTATCCTAGGTGTGAATCTAAATAAGCATACAACCAAGTAGGAATAGGCATTATAGGTAAGAGAGGGGACAAGCAGTGATCAACCACTTGGACCAGTGGGCCTACAGGCTACAACCACTCCTTGCCTCCAAACCCAAACCACTGAATCCAATAAAATCCAAATTTTAAGTTAAAAGAGAAGTCAAAACTAAACAGTGTTTAATTATTAAGTCATTTGTTTTTTAATATTTTATTTTTATTAAGTATTAAAAATGCTAGAAAATCTAATATATTATTTTTAGTATTTAGAAAAAATCAAATATTTTTAATTTTTTATTAAGTTCAAAAATTTAAAGTATAAATAACAAGTCAATAAAAAAAATGATTTTTTTTTATATTTAAAAGTAAATTATTTTTAACAAAAAATTTTAAAAAACAAATGCCACCTCTTAATTTTATCATGTAAAATATAAAATCTCTTATACAAGGAGCATAGTTTTATCATACACTTTTAAAAATCATTTATTATTATTTTTTATATATTTAAAATTTTTATTAAACCATTGTCTTTTCAATATAAATATTTAGGAGTAATTGTCTTTAAACCTGTTATCACATTTGGAAATAATTAGACCAAATAATATATATATATATTAATATTATTAAAAATTAATTATTTGAAACATAAATACAAATATCATTGCTTTCCACCACTTATTTTATTTTTATATTAAACTTCTCTTTTTAAAAGAAGAATTTGCTTTTATATTGAATTCATCTTTTGAAATAATAAGTTTATTTTTTACTTTTTTTTTTTTTTTTTTAAGGTAATGCTAATTTTCAAACAGAGGTTCCATTCAATCGTCAAAAAAAAAAAAAAAAAAAGGTCTGAGAGGAAAGCGAAAAATAAAAGTTGACTAAACATTTTCTTTTCTTTTCTTTTTTTCTTTTTGGGGTCAATGTTTTAGAAATAACGAGAGAGGGGAGGAAGAAAGGGAAAGTAATCAAAGCAAAAGCAAACAATGCAGCTTTTTTGGACGAGGCTTAGGGTTTGGAAATCGCCCTTTTCTGACACATACAGCAAAAAGGCAAAAGCAAATGAGAAAGTAAACAAAGTCAAAATAAACCAAACACCCCTCCTTTTTCTTTGCTAGTTATAGTCTTATAGACAGGTAGTGTGGATGGGAAACAAATAGCATACATCATCCTACCCTCTTCTCTCTTCATTATTTTTCTTTTAAATGAAGCAGCATCTGTAACTGTGACTGTGACATACCACCCGTCACATTCTGGTAGTTGGAAAAGACCAGCAATGGGGTGTGAGGTTTAGGGTTCCATGCAGCTTACAGGGATCACTTATCCTTACTTTTGTTCTTAAGCATCATCTTCTTAAAAAATAGCCGTTGATCTCACAACTTTTAGGGAACATCCGGGCACAGAATAAAATGGTGTAGATACCTACCAAGTTCATTGCCTCTAAGGTAGCAAAGAAATAAAAAGGGAAAATCTGATTCAACGTTGAGGAGTACCCACAAATTTTTTAGATTATGTAGAGAGAAAATTGGAGTAGCCAACTCAAGAACTTTCATTCTGATGGCCGTATGCAACCCCCAGGGAGAAGGAATCTGTACTTAACTGCATTCTCTATCAAGTAAGCGGGAAGATTAACTGCCGAAGCCGAACGGGGAATTGACCCCATTTTCTTGATCAATTCACTGAAGCTGTACTCTTCAGGAAGCATATCAAAAAGATCATCCCCTTGACAAATGAGCTTCTGAATCCTTGAATGTTTTAGAAAATCGCTCCGTTTAACTCGGTCTGCATGGCTGTAAGCAGTCATCTTAAAAACAAACTCCCTAATGTACCGAAAGCAAAAGCTACAGTGCCATCCGGCATCTGAAAGTATAATATTAGTTAGGCGTGAATGCCGATACTGAGTCCATGGGCCATAAATGTGGGCCGAGGCTCTCCAGCTGCTGTAGTCCACCGGGAATTCAAATGAGTACATATAGTGCCTCAGTTCGAGATGCAATACGGGTGGCACCTCATCACACCATTGAAGTAGTTTTATGGTATGTGGGCTTGGAATCTCATCCGTATCTGACATTATAAGGAGGTCACCATTGGAAATCCCTGTCCGGTGAAGTAGTCCATTCATGGCACCACGTTGCTCTGACTCAAGTACAAATGGATCTTTATGTGATCCACGATCTGCAGCTCGGCCTGAAAACACACCATGGGCAATCTTGTCCTCAGCAAAGGCAAACCGCGCTCTATTTGAAGCAAAGAAGAGGGGCTTGGGGATGCCTGTGAAAGTGGTGTTGGACTCCAGGATTACAAATTTTGAGACATAGGGATGGAGCTCCCGCCACCTGACCTCAAGCATGTCTAGCTCATTGCTGAAGATGATCGCATCAAAGACACGACGGGGTTCGGATCGCAGTGACCAGCCATGGAGACGGCAGAGGTGGTCCATCGAGACGTTCTCTGCATAATAGTGAGGAACACGTATGAAGGGGGGAGGGGGGTTATCCCATAGAGGTCGAAAAAAGTAGGAGATTTTCTGGCCATGAGTGAAGATTCCAATCACACAAATGGGCACAAGTATCAGCAGTAGGAGAAAAAGAAACTTAGGTGGTGCTCGTCTGGTGGTGATGCGTGTGGGTCGTGTGGCCATGGTTTGAAGTAGAATGATTACATAGGGAAGCAAGTAGCATGTTTGCCCCACTTCATAGCTCTACGAATCTGAATTGTCTGCATGAATGTCAAAGTGTGTTAGAGGCTACAATAGAAAACGAATGCTCTTCAATTTAAGATAGAGAGAGAAAATGCGGAAAAAACAACTCAAACAAAGTTTATTAGTATAGAAGAATCAAGTTGGAATCAAAATGGTTCATTGAGCTCAGCATTACATAAATCTCAGCAACAAGAAAGTACTCAAAAAAATTTCTTAATTCAATTTCATTAAATAAGGAGCCAAAGCTTCCATTCTCCATGGACAACAGAAAATTTCCATGAATTATATTCCTATTATCCCAGACTGAACTAGCAATGTCCATCATGCAGGGCAATTGGCTCCTGATCCAGTATATCTGCACTTCAGTGCTATGTGAAACTTCTATTTGTGGGTCAAGTCTCTTGAGGATTTTTCACCTCATGGGCAGGGATTGTGATATCCCTTATCAGCTGTCAGGGGTGGTGCACTGTAGCCTTGGCTATGGAATGTTTCTCAAGGGACAATGTAGATAAACTTCAGTGGTGTCATCAAGAGATGATTAACTTGGGGAGAAGCCTAAAAACCTATATAAAGAAAATAAGTCTAAAGAGCCCTCCTATATTTTGATTTATTTATTACATATATTCACCGTCTTTTCAGCAGCTAAAAGCATGGATGGGGAGTTTGAGTGACAACTCTCAAATAGCACCCTGTTGATTGAAATTGACTGTGTTCTGCCTAAACAAAAGAGGGATCGAACATTTGGACCATGAGATCAATGACCAAGATTCCTTCAGGAAAATGACTGGATAGCAGGGGAGGGGCAGGGTAGCTTATGGCAGTTACTACAATATCAATACTCTTCTGCAAGGACATTGTTGGAACTGAGGAGCTCATTCTAGGTATTATATAATTTCATCTTTGATTTTAGTTGAATGCCAAAGAAGAAACAAACATCCTGAACCAGTTTAGCTACCTATGACTAATTATATGAGCAAATCCTTCTCAATCTGGCACCCTCATGGATGATGAATTGGAAATTTTGACAAGGGATTTTCCAATGTATCTGATGAGACCCATTGTCCTTTGAGCTGCAATTAGCCAAATGAAAGCACCACCAAGAAGTTTGGTGCAGCAAAGCAAGGGATCATATTGAGTCTTATCATCAAGCTGAACAATGCCCTAATATATTTCTCAGGTTTTTGGTAACTTTCATCATAGATACAAAAGATATATCAATTTGATGATTAAGTCATAATATTTTTTATGCACTTAATTTTTCTTGATTACCTATTTATCAAATTTACAAATGAATATTATATCATATTGAACCAGTCTCATAGTTTTCTCAACACAGGTTTGCATATATTACATAAAGATAGGTGACCAGTATAGTCCAGAACAACAGTAAGCACTCAACTTTGCTTCTTATAGAAACAATAACTCACTAATTAAAATAATTAGGATTCATTAAACAAAATCACTAAAAATCATTAAAAGTTATGGGTGGGCATTCTTGTCATCACAATCATATAATCTCATTTGAGGAGATATCAACTAACATGACCAAACCAAATAGATACTGATAAATGACATAGTCCCTGATATTCCTACAGTCTCTTTCTGAGAGCAATAAATATTTTAAGGGTTTCCTACAGGTAACTTCTTAAAAAATAAATGACTATTAGACGTTGCATTCTACCAACCTGAACATAAATGATATTGTCATGGTTGCCAAGCTACTTGATCCTCTTATATGCGAGGGGATAACTTCTGTAGAGATTAGGACAAAATCCCTGTCATGTAAGAGAAGATCTCATTATATCAAACACAACAAACCTGATGCTTTAACATAGATGAATAAAGTAAATTTTTGTGCATAAATTGGCTGCCAAACAAAAAAGAAAAAGAAGAGGAAGAAGAAGGAGAAGAAGAAAAGGAAGGGGAATTCCATCCATAACAATATTCCATTGAGTGAGTGAATGAATCAGGTCTGCCCATCAAAACTCCCCATGAATTTGCCCATGTAATGAAATTGGAGCAAGATAAAAGGAGTACCTAGCATCCTAATCAGTAGATTCAATCACATCCTGATGTGATTGAATATATTGATTAGGAAAGCAAGTTGTACACTGTTGACATAGTTAAGGTTCTTAAAGATAGAAAGGTAAGCAACGAAGATGGATAGAAAGGTTTTCAAAATAAAGCATGTATTTGAATTTATAACCTATAACTTGAATTAGGGATGACCATAGAACAGGCTAATTGGGTAACTGACCCAATGCAATAATATAAGGATTCAACTATTAACCAGTAGGATTCTAACCTTTAAATCATGAGGGTTTGGGACAAGATAGGATCCCAATTAATCTTGACGCCACTTGTTATGTACAAGGACACAACGTTATGATGGCCTTTAAAGCCAGATCCTTTTTTATTTAGCATAGAAAACAATGTCAGTTCATTTGTGATGAACAAAGACTAGCTAATTTAGAGCTCCATCCTCTTTAACCATATATAGTTGCTACACATATTTGTGAAATATACAATAATAAGCAGCACAATATTATAAGCCATCAAACATATCTTTATGCCCCCAACAATATGGCAGCGCCCTGATATGCCCTGAATTGGGCTTAAATGGGGTTAGGAAGAGATATTCCTTTCCCTGGGGAATTCTAGGTAGGGCATGTCCATTCCAGATCTGCTCCTGTTGTGATTCCAGCACAACTTTCTATACTATTTGAAAGCAACTTAGCAGTAGTCCATTCAGAAAAAATCGGAAGCCAGTTATCGGGTTACATTTATGATCCAAATTCTAAAATAAAACAAAATTTGGAAATCATAATGAAAAAGCAGTGATCAGAAGTGCAGGTTTGACAACTCTGTATTTTTCTTGGAAAGGTCTATAACAATACTCTTGTGAGAAGATAATCATACATTAGTTCACCATGATAAAAACATTGACAGCCAAACAAGAAGGAGTTATATGGTATTATGATCCAAGGCTAAGACAAAGACGATTGAAAGACCAAAATGACAGTGGGTCAAGACAGCCCATGACTAAACAAGGTTAAGTCCCTTTGATATCATGGAGAAATGATATTCATGCAACCCAACACAGATAGCTTGGGTGAGTTTATCTAATCTACAATTGTATACAAATCATAATTCATGGCCCATTAATTTGCAGAGTCATGTGTACTGCATTTGAAAAATTTTATGAGTTATCAAAGCTTATTGATGTTGACTTGCAGTCTAGTACAGTGTCCTAATTGCTTTATCTTTTATTGTGTATAAGCTTTTTATTTTTTATTTTTGTTTTTAAAGAACTCTCTCACATTGGCTTTAATAGGAACCAGTTCTGTGTTATTTTTATGGTATTTATACAGACACAATGTGTATCAGCTGACACTTCCTTTACCCATCAATTTTTTTAGGTGGAAGTTGGTGAAACATAAACATAGACAAAAGTTTACAAAAAAACTGTATACACTACTGCCTTCACAAACCTTAGGAGGGGCATTAAAGGGTTACCTCCATAAGCCAATGCACCCCTTAGGAGGGGCATTCACACACCTATTCACAAAAAGACTTTGTTGAAAACATGATGACCTACATGTGGAAATCATGAGACATTTTTATCCAACTTTCAAATTGAAGATAATGGAAAACAAGTCACATAAAGAAACAATATTGAAATTCACCTTCAGAAAGATGCTTTCTCCAACCAAAGTTGCAGTATTGTCTGGGAATACTAGTTAGCTTGTACGAAATTAACTAACAAAGCTATATCCTAATTAATACATTTGATACATTTATAACTTTGCACTCTTCCTATGAGAAATCAAATTATTCGTGAAGCTTTGTAGGTATAGTTGAGAGGATCAAAACAAGGAATTATACCAAATTCGAAAATGACACTCACGCATGGAACAATACACACTGAAAAATCCTACCATCATAAACTGAAAATAATCGGCTCAACCAAGTTAACAACCATCATTTTAGTCCAAGTACAGTTTCTTTGTTTGATATCGATGGAACACATCAAAACAATAAAGAACATAGAATTGGCAATTACTCTGTTATTTCATTTCCAGAAAATACACAAACAGGGAGATTTTCGGGTCACGAGGCATTGCACATAAAATTTTTAGTTGATTCAAGCTCAACCATCACACATCGAAACGATGGGGACAGATTACGAACTTCAAGAGAAAAGTCAACTTTGTATGTTCCCAACCAATATACAGAACACGACATAAACCCTAGCCAAATTCATCCAAATGTTCTCATAGCAGGTCAAATTTCAATTCTAAACATCACAGTCAACACCGAAACGAGAAGTAAACCCTAAAAATCTGAATTCAGTCAACCAAAAAAAAAAATCAAGAGATAAAAAAAATCACAGCTACAGAGCAGCAGAGAAGCAATTAATAGAATTCATGAGATTCACCTTTTCAGAGTCGCAGAGCTTGAGAAATGCACGGCCCCTGCATTTCCCGCGAATTCACCATTCTGAAATGAGAGGAATTCAACGCCGATTCTGGAGGGAGAAAGGGAGGAGACCTTGATCACGTGCAAGGCGATGAGCGGACCGGAGAGAAGCCAGGATGTTCAGAGGAAGATTCAATAGCCTACAGTAAAATGTGGTGGGCCTCCGAAGAATCCGCCTACGGATATTTAAACCCTGGCCATGGTTGATTGATTACATGGAAGGCAATGCTTGATTCTTTCGTTTAGTACCATGAGATGGGCCGTAGGGAATCGGGTCCCGACTGCGTCATTCTAGCCGCTATGTTGGAGTGATATAACCATTTTGCCCTTTTCCTTCGCAACAAATGGCTCACATCGGCTCCACCCCGTGGTCGGGCAGCTATATAAATCATAATCATAGACCGTCCATTCAAATGGACCAGAGGTTTGAAAATTATGCATCACATAATTCAACTTTAGTGATGGTTTTCGTAGGTATCAATGATTAAATTATTAATTGACAAGGGATAGTTAGTGGTTATCAGTATAATCATAACGCTAAATTCAAATCCACGTGAGCTTAGGAATCGGAATCATTAATGCATCGCATCTTGTAGTTGTATCCATATAATCAAATCTTGGGGCCCATCATTTCATCCTGATTGGGCCTTCAATTTCAAGGCCCACCCAAGTTCATGGACCGAGTCCTAGGGCCCAACTGTAGGTCTAGTGAAGCCTCCGAATTGTTAATAGAACCTTTTTTTTCTTCAGTTAGTTTTTTCTACACGCATATTCACACTTTAATAAAGGCAAAATTTGGTGCACAAAATCCAGATTCGATGAGGATTAAAGTCGTCTTCGATGGAACGTTCTAACTTTCACCAACCCACTACCGTGACCAGACAGCTTTTCTTATGCTTGCCATAATCTCATCACTCATGTTTTTTTTTCCTTTTAAGGTTAATTTCGAGAAAAACAAAAAGGGAAGAAGCTGAACCATTCACACTTTCCACATGGTTGTTCAACAACCGTTGTGGAATTAATCGGTTTGAAAAAATTTCTGGTCTTTGAGGTTAGTTGTGTCATTTTTCCAAAGTAAGAAGGTGTGATAAATTTATGATAAAAGATTTAAGGGGTGTTTGGTGCCCGTGAATAAGGAATGAGAATAGATATTTCATTCTTTTCCTTTCTTATTTTGATTTGGATAAATTTTATAAAAGTGGGAATGAAATAAAAAATGATTGCGGCGTAAATCAAATCTCAATTATAAATATGATTTCCAATTCATCGCAAGTAGATAATATTCTCATATAAAAATATAAAATAATTTAAAATTATTATTTTACCATTAAATTTCATTTATTAAGCCTTAAAGTCACTTCATTCCATGATAAGACTATCTTTTTTAGTAATAAAAAAAACTATCAAAATATATTTTTTAAAATAAAAATATAAGGGTATTATTGTTAATTTATTTATTTTTCTTTTCCATTTCTTGTT
Organism: Vitis riparia; assembly: GCF_004353265.1. Lineage (NCBI taxonomy): Eukaryota > Viridiplantae > Streptophyta > Magnoliopsida > Vitales > Vitaceae > Vitis > Vitis riparia. Next base: position 14,672,354 of record NC_048441.1, on the reverse strand, counting down.
ATTATCGAACATTATAATGGAACAAAACAATCATTCTAATCTTGAATTCCTAAATTCATCTAAACATTAAAAATAAAATCATCAAATTCATATTCATTCACTAAAAAATGAGAATTGAAACAAAATATTTATTTTTATTCCTTATTTTCGTGTATCAAATACCTCCTTAATTTCAAAATGATATAAACACAAATGATAGATGAAATCATCTTCAATCTTTCTTTCATATATTTCTTTTTATTTATTTATTTATTCATTTCGATCTTGAGATGACAATAGATAAAGTTTTTTTTAGCCTCCCCATTTGCTTTGGGATAAAATAAAGTTATAGGTGAAACTTTCAACCTCAAGCTTTTGCTTTTGAATAAAGATACATAGGCTAAGGATGAGTTTGAAATATCTTTTTTTTTTTTTTATAATTTAAGAGGTATTACTAGTTCTTATCCGTAAAAATAAATTTTAAAATAATTTAATTTATTTTTTATTTTCCTTTTTTAACATAGAATAATTTTTTTTTAAAATAAATTATAATATTTATTTTTAATATGATTAAAAATATTTAAAAGTAAAAATAAAATTATACCCATTGCCATTCCTATTGGATATCACTTTCTTTTGAAACGAAAGACCATTTATTGAAAAAGCAAATTTTGATGATGAATTAATGAGGTAAAAATTTGTGGCCACTCTTAATAAATAATTTGTAATATTGGACTATATTTAGCAATGGTGTTGGACAAGTTTTGACATTGAATTTTTTTCAACCGGCAACATGATATGTAAAGTTTAAATAATAATACTAATAAAAAGGCCAAAGTTGTCAAATTGTCTAAATCAACGCATCCTAAATTTGCAAACAGATGAAAATATTCAAAACTTTACTAAAATTAACTTCTAAATTTTTTTTATATATAAAAAAAACCTATTAGATACTTTATTTTTTAAAATTTATATTTTTTTATTGAGTGGGGTACAACCCATACTCTTGTCTATTTTTTTTTTTTTCATTTTCAGGATTTTTTTCCGGGTCAATAATTTAGGGTTTGTTTGTAACTATTTTTGATAAAAGTTTTTTATTTTTCAAAATAAAAACAAAAAAAATACATTTAATAACCAAAATATGTTTTCTATTTTTTGTTCTAAAGTATTTTTAAATAACATTTTCAAGTTATTTTAATTTTTTTTCACTTGTTTTTTTAGAATTGTTTTAAAAAATAATTATACAAATATGTATAATGATTAAAAATAAAACATTAAATATAAAATTTATTTTAAAAATATTAAAAATAAGTTAAAAATATTTTAGGTTTTCAAATAAACTTTTATGTACAAATATCAAAGAACATTTTTTTAAAACCATTATAAAAAATTGTTTTCCAAAACTATTTTCAAAAATAATTATCAACATACCATTAATTAGTTTTATTTTTTTATTTTTATTTTTATTTAATAACCTTATTTTATTTTATTTTAAAATTTTCAGAGGGGAAGCTAATATCCCATCATGGGTCTATGATCTCATAAAGCCACCATGATTCAAGAATGGAAGCAAACATTTTTTTAATTTTATCACATTTATTTTCTTATTTTTTTTATATTACAACCAAACAATAAAATTACTATCCAATATGCCAACAAAAGGTTAAATAATCAATTAATACTCCAAAAAAAAAATAAAAAAATCAAACAAACAAACAAACAAAAGTTAAGAGGAAAATATATATATATATCTCTCTCTCTATATATATATATAGCTTCTCTAGCTTAGATGAAAATCCACATGTTATGTAGCTAATTAAAGCTGGTCTACACCTTACATACAACTATTCAGAATTGAAGGCAAATTAAACTCTTGTTAAACCAGTCAATTTCTCTACCAGCCTTCCCAACTGAATTAACCGCCAATCCTTAGTATTTTCAGACGCTCCACCGACTGAATGAATGTTCTGCAAAAACATTAAATTTCATAAGCTGTGTTACAAATTAAGTGCCTCAATCATCAAATTTTCCATTATTTAATTTTAAGAAAAAAAAATATACTATGTTTAGTTTTTGAAAAATTTAAGAAAAAAAAAAAGATTTAAAATCAATAATTTCAAGAGCTATATTTAACTAGTTAATATAAAAATTAAATAATTTAAAATTACATAATTTTTTTTAACAAATTTTGATTATAATCATTTTAATTATTATTTTTATTTTTATTTTTATTTTTTTTTACCAAAAATAATATTATATCTTTGAAGAAAGGGTGGTGATATGAATGTTATCAAACTTATAATTACTTATTTGAATTGGGTTTGGATATGATCAAATGGAAAGATCTTTGAAGAATAAGTTTGAAAATAGATATTTTCTTATTATAGGAATTTGGAAATATTGCAAATTACAGCTATAGGTGTATTACCTCCAGGGCACATCTCCTGCAAGCAGCCAGTCTCCTTCTCTATCCTGATAGGCGAGTTTAAAGCTCTGTGCATCTTGTTGGCCTGCATCCAAACAACCCCAAATTCAGAACAAACAGGAAATTCACAATTCGAGGTTGCAATAAACGCGTTCAGAACGCTAACATGTTCCTGAGAATACGTATGTACTTACACTTGCCAAACATGTTGATCAAGGTGTTTGTAAGCGTTTGGTATGAGTGATGGCGGCTCAAGTCAATCTTCCTAGCTATTCCCACTCCCACCATCTTCACTTTCACGTACTTGGAGTTGGGCTTTACACCGCCGCCGACGCCGGCTCTGGCGCTGCCATTCTGCAGTACTGTCCGGTCATTGTCGTCTCTGTTGTCGGAACAAATCTTCTTCCTCCGGAATTTGATCGGCGGCCAACCCACAATACAATATCCATCATCATTTCTAGTTCAATGACATAAACTGAAATTACTTCTCAATCAAAATTGTCAACGTGGATTGCATGAAAGAGAATAGAGAAAAAGAGAGACTACTTTTTAGCAATGAAGGAGCTGTTCTCCACTCCTTGACGATCATCATCGTCGTCGTCGTCGTTCGGGTGATCGTTCCAAAGAAGAAGAGGCAACGTCTGAGGTGGGAGCTCAAAGGCTTCAATGAACCCACGTTTTTTGTTGCTCCTGCCGCTGATCATATCATCTCCACGGCCGCAAAGGTCTGAAGAAGCCGCCTCCGTGGGGTCGGAGACATGGCAGTTAAGATCGAAGTCATTGACGGGCGAGGTTGGGAGAGCGAGGCCAAGTTGAAGCTCCATGACTCTCAAACAACAGTAACAAACAAAGGAGTGAATAAAAAAATGAGATGGGAAGAAGAGAGATTTAGGGTAGAAGCCTTAAGGTGGGGTGTGAGAAGGATTTTAATAGAGACAGAGGGAAAGTGGGGTGAGAGAGACAGGCGGTGGGCGAAGAGGAGAGCCCGGGTTGGGCGGGTACCCGACAATGTGTTGCAACAATTTTCAATGTGTCCGTATCAATGCTAGACTTTTTGCCGACCCACTTGCCCTACCGCTGCTTTGCTCATCGTTTTCCCAACAAGCACTGCCCATTTATTTTATGTCTCTCTGCTTTTCCCATTCTCACTGAAACTCCCTAACCCCCCACTCTCCACTCTCCACCACTCGTTTTAATTAATTACCATTTAATCCCTTGTTTATTAAACCCACTAGCCAAATTTGTTTTTCCGAATGATTATCAAGAAGCGTTGTGCACACGCGCCATATAAGAGCGTGGGAGCTGTCTCTCTCTTTCTGGGTCCTATTACCATTAATGGCATGGCAAAGCCCTGGGCCCTACCTGTTTAGGTCCTAGGCATACAAAAACCCAACCTATGGTCCAGGTGGGCCCAGCGCACTTCACATATTTGTGCTGGATGGATCATCTCCGTAACGCCACCCAAAACATTTAAAGCATGCATTATTTATAAAAATGGGCCTTTTTTGCCATGTTCGTGTGTGCCCTGAACCCAACAAAAAGCGTTTCGTAAAAACATAAAACCATAATATTCCCCACATTATATGCTTCCAAGTGGTTTCTGAAATTAAAAAGGGCATATGTTCCCTACCTATTATGTTTTTGTTATAGTCGGTCCATTCCAATAATATAAACACTTAAGCCCGACGGAGTCCCATCTCTAATACAGTCCTTGTCCGATGTCATCTTCCCATCACAATGAAAATGAAGCATGTGAAGTTCACGTGATACCGGCAAGCCCACGAGGCCCTGTGGTCCGCGCCCGCCCCAACCCGCACGAGGCAATCCATGGTGCCATCATCCTTCCAACAATTGCCCCTCCCTCTTCGAATTGGGTCCACCCCTCTTCATCCACCCTCTATCATTCTCATTTATAACTGCCTTACAACTTTCATCAGGTCCATGCCATGGACCATGTCGGCTCACTCGGCTCGTACGGAGAGTCCGGCGTTCTACTCGGTTTTGCGAATTACCGAGTCACATTGTATGACTCATTCGTGTGTCGAGATGATTTTAGGAGCGGGAAAATCTCCACCACCCACATTGCATGATTCATGCTGTTGGGTGGAATTTGTGGAGTGGTTTTCAATGAGTCAAAAATGGTAGAAAGTGAGCCACTCTCTCAACATCGGTGATAGAGAATTTAATTCTTGTCTCCAATAGAGACCCATCCTAGGGTTCAGTCTATAGAACAAATCGACAAATGTATGTATGGTAGGAATAAGCTAAGTTATCGTAATCGTATCTATTGAATAAATGATAAGATTCACATCATTGAATTAAAAAATTTATTTTTCCTCAAATTTTTTAAAATTAAACATAACTTTTATGTTATGATTCATTCTAGTATCTTTACCTTAATCTAATCTTGTCTGTCTTATGTCCAATGTATGTGTTTTTTTATTCATGTAAAAAAATCATCATTATAAACTCGTGTGAAAAAATAAAAGCAAAAAACAAAGGAAGGTTACTTTGTTGGGCGGGTGTTGAGAAGGAAGGACACTGAAATCTCTTGGTGTCGGATTGGGGTCGCCCCACCATTTGACTTCGAGAAGAAGCAAGTGGCGACGGTAAGACCCTACACTCCCATACTGATTTCCTTCAGATTTCCTCGCTGTCCAGGACCCAGGTAGCGATGGATCCCTTTCATTATCTACAGTTTTCTATTTGTTTTTTGCTTTTCTTTCCCTCTCGATCTTTGGATTCCATCACACGTGGGCAGGGCAGAGGCCAGAAGTCCGAGCCTCTGGGGTCTTCTTGGTGGGTAGGGGGTATTTGGGTCATTAGTCGTGGGACCACTGGCCGGCTTGTTCGGGGTGGTCCTTGTGCGTTTTGGGTCAGTAATGAAGCGAACTAGCCCCTAAGTCAAGCGACAAGGGAATAAATTATTGACAGTTAAAGGTGACGTGTTTGCAGCTGAACGTGACACGTCCGTACCTAGACTCGGGATCTGTTTGTTAGATTAGGATGGGTCCAGCAATGGAAATCTCATTCTTATTCCCCTCCATGCCATCATTTTCCAACCAGTATAGGACTTGGAGCTTAAGATCTTCTTATTAAGTCTAATAACAACTTTTCTTTGTGAAAGCAAGGCATTTAATTTGTGGAAATTGATTCATATTTTAATTAAATTTTTATCATACTAAAATTGTACCGTTTGATTTTAATTTTTGAAACTTCAAAATGTGATACCTGAAAAAATGGAATCTTTCAAACGATTGTATGTAGAAGTTGATCCAATGATTAAGTCGTTGGTATGATTTCGTTTGTCGCATTAGAATTATTATTAGTCAGTTTCCAAAAGAAAAGGTTCCTTGATTCCATCACTCAATTTAATTAATTGTTGAGTGATGATGTGTCAGTTCAATAATGGTCCATTTGATGGTTGGGCCTGGCTCATAAATTTTCAACATGGTCCACACGGTACAGGCCTGACCAAGCTGCCCATACTTGACATCAAAGCCCACAAATTCTGGCAGTCTATGTCAGTAGCTCAGCAAAAACTCAGCCACCAGGAGGTGAGGTGGGGTGGGGCCTGTACATCTCCTCTGTCAGATGTGGTCTCTACCCCTTCAGGATCGTTAACCAAGAAGCCGTTGTAATGGGGCCCGTGCTCTGAAATGACCGTAGCCCATCTTGGCCAAAACCTGGACACGGGCTAGGTACATTATTGGTTTGACTAAATAGTATCCTGATCTAATCTAGCCCATACTACAAAAGGCCTGGTCGAAAGAGTGGGCTGAAATTTGGGCTTACGTTTATCGGGTTTCACATGTTCCACTGTATTTATTGGGCTCCATCTCATGGGCTCATGTTTATCACTCTCCATCCTCCCTCTAATAATTCTAGGAAGAATTTGGTTAAAGCCCATTTCACTAATAAAGATTTACCCCTGAATTGGGTTTTTTTATCAGAAAAAAACGAACTTTTTTTTTTTTTTAAAGACACTATTCGAATTGTAAAAATTTTATTGAACACAAAACTTCTTACATAAATCAAAATAGAGCTTCTACAATAAATAATTTATTTTGGTTTTTACTTAATTTTTTTTTCTTTAAAGTCATAATATTTTTGAACAAAATTAGTCAAATAGGCACTAAAACTCTTATTGAACTTAAAAAAAATCACTTTTAACTTCTCAAAAGTCGAACCAAATAAACCCGAATAGTAAGTTTAAGAGGCTCAAACACGTCCAATTTGGAAAATATTTAATTAGCGGTAAAACATACAATTGGAGTATTTGAACAGTGAAAAGAAAAAAAGTTGTAGGGATTCAAAAAGTAATGCTAAAGTAGGGTATGCCTTTGATTTTCCTCTCATTTAAGCCTTCTTGGACATGTGATTTCACTGGTGAGTCAAGAATCAAGAAAAGTGAGGCCTTTCTCACAACAACTTTATCTTTCATTTTTAGGCTTACTACATCTTTACAGGCAGTCCAAAAAAATCTAAGCAACCCCTGCCCCATCTTATGACAATTAAAGCAATGTCACAGGCCTTGAATATGACCCACTAAGGCATCCTTTCAATCCAAACACTCACCTTTTTCCCCCTTTTGAAATTGAATTCACTTAAATTAATATTTTATTGTATAATAATTACTGAGTTAACTCATCCTATATTTTTTTGGTGGGTGGGAGCCCCTCTTTTTTTTCCCTCTTTGGGACAGCTCTGATTCTCATACACTGTTATAAAGAAAAGGGGGACCCTTTATCAGTGGAGTCACGTGATTTGGGTGTGACAATGAATCTTGTTTTATTGACAAGAGTAAGAGTATTGAACTAAACATAATTTACTTATAAGGATGGGGTGGATTTTTCTTTTATAAATTCAAGAGGGTTTTAGGGTAAATTCGAGTATGACTTTGTCCTGACTTATTCCCATTACATATATTATTAAATAAAATAGTATTTTAATTGATTTTCTTTAATTTTTAAACTTTTGTTTAATATAAAAATTTTACTTTTCATAAAAATAAATTATAAACATTTATTTCTTTATAACTTATATTTGTTTTTAATATAACTTAAAATCTTAAAAATAAAAATTTAAGAAAATTAAAAAAAATATTCTGAACAGAGAAAGAATATGAGAATTTCCTACCTCCATCTCAGTTAATTCATTTATATATTTTTGAAGCAAGAAAGAAAATAGGTACCTATTTATATGAGATTAGGGGTAGAATATAGGAAAAATGGGGATTTGGGTGTAGAATTTAGTAGAAAGGAAGAGGGGGTTATGGTGAAAGAAAAAATGATTGAAACCAGTTTGAAGCTTTAAGAAAAATGATTAAAAGGGTTGGAGGGTATGTTTGAAGTTTTTAAGAAAAGTGATTAGAAGGGGTAGTAGGGTAGGTTCGAAGCTTTAAGAAAAATGATTAAAAGGGTAGGTTTGAAGCTTTAACAAGATAATTGGGGTTTGGGGTGGGAGAGGAAAAGTGGAATGTGATTGTTGATAAGAATGTTAAAGTAAAGGGAATCATTTGTCTTAAAAGCCCTAAACATGCCAGCTTAAAAGCCACTCCCCTATCCTTCTTAATGTGTGTGCTGAATTTCAAGTCACACTAGTTATATAATGTTAATGATTGAGACTAAATTTTAGTCTCCATAACTTTTGGATTTGGTTGTGTACTCCCTTTCCAACACTGGAGCCAAGAATTGCAATATATTTGAATTTATTTTTAAAACGAGAAAGATGATAAATAAATATTAATCTAAACATCAAATTGCATTCTTATTAAGATTTTAACATTTTTTTTCCCTTTATATGACATTATGATTCACCTTCATAAAATCCCATTTCCATTCCTGTATATAATATTACATATCGGATGAGAGAAAAAGTTTTTTAGACTATATATATATGAATTTCATTTAATTTTATAGAAACGTTTTAAAGTTATAAGGATCATCGAGTTAAAACGAATAATATCTATACAGTTGGAAATTGGTTTATATAAATGATATCAAAACCACTAGGACCTCTTCACCCTTTACACGTGTTTTAAAACTTGAAAAAAAGAAATTAAATTTTTTTTTTGAATTAAATTGATTTTTCATTTTCATTATTTATTCATACGTTTTGACGTTGAATGTACAGGAAAATAATTATATATGTTCTATGTATAAACTTGACTTCCCTTTTCAAACATGGATTTTATAAAGAGCATCTTAAAAATAAAAAAGAAAAGGAGAGAACAGTAGTACCACCTTCTTCTTCACCACTCACCACTCACCACTCACCAGTAAGGCAACAAAGGCCTTGATCAGTCACATTTCACAAAAGTTGGTATGAAGGGAAAAGGCAGGGGATGAAACAGGGTGGAAATACCCACTTCCTCTTTCCATCTTATATTATTTGGGTTAAAGGGGGGCAAAGGCTTTTGCTTTTTTATTGGTACTCTAGATTCTAAAAGAGGATGAATATTGTGGAGGAACTGACCCAAAGTGTGGAATGTAGTCCAAACAACCTTGTCATTTTCCCACACTCCTACTCCTTTACTTTTCTTGGTACGGAGGTAGCATCTTGGACTCCTTTGCATCATGGTAAAGTGGACTTACAAGAGTAGTGCACTAGGACAACAGTGTAATCCTCTTATATCTTCAATGGAATATCCAAATAAGGCCACAAAAGTTTGATATGATTTATTAATATGATTCAATTTTAATACATTTTTTTATGGATTTGAAATAGATATATTCTAATTTGAATCAAATTTATGTTTATCTATATAACCCGTTTGATTAATAAATTATTTTTAGGTCAATTGTATAATATAAATTTGATTTGAATGAACTTATTTAATAATTATATTGATTAACCTAATTATAATTATAATCCATCTAACTCATATTTAATTTATCTAAAATTTGATTTTGAATAAATAGTTCAATTAAATTACAAACATAGTATTTTGAAAGGTTAATCATATTAATTTAAATAAAACTTAATTTGACCGGATTATTAAGTATATCCTCAACTTGAAGCACAAACATTCAATCCTTACTTTAATGTGAATAAAAGAACACTCAACCTAATACAATTAATGAATAAATACAAGAAAGTTAATATGAATGATAAAAGTGTAGTATGATGATTTGCAAATTAGAGTTTAATGCACCAAAAGGGAAAACAATGTGAGAAATAGGTTGGTAAGAAGTTTAAAGTAGGTGTTCTCTATACAATAAATGAAAGAGAGCTCTCAATTTATAGGTTTCTAACCTCAAACACCCAAAATGACACCAATTGGTATTCTCAAGCAAGCTGTGGTACGACTGGTTGACTAGCTGTTGGACATTTAATGTACTACAGGTGATTGTTAGGACTTGTTCGGACCTTGATGGAGAAAGGGATACATTCGATCAAGAATGACTTCTCCTCAATCGGGACGACAAACCAACTAGATGAGAGAAGGTTTTATGCACCCCTTGATTGGTCTTTAATTAGGAAAGGATAATCGATTTGATTGGTTCTCAACTGGTTGAGTCAGTTGAGCATGCCCTTGATCGGTTGAACAAAATTGACTTAAAAACCCTTCCTTTTTAAATTTAATCATTTCTAACACTTAGGTAACATCTTTAAGTTCTTTTATAAAACAAGTTTAAGAGGTTTTTGCCTAAGGTTTTGGATTAAAACTCGAATTCAGAAAATATGATCTTTAAGGTTCAAAAGGAGTATGAATAAGAGATGCATGAATGAATTGAAAAAACTAAGTGCGCCTAAATATTTGCCTTACATAGGTTCATAAGCTTAAAAAACTTTCATGCACACATGATCTTGCATTCTTCTGATCCTTTAATGAATAACTTGATTTTCGCAATTAACATTTGAAATTTATCTTGATTTCAACTAATTAGCAAACTAACTATGATTTATTATCATTAAAACTTACTTAGGAGAACCCTTGAGTTAACATATAGTAACATGAGTATCATCAGTGTGAGATAGGGAATAAAGGTAAACTGTTTTTATTTCCAACTTAAATCACATTACTTCCATCTTAAAGTTTTATAAGAGAAAAAGATTAATCATTTGAATCATTTAGAGTCTAAGTAGCAAGGGCTTGAGAAAGATTTTCATATTGGTTTCAATAGTCAAACCTATATCAACAATCAATAAAAGGTGATTTGATCTTAGTCGCAGAAACGTGATAAGTAACTTTACCACTATTATTTGTATTATTTTGATGTTGTCACTGTCGTCTTAAAGGATTTCCTCATTTTGATTGACATTTATTGTTGCTAGGCTATCCTTGATTATTGTTGCCATATGAGAATTTTGACTTCCATTTTGGACATTATAATGCCGAACAAGTGTGCAACCTTTACCCCTTCAATTAAATTGCTCTTTGCTCCGTCAACCATTCTAACCTCAACCATGTTGTTTAAAGAAAGTTTGTGTATACTCTAAATAAACCTTTTCTTCCTCCCTTTGTGTAACCAATAATTGTTCATAACCTTAAAAGGGCTAACACATGAACTAACTAAAGGTTGGATGTGTGATTTGGTGAACATGGCCAAACAAAAATATTGATATTTTGGATCCAAACCATGAGCAAATCAGAAAAACTTGTCTAGATCTAAACTTAACTTTTCGATGGTATCAAGATTATCATAAATAAAATTAAAGCCTTTCAAGTATTCTTCTAGGGGGACTATGACCTTTTTTTTTTTGATAAATATCAATATTTTATTTTATTATTATTTTTTTTATGGTTGACCCCTCTTCTCTACTATGATTAGAAGTAGTTGGTCGAGGTACAAACCCAATATACTTTTTTTTTCATCAAAAATCATTCTTAAAATATCTTATTTTCTGGCTTTGAGGAGTCATAAAGTGAGCAAATGATCATTGTTCATCCATGGCCAGCAGAGTGGTTCGAATCGTTACGCGAAGGGAATGAGGTCTTTGGATAAGACAAAAGAAGTAGGTCCTTTCTTTCTTTTGTCTTCTTCTTTGTAAATATAAAAACAAGAGTTCCTCCGACATGACAACCAAGTAGCCAATAAGAAGTTAGATGGGTGTTATTGTCATCATCGAAGATTAACCATGACAATGATGGTAGTGATGATTGTGACTAGGTTTGTCTTGTTCGGTAAGTTTTGAATGAAGAATTACTGAATGAGAGGAAAACTTCAAAAAGAGAGAATTATGGGTCCAGAAGTATGGTTCCAAGTCTTGGATTATTCAATATTTTTATGATCAGGTGGTCATGTCATGATCTTCCCTGCTGTGCACACTCTAAAAAGACACCAATTATATATCCTCTCTTTGTACTCGAAAGAGTGAGGAAGATAAGCCTTCGGATATGCGTTTCAGGGCGGTGGATCCCAAAACAATCAAAGCACGAATTAAGAATAGTCTTGGATTTGTAATTTTATATAATCTGAAAAAAAAAAAATCACATCCAATTTCTTAAAACACAATTTCATCTTCCACACTTAATAAATTTTTTGAAAATGTTAGGATTATATTTGATAAGAATAGTCTTTTATATATATATATATATATGGAAAATAATTTAAAATAAAATATTTATTTTATAAAGTATTTGAAAGTATAAAAAATAAGTTGAAAATATTTTAAAATTTTAAATATATTTTTATTTAAAAAATATAAGAAAATTGTTTTGAAAAATTATTCCCAAAAAATAAAAAAAATTATTTTTTGAAAGACTGTTTTGAAAAACTGTTTTGAAAAACCTTATCCAAACGCATCCTAGAATTCGGGAAATTGATAATCCAAACATGTAGAAAATTAAGAACAATTCAAAATAAAATTACCATTTCTTTTGTTCAACCTTTAATGAGAACCTTAAAGCTAGAAACTCGAGTGGGGAAACGAGGCACACGTGCAACCCACAACCCCTTTAAGGGCTCAGGGAATTGTGTATGTAAGAAAGGTAGCCTACTTATGAGTTCACTTTAAAATTAATCAGCCAGCGAACATATCATATCCAACTTTCGTGTTTTTGTGTGTGATTTGTTTTCTTTTGATAATTTTGATTTGTTTTTTCTTAGACATCCCAAAAGTCAGAAGTGGAACAGAGATATGCTTTTGGAGGGGTAAGTATATCAAGGAAAGCAAAAGTGGAGCAGAAGAGGGCCCTCACGTCAATCAAAGGGTGTAATCCATTTGGAGAGTGCAACTCAGTGTGGCAGACCACCTCTTTCTCCGTATAATTATTTACATTCCTTCTCTCTCTCCTCCCATACAAATCTTTCTGTGGGTGTGAGAAAGACGTCAGAAAAGAGAGGGACTTTGTGTTGGTAATGGAGGAGACTGGAGGACTTGTGCCCGAGCCAAGGGTGAAGAAAGGCTTGTGGAAACCCAAAGGGGACTTGCTTTTGAACAAATATGTGGAGCTCATGGAGAAGCTAGCTCATATACATACATACATACACATATATATATATATATACACACACACACTTTTCTCTCTCTCAACTTAGTAAATGTCGATGCATGTATGGGAAAACTACTGAATATATATTCTGTACCTCACAGGATTGATGAGGAGTGGGCCGGAAGAGTTGCAAGCTGAGATGGAAGAATTATCTGAGACCCAACATAAAACGTGGTGGGATTTCCAAAGATGAAGAAGATATTATTATCCGAATGCATAAGCTTCTGGGAAACCGGTATATTCTGCTTGCCAAGCTCTTAACAAAACCAAGTTGATAAGATATTCCTCGAATTGATCAGAAAAAGGTGATGGGTACATTCCAATGTTTTGTTTTGTTTTTGTTTTGTGTAGATGGTCTCTGATCGCGGGTCGCCTCCCAGGTCGAACGGATAATGACGTGAAGAACTATTGGAACACCCGTTTGAACAAGGGACGGTCCGGAGGCAAAAGAAAGAGCCCCAGCAGTGATGATAATGCTGGGCACAAGAGACGCCGAGGATTGCCAAATTCTGGGCCCAACTGCGACGGAAGTCCAGAGAAGAGCAGTGAAGGATCTGATGGAAGAAAGCAAGAGGCGTCTCATAATATTCCTGATAATAATCCTAGGATGGAAGATACAAAGAGCTTCAACCATGACATAAAATCTCCATGGCTGCCAATTGTGGAGGACAAAGCATTCTTATTTTATGTTGAACCCTTCATATCCTTCTCAGATGCCTTTGTTTTATTTGAAACATTGGGAGAGATAGAATGGTGAAGACACCCACTCACCCTCACTACCGGAGGAGGGCATGAAGCGACTGCTGTGTCCTGGGCTGTTGAGTGTTGAATTATGATTACTGTTGTTGAATGTTGAATTATGTTGGTTCTTTTTGTTTTCTTTTGTCTTGTTTTTTGTTTTTTTCGGTTTATATGATGGATTATATATTTATATATATATAATATACATGTAATTGGAAAAGCAAGGTACTTTTCCAGGTATTCTCTCTCTAAGCAAGTTAGCGATGACTGATGAGAATCGGGAAGACATTATGCGTCACTTAAAAAAATGAGGTGGGCCACTTACCCAGTTCAGTGTCCTTCATATCCATCCCAAGTACTTCATGATGGGCTAAGTTTAGAACCCACATGTAGGTATATAAATGGTATTAGGGTTTTGGCATTATGAGAAAGGGGAGATTGACTGAGAAAATCAAAGAAAATTAAGGTTGTTTCCTAAGCAATGTTCCGGATTCAAGGTGAAGTTACAAGTTCTTTCATCAATCTTTTGGAAAGTCTCTATGGTATATTTTCTCCCTGTTTTATTTTTGTTTATGTTGTCTAGGGTGATGAATTCTCACCTCAAACATTGAAATATTTATATAAGTTTTCAAGGTGAAAAAACTTGAAGACTTAATTATTGTATTCCCATTTATTGAAGTGAAAGAAATTTTCTTCGTAGTTTTTTACATCTATTTGGAGGGTTTTTCCATGTTATATTTGGTGTCGCTTTTTGGTTGATTATTCTTGATTACCACTTTTTTTTTTTTTTTTTTAGGGTTGTTATTATTCTTGAAAGGTAGTTATCAATATGGAAGAATTTTTTTAACTTTAGTAGGTGAATACTCTAGATCTCTCCTTTTATCTTCCCAACAAGTGGTATCAGAGTCTGGTTGTGAGATCTCTTATTCTTGAAAGGGATGGAGATAAAAGGGAACTCAACCTCCATGATAAACTTAATAATTCAAATTGGGCTATGTGGAAGTCCATGATGGAAGATTTTCTCACCATCAAAGATTTGTCAGATACTCTTGACAGTGAGGAAATCAAACCCAAAGATATTTCTAATTAGGAATGAAATAAGATGAACAAAAAAGCAATTGCCTAGATTAGGCAATGGATTGACACATTCTCACGTCACCATGTGGCAAATGAAAAAATGCCTATAATTTCTGGAAGAAATTGGAATCAATTTTTGAACAAAAAAACTGCTGGGAATAAAAATTTTTTGTTAAAAAAGTTAGTGAACATGAAGTTAAATGAATGAACACTAATTATAGATCACTTGAATGCTTTTCAGAGTATTGTTAATCAGTTGGCTGCTATGAAAATGGTTATGAATGATGAGATGCAAGTATCTTTGTTGTTGTGTTTACTGCCAAACAATTGGAAAACTTTTGTTGTGACTATCAACAACTTTGTTCCGAATGGTGCATTGTCTATGAAGCCTATGAAGGGAAATTTGTTCAATGAAGAGACAAAAGAAAGGCTTATGAGACAGAAAATGCGCAAACCCTCATTACAGGAAGTAGAGGAAAAAATAGGGATAAAGAGCAGAAATGTCATGACAAGTTTGAGGAAATGTCTCAATCCAGAGATAAAATCAAATGTTTCCATTATAGAAAAGAAGGACATATGAAAAGGAATTGCCGAATTTGCAAAAGGGAATATAATAAACAGAATCAGGAAAAAGAAGATGCCACAAAGACTACAACCTCTGTATCCAACAATGATAAAGTCTTAGTGCTCTCATATGAGTGTTTGCATGTAGATGAGCAAAGAGTTGAGTGGATTATAGACACTGCAACCTTCTACTATGCTACTCATCACTTGAAGTTTTTTTCCAACTACAAAGTTGGAGACTTTGACACAGTCAAGATGGAAAACTCTAGTCACTCCTAGATTGTAGGAATGAGTGATGTTTACTTTGAAACCAATATGAGGTGCAAGTTGACATTGAAAGATGTAAGACATGTTCTAGATTTATGCCTTAATCTAATGTCAGGTTTTGTCTTGGACAAGCAAGGTTATGAAAACCACTTTGGCAAGGGCAAATGAAAGCTTACTAAGGGCTCATTGGTTGTTGCAAAAGGAGAAACATGTTGCACTTTGTACAAGACCTAAGGGAAAGTTTGTAATGATGATTTATATGTTATAGAGAGTATTTCCTTGGAGTTGTGGCATAAAAGATTGGGGCATAGGAGTGAGAAAGGATTGCAAGTTTTGGCAAGGAATTTCTTAATTCCCTTGGCCAAAGAACAAATCTTTATCTTCTTATGATTGTTGTTTGGTTGGAAAACAACATAGAGTTTCCTTTAGTAGTAGATTTAAGAAGAAGTTAGAGAAGTTGGAGTTGGTATACTCTAATGTTTGTGGCCCCATGGATGTGGAAACCCTTGGAGGAAACAAATACTTTGTCACTTTTATTGATGATGTTACCAAGAAGGTATGGATTTATTTGCTTAGAACAAAGGATCAAGTCTTTTAGTATTTTCTGCAGTTTCATGCCATGGTTGAGAGAGAGATTGGAAGGAAATTGAAATGTCTCAGGTATGATAATGGAGGTGAGTACACCTCAAGAGAGTTTGAAACTTACCGCACAAGGAATGGTATAAGGCATGAGAAAATTGTCCCTAACACTGCATAACATAATGGTGTGGTTGAAAGGATAAATCACACCATCATTGAGAGGGTTAGGTGTATGTTGAAGACTGTAAAGTTGTCTAAGGCGTTTTGGGATGAAGCTGCACAAACTGCTTATTATTTGATAAACAAATCTCCACCAGGTCCATTGAACTTTGAGGTTCCAGAGAAGAGGAAAAAATGTTTCCTATTCCCACTTGAGAGTCTTTGGATGTAAAACTTTGTGCATGTTCCCAAAGAACAGATATCCAAACTTGATAATAAGGCAGTTCCACATGTCTTTGTTGGGTATGGTGATGAAGAGTTTGGATTCAGATTGTGGGATCCAACCAAGAAAAAATTGGTTAGAAGTAGAGATGTGGTCTTCCAAGAGGTTTTTGCCTAAGGTTTTGGATTAAAACTCGAATTCAGAAAATATGATTTTTAAGGTTCAAAATGAGTATGAATAAAAGATGCATGAATAAATTGAAAGAACTAAGTGCTCCCAAGTATTTACCTTACATGTGTTCATAAGCTTTAAAAACTTTCATGCAAACATGATTTTGCATTTTTTTGATCTTTTAATCAATAACTTGATTTTCCAATTAAATTTCACAATTAACATTTAAACTCATCTTGATTTCAACTAATTAGCAAACTACCTATGATTTATTATCATTAAAACTTACTTAGAAGAACCCTTGAGTTAACATATAGTAACATGAGCATCATTAGTGTGAGATAGGGAATAAAGGTAAACTATTTTTGTTTCCAACTTAAATCACATCACTTCCATCTTATAGTTTTATATAAGAAAAAAATTAATCATTTGAATCATTTAGAGTATGAGTAGCAAGGGTTTGAGAAAGATTTTCATATTGGTTTCAATAATCAAACCTATACTAACAGTCAATAACAAGGTGATTTGATCTTGGTCCCACAAACGTGATAAGTAACTTTACAATTATTGTTTGCATATTTTGATGTTGTCATTATGGTCCTAAATGATTTCCTCATTTTGATTGACATTTATTGTTTCTAGGCTATCATTGATTATTGTTTCCATATGAGAATTTTGACTTCCATTATGAGCATTATAATACCAAACAAGTGTGCAACCTTTACCCCTTCAATTAAATTGCTTTTTACTTCGTCAACCATTTTAACCTCAACTATGTTGTTTAAAGAAAGTTTGTGTATACTCTAAATAAACCTTTTCTTCCTCCCTTTGTGCAACCAACAATTGTTCATAATCTTGAAGGGCTAAGACATGAACTAACTAAAGGTTGGACGTCATGCGATTTGGTGAACATGGCCAAACAAAAATATTGATATTTTGGATCCAAACCATGAGCAAATTAGAAAAACTTGTCTAGATACAAACCCAACTTCTTGATGGTAGCAATATTATCATAAATAGAATTAAATCCTTGCGAGTATTCTTTTAGGGAGACTATGACCACTTTTTGGTAAATATCAGTATTTTATTTTTTATTTTTTTATTTATTTTTGTTTTGTTTTGTTTTTGTTTTTTGTTTTTTTGTAGTTGACCTCTCTTTTCTACTATGATCAGAAGTGGTTGCTCGAGGTCCAAACCCAATATATACTCTTTTTGCACCAAAAATCTTACTTAAAATATCTTCTTTTCTGGTTTTGAGGAATCATAAAATGAGTAAATCATCATTGTTCATCCATGGCTAGTAAAGTGGTTTGAATCATTATGACCGTGAAGAGAATGAGATCTTTTTATAGGAGAAAAGAAATAGGTGCTTTCTTTTTCTGTCTTCTTCTATGTATATGTAAAAACAAGATTTTCTCCAATATGATAACTAAGTAGCCAATAAGAAGTTAGAAAGGTGTTATTGTCATGAAGATTAACCATAACAATGAAGAGAGTGATGACTATGACTAGGCTTGCCTTGTTTGGTAAGTTTTGAATGAAGAATTATTGAATGATTAGAGGAAAACTTCAAAAAAATAGAATTATAGGTTCAAAAGTAGGATTCGAAGTCTTGGATTATTCAATATTTTTACAAGCTAGTGGTTATTAGTGTTGTGCCAACTAGAAGTAAGCCCGTCTAGCTTCACTAGAGTTAGATGGATTACTTTCATGCACAAAAAGATGTTCGAATAGGTGGTCCGGGCACGCCGCTCCGAAGCTTAAGTTTGAATCTAGCGAGAGTGAATCCAACTTTTTGAATGGCTATGTACGCGTACCTTTTTCATGCATTTGAAGGGGTTTTTATAGAACGTATGGCACCATCATCGCAGTGTTGATTGTGTATTCATGCGCTTCATGTGTTGATGAATGTTGTTGGGGTAGATATTATGCCTTAATAAGGTAGGCAACACCATTATCCTAGATCAGATTGGGTAATCATACCAAACAAGAGTTGTTGATTGTTGTCATTTGTTAACTGTCGTGCAAGAATTCCAAACCGTATCGTTGATTATGCATTTACGTTTGCCAATGTCATTGATTGCGTGTAACAATTGGGTGACATTGATTTTTAGGTATAAATGTCATCTTGATTGTTGCTCATGTATTAGTGGTGATTAATCATCCATTCAATGCTTGGAATTTTTGGTCGGGTTAGTGTGTTTGTCTAAAGATCCCAATCGGCTTGGTTTGTCCATCTAGAAATCCCTAGTTGGCTTGGTCCGTCCATTCCATCTGGCATTGGGAAATAAGGAAATTTGTCTTTCATCTTGCGCTAGACGAAGCTTGTCTTGATCTAGACGGATTGCTCCCGGATTATTCGTTTACCTTGGATGATCAAAGGGTCTTAAGCTTGTGAAGGACACATGGAGGGAAACATCCCACAATGCCCTCTAATCCATCTACCTCAATCTGGTTGGGTTGTTGATGGTCGGGACATGATAGATTGTCCATTTTTTCAATTTTTTGGACGCCAAGGAATGTGTGTTATTTGGTGGTTCAATGATGGGTCACATCGACCGAGGTCAGCTGTCAAACGGCGTGTCCCTTCTTGGTAAGCGCTCCCAGGTGGCTTGATCATTAAAGTTGATCATTAATTAAAGTGAAGCGTGTTGCTTGTATGTAGAGTTTGTGTGTTTGCTTCTTGTCTTCTGGTATATCCCCTATTTGGAGGTATTTTATGATGTCGAGCATCCATCCTGAGTCTGTTTGATCGATATTGCATATTGGCTCGGGAGTGATAGAAGATATGACTTTGAGGTAGATGGGCAACATTACCGTTCCATTTATATAGAGAAAGACAACTATCTCAGGTAGTGTGTTAGCCTTTTCGTTCTTATCTTGTGACACTCATTTGGTGATCCATTTGTCTAGTTTTTTTATGCATTCTTTCACCATGGCAAGGTATCATGCCATATGTTCATTTTTTGCTTCATACTCATTGAATATGTCCGACAATTAGTTGAGAGTCACTCTTGATTTTCGGCTTGGTTGCGGTTAACATTAGGGCAAGATCTAGCCCGACTAGCACAACTTCATATTCTGCCTCATTGTTGGAAGTCGGCAAGCTGAGACAGATAGCTTATTCCATTAGTTTCCTAGTTGGTGATTGTAGGACTAAACCTACTCCGGATCCAGACACCTCAAACGCTCTGTCTACATGAAGTGTCCACCATTTCTCTTTAAGGCAGTCGACTGGATGTATTTGTTTTTTAGGGAGTTCGGTTATAAAGTCGACCATAACCTGCCATTCTAAGGATAATCACGACTGATACTTGATCCCATACTCACTCAACTTGATTGCCCATTTCAACATCCGTTCGGATAGGTTCAGCTTGTGCAAGGTGACTCGGAGTAGGCTGGTTTGTAGATACGATCACTTGATGAGTCTGGAAGTATGGGTGGAGCTTTCGAGTGACACTCTTCAGTGTTAGAGCAGTCTATTCTACTTAGGAATACTATGTCTCAACATCCACTATTGATTTACTCACATAATAGATGAACCTCTGCTCCTTGTTTCATATATGCCAAAACAGATGGTGCTGACAGCGCAATTAGATACAGCCAGATACATGTAGAGTTCTTCGTCGGACTTAGGGTTGCTTAGAATAGGTGGTTCAATGAGATAGTATTTGATTGCCTCAAATGTCTGCATACATTTATCTGTCCAGTTGAACGTGCTTACCCCTTTAAGTTTGAGGAAGAAATGTTGTAGCTTATCTGTGAAAAGAGCTATGAAACGACCTAAAGCCGTGAGACGCTTTGTGATGCATTGCAATTCTTTTTTTTTTTCTATTTTGAGTGGGTGTTTCGAGGATGGATTTCACTTGAGCCAAACTAACTTTAATTCCCCTTTAGGTTATCATAAACCCTAGAAACTTCCCTATACTGACGTCGAAGGCACACTTAACTGGATTGAGCTTCATGTTGTATGCTTGTATAAGACGAAATGCTTTTTCCAGGTGTTAGACGTATTTAGCTCGGGTTTTGCTCTTTACAACAATGTCATCAATGTAGACTTCTACAGTTCGATCAATTAGGGGTTTGAAGATTTTGGTCATTAGTCCCTGGTATGTAGTGTCAACATTCTTGAATCCAAACGATATGACTTTGTAACAATATAGTCCTTGTGGTGTGATAAAAGTTGTTTTCTCCTAGTTTGGGTGGAATATAGGGATCTAGTGGTATTTGGAAAAGACGTCTAGAAATGAGAGCATCCCATCTCGGATGTGGCATCAACTATCTGATCTATCAAGGGCAAGAGAAAACTATCCTTTGGGCAAACAACATTTAGGTTGGTATAGTCAACGCAAACTTGCCACATCCCCTCTTTCTTTGGAACTACCACTACATTCGCCAACCAATTTGGATATTTGACTTCTCTGATAAATTTAGCTGCCAATAACTTGTCAACTTCCGTCTGGATGATTTTTTGACGGTCTGGATGAAAGCGCCAGACTTTTTGCTAGATAGGCTATAAGGTAGGTGAGACATTGAGCTTGTGGAAGGCCACGACTAGATGGATTCCCGACATGTCCGAGTGAGTCTAAGCAAAAATGTCTTTATTGCGCTGAAACATATTTCCTAATAGTTCCAGTTCATCTTGCGCAAGTAAGGAACTAGTGTAGGTGATTTGATTCGTGCTATGTGAAAGAAGTAATGGTTGGAGCGGATCAACTATGAATGGATCTTTCTTTGTCGGGCTTAGTAATTGTTATCGTTCTATTGCGTTTGATGGCTCTAGGTGCGCCTTCTTACTGGTCGGATGTTCAAACTCTAGCACCACCTGATAGCATTTTCGTACGACTAGCTAGCTGCCAAGGATCCCACTTCCATGAGGTAGCTCACAATTTGATGGTACGTAGAAGGAATGTGTGAAATCAAGGTTTGGTTAATATCAGTTTTGATGATAACAAAACAAAGTTTAGAACTAATGATTATATTTCAAGTGTAATTAGGCAAGACGATTTCCAAAGTGGAAATCACAAAGACAAATCAAGCCAATGAAAAATCATGAAGAAGAAGACCACCTCAAAGAGAAGTGTTTTTTAAGATCCAAGCTTCATAAGATCTCTTTGTAAGGTTATTGGTGCACTAGGATTTTCATGCATTACATTCTTTACTTATGCACCAAAATCATTCAAGAGTTATTTTGTTTTAAATATTTTAAAATTGGATGATTTCATGTTTTCAACTAAAACCTTGTATAAAATGTTTTTCAAACTTGTTTAAAAATGTTTTAAGTCGAAAAAACTGGTTTTCGGGGCCAAAATGTTGAACCGGTTGAGGTACCGGGCCAATCAACTCAACCGGCCAGGGTACCAGTCGATCGGTTCCCCTTGCTTGGTCGAGGTCCGGTTGAGAAATGCTAAAAACACTCTTTCTCATTCAGTAGCCTTCCTTTCCCGGTCGAGGTATCCTCCTTCCCGCTGGACCTCTAGTCAAGATCCGATTGAGGTCCATTTGAAGCAACGATAACCTGCCAAAACATTAAATGCTTCAACGGCTAATAAACTGGTCAACCCCTAACTTGACCGATCGAACCCCCAATGGCTAGTTTAGTTATTTTCTTCTATAAAAAGGCTCTAAATCTTTATTGTTCACGAGTTCAACCTTCTCAAACATTTCTTGAATATATTTGAGCCTTGGAAGAGTGTTTTTGAGTGCACCATTGGTCTAAAACTTGCATATCATTAGTGCACCATTCAATCCTAGTTTTCTTGTATCATTTGAGCCTAAAGTTTTGTACTAGGATTTTGTGAAATTATTTATATATATTTAAGAGGAAGAATCTAAGTATGAGGTATCACTTAGGGATTCTCAAGTGTGGGGTATCACTTGAGAGGTTGTTCAAGAGTGGGGTATCTCTTGAGGATTGTAAAGGGTGCTTGGAGCCAAAAGTCCAAGAAGGTGGATTGGAACCATAATCCAATTGTATTGCTTGAAGGCTTAGTTTGGAAGCCTTGAATTAGTGGAACCTCAAGCTTGGGATCGAAGTTAGAGGAGAGTGAATGTAGGTCGGGTTGCGCCAAACCACTATAAAAATCTTGTGTTTGCATTTTCTCTTTCCTACTCTTTTACTTTATATGCAATTGTCTTTATATTGTTTTATTATATACTTACATATTTTTGTCTCTTACATTCACATAGTTTAAATTTGAAAAAAGAGACCATCACCCCTTTTCACCCCCCCTCTAGGGTGATTACCATAGGTTAGATTAACTTAATTTTTCTAACTGCTATTGTTCTATTGTGTTTGATGGCTCTGGGTGTGCCTCCTCACTAGTGGGATGTTCGGTCTCTAGTGCCACCCGATAGCATTGTCGTGCGGCTAGTTGGCTGCCAAGGATCTCATTTTTGTGAGGTAGCTCACAATTTAATGGTACGTAGAAGGAATGACTTTCATTTTGTGAATTCATGCACGTCTCATAATGACATTGTATGGAGACAGATTGTTGACCATTGAGAACCGCATGCTCAATGTGAACGGGCCAACGTGGATAAGCAACATAACATCGCCCAGAGAGGTTGTTGTAACTCCATTGAATCCGGATAGCAGACGTCTTGGATTCTCTAAGGCAAATGGTGAGTTACCCATTTGCATGTAGGTCAAAATTTGCAAGAGATCGGCTGAACTGCTTGGATCAACTAGGATTTTCTGCATGTCAAATTTGCCTACCCCCAATGTTAAGATCAAGGCTTTTTCATGAGGTTACGACACCCGATTGAAATCTATAGGAGATAAGGTGATTGTGTCGTCAATTGGACGCACACTTCCTTTTGCGAAGGTGCACTGGACGAAGCTAATCCGTTCTTTTACAGAACCTACAGAAAGCAACCTTTGCCTTTGCCGCCTCGAGCTGTACTTGTCATCTATTGAACCTCCATGTATATAGTTAATGATAGTCCTGGGAGTTTTCGAAAATGCAGGGGCTTAGGCGACTGCCTTTGGTGCTGCTTTTCTTTGCCCGCTTGTTGTGCGAATGTACTGTTTAAAGTGCCCGACCTTGATGAGTTTCTCCACCAAGTAATGCAGACTCTTTCATTGTTTAGTGGTGTGACCATGATCCTTATGGTAAGAGCACCTTCTGTTCTGGTCCTATCTATCCGGATCTTTCTTGATTGGCTTCGGTCATCTGAAGTTCGATAGGTCATGGATCTGTGGGAGAATTTTCTCATAAGAGATACTTAGGGGTGTGAGTATCTCCTACAATTGTTGTCGGTTTTCTTGCCTTCTACTACCTTGCATCGTTTGGTTAGAAGGCTTAGAACTCATTGCCTTATCATTCTTGGTCGGTTGATTGGTGACCTAGACTTGTTGAGAGGCCACTCGGACATCATCTTCGAGCATAGAATACTTGTCTGTTTGCTTGAATAGGCTACCCATTGTTATGGACGACTTTTTTGCGAGGGACTCGAAAAATGGAATGCTTGGGCTGATATTTCACTTGAAAATCTGTAGGATGACGTTTATACTGTAGGATTCAACTTGAATCACTGTTTGCCCAAATCACTTCATGAAATCTCTTAGTGTTTCATTTTCCTACAACTTGATGTTCTGCAGGGTGCTTATGTTATGCTTTTGGCGAGTGAAACATAGGTAGTGACTTACAAAGGCTTCCAAGACGTCTCGAAATGTGTTTACGGAATTCTGCAGAAGGCGGTGGAACTAGGAGAGTGCTTGGCAATGTAAGCTGGCCGAAAATACTTTGCACATCAGTGCATCGTTCCCTATGTCGAGGGTCATGAGCTACTTGAAGTGTATGATGTGGTCAAACGAGTCAATCGTTATGTTGTACATTGTGAATTTAGGCAGTTCATAGCTAATGATATAGGGGTCGAACGATGTGGAGAACATGTCATCTAGCCGTTGACTGATAGAGTCAAACGAGGCTTGCGTTGCTGGCATTCTCACCTCCTGCTGCCTTAGTGGTTGAGGGGGCCATCTGGATGTGGTTGTTGTGGCTGGTTGACCTAGATGTACTCTTAGGGTTTTTGACATGCTCAACTGTGCCTCCACGCTTAGTGCTTGAGGTCCTAGTCAGGCTTGCATCTTGTCAGACAAATGTGACCCTCTACTGTACCTATTTTCCCTTGATTCCTAGGTGGAGTCAGTGCTTTCATCCGGTTGCGTTTGACGAGCTGGCGAAGACTCATCCTCAAATCATCTCAAGTAGCTGTCGGAGGAGAACTCTATGCCCCTGAAGAAAGATGCCTCAACAGTTCGTCTTAAGGTTGTTTGCTGGTTTTGAGTGTGTCGACTTCGAGAGTAGCCCATTGACATTTAAGCATGTAACTCTTTGTTATCTTATCTTAGTCATTTCTTTTGGTGAAGCAAAGTCTGCATCCGCCGCTCATTTTCTCGTTGGCGTTTCTCCATCATTTCGCACCAAACAAAATAGTCTTTGTCACCCATAGCTGATGATTGGTTTCTAGAAGGTGTTGACATCCTTAGTTGGTTCCCATAGACGACGCCAATGTTGGTGTTGTGCCAACTCAATGTAGGTCCATCTAGCTTCAGTAGACTCAGATGGATTGCTTTCCTACACAAAATGATGTCTGGACAAATAGTCCGGACACGCCCCTTCAAAGCTTAAGTCAAAATCTAGTGAGAGTGAATCCAACTTTTTGAATGACTATGTATGCGTGCTTTTTTCATACCTCTGGAGGGATTTTTATATAACGTATGACACCATCATCACAGTGTTGATTGTGTATTTATGTCCTTCATGCGCTGATGAATGTCGTTGGGACATATACTATGCCTTAATAAAGTAGGCAATGACATTATCTTAGCGTGAATTAGGCAATCATACCAAACAAGAGTTGTTGATTGTTGTCATTTTTGGTTGTGGTGCAAAAATTTCGAACCGTATCATTGACTATGCATTTACGTTTGCCAATGTCATCGATTGCATGAAACAACTGGTGACATTGATTTTTGGGTGTAAATGTCGTTTTGATTATCACTCAGGCATTAGTGGTGATTTTTCATCCGTTTAATGCCTGGAATTTTCGATTGGGTCGATGTGTCTGTTTGGATGTCCCAATCGACTTAGTTTATCCGTCTAGAAGTCTCCTATCGACTTAGTTTGTCCATTCTATCTAGCATTATGGAAAAAAGAAATCTGTTTTTCCTCTTGTGTCAGACGAAACTTATCTTGGTTTAGACGAATTGCTCCTAAAAGAATTATCTATTTATCTTGGATGACCAAAAAATCTTGAGCCTACAAAGGACACGTGGAGAAAAGCCTACCACAATGGTGTCACTCTCTTCCCTGCCTGCTGTGCACACTCCAAAAAGACAATTATACCCTGACTTTGTACTTGAAAAAGTGAGGATGATAAACCTTTGGATATTCGTGTCAGGCGGTGGATCCCAAAGTAATCAAAGCTAGGAATCAAGAATAGTCTTGGATTTGTCATTTTATATAATCTGCATTAAAAAAAAGAAAAAAAATCACATTCAATCTCTTAAAACACAATCTGTCTTCCACACTTCCTAAATTTTTTGAAATATATGTTAGCACTCTTATCAAGAACGGTCTTTTATTTTTTTAATATATATACACATATAATTGTTAATTCCTAAAATATATTTAAAAATAATTATTTTTCCAAAACACATTTTTATTGTTTTTAATAGATTTTCTGAATTATTTTAAAATTTAATTATAACAGTATAGAAAATAATTAAAAGTAAAATATTTATTTTAAAAAGTATTTGAAAACATAAAAATTAAGTTGAAAATATTTTAGAATTTTAAATATATTTTTATTCAAAAAAAATATAAGAAAACTATTTTGAAAAATTATCCTCAAAAAATAGAAAATTATTTCTTTTTTAAAAGACTGTCTTGAAAAACTTTTAATTCAAAATAAAAATATCATTTATTTTGTTCAACCTTTTATGAGGACCTTAAAGCTAAAAACTCAAGTGCGATTACTGTGAGGGAAAACGAGGCACACTTGCAACCCACAACCCCTTTAAGGGCTCAGGGAGTTGTGCATGTAAGAAAGGTAACCTACTTATGAGTTTTCACTTTAAAATTAATCAGCCAGCGAACATATCATATCCAACATTGGTGTTTTTGTGTATGAATTTTTTTTTTTGTAAAGTAATGATAATTTTGATTTGTTTTTTCTTAGACAACCCAAAAGTTAGATGTGGAACAGAGATATGCTTTTTGAGGGGTTAGTATATCAAGGAAAGCAAAAGTGGAGAAGAAGAGGGCCCTCACGTCAATCAAAGGTTGTAATCCATGCACGAGTGGAGAGTGCAACTCAGTGTGGCGGACCACCTCTTTCTCTATATAATTATTTACATTCCTTCTCTCTCTCCTACCATCCAAATCTTTCTGTGGGTGAGAGAGAGAGAGACGTCAGAAAAGAGAGGGACTTTGTGTTTGTAATGGAGGAGACTGGAGGACTTGTGCCCAAGCCAAGCGTGAAGAAAGGCTTGTGGAAACCGGAAGAGGACTTGCTTTTGAAAAAATATGTGGAGGCTCATGGAGAAGGGAAATGGGCTACTGTTTCTGAAAGATCAGGTGATGAAGCTAGCTCCTATATGTATACACCTTTCTCTCTCTCGGTAAATGTCAATGCATGTATGGGAAAATTACTGAATATATATTCTGTGCCTTACAGGATTGATGAGGGGTGGGAAGAGTTGCAGGCTGAGATGGAAGAATTATCTGAGACCCAACATAAAACGTGGAGAGATTTCCAAAGAGGAAGAAGATCTTATTATCCGGATGCATAAGCTTCTCGGAAACCGGTATATTCTGCTTGCCAAGCTCTCAACAAAACCAAGTTGATGTGATATTCCTCGATTTGATCAGAAAAAAGTGATGAGTACATTCCAATGTTTTCTTTTGTTTTGTGTAGATGGTCTCTGATCGCGGGTCGCCTCCCAGGTCGAACTGATAATGAGGTGAAGAACTATTGGAATACCCATTTGAACAAGGGACGGTCCCGAGGCAAAAGAAAGAGCCCCAGCAGTGATGATGACGATGGAAACAAGAGACACCGAGGATTGCCAAATTCTCAGCCTGTCTGCGACGGAAGTCCAGAGAAGAGCAGTGAAGGATCCGATGGAAGGAAAGAAGAGGAGTCTCATAATATTCTTGATAATAATCCCAGGATGGAAGATACAAAGAGCCTCAACCATGACATAAAATCTCCATTGCCGCCAAGTGTGGAGGACACAGCATTCTTATTTTATGCTGAACCCTTCATATCCTTCCCAGATCCCTTTGTTCTATTTGAAACATTGGGGGAGATGGAGTGGTGAAGGCACCCACTCACCGTCACAACCGGAGGAGGGCATGAAGCGACTGCCGTGTCCTGGGCTGTTGAGTGTTGAATTATGATTGCTGTTGTTGAATGTTGAATTATGTTGGTTCTTTTTGTTTTCTTTTCTT
Organism: Vitis riparia; assembly: GCF_004353265.1. Lineage (NCBI taxonomy): Eukaryota > Viridiplantae > Streptophyta > Magnoliopsida > Vitales > Vitaceae > Vitis > Vitis riparia. The sequence continues at coordinate 14,644,266 of NC_048441.1, read as the reverse complement.
TTATTTTTTATTTTTTCGGTTTATATAAATATTTTATATACAAAATATATATATACATGTAATTAGCAAAGCAAGGTACTTTTCCAGGTATTCCCTCTCTAAGGCAAATTAGTGATGACTAATGAGAGTCGGATCGACATCATTATGGGTCACTGAAAAAAATGAGGTGGGCCACTTACCCAGTTCAGTGTCCTTAATATCCATCCCAAGTACTTCACGATGCGACAATGGCAAGAAGTTTAAGAACATCACCTGTATGGTGAACTACTAAGAACACGCTTGGAAGTCTGAAAGTGAAACTTTTCAGTTTGTTTCCTCTAGTATTCAATACCTACAGTATATCCCGATGGTTGCGAAGAGCAAAATGGACTGATTGCAAATGTGACCAAAAACACATCAAGGAAATAATAGGCAACAAAACTGGACCAATCCCAAACACCAAGTAATATTGGAGTAATCACAGATTTCCAAATAAAAGCAACTGAACTGAATGATCAAAACAGAGGTAAAATCATAAAGCTGTAGAAATCCACCTTTTTTTTCCTGTTATTTTTCAAATTGGCTGCAAATCAAACTTGGCTTTATAGTAGAACACTCCACCCAACACGTTTACAGCTTTTTTTAGCACTTGGGCAATAGGGATTGAATGGGAGAAGGTAACAGAGGCCCGCACCAGAATCAATTGCTTTCCATTTCCCACATAAGAGTCATTTGATGTAAGGAAAGGTATAGATTTCATTAAAGCTTGATCTATATGAATTTTTTTTTTTTAAAAAAACGAGAATTTAGGTAAAGCAGCGACCCGCTGCCCTTCATGTTTGAAATATAAAGCTGATAAAATCCTCCCATTTACAAAATGCAGGAAAGAGTTGCCTTAACACTTGATAATAGAGAATTGATAAATTCTTTCCCAGGGGAGGGTTCCATGCTCATAAAACATCGTCTTGTTGTGGGTATAGTAAACCACTGTCAATTGGCAATGAAGGTGGAGTTCCTGGTTGGATACTAGCTGCACCATTCTCACTGGCACATATGCACAGAGCCTCTGCATCCCTGAGGATTGCGTCCAGGTCGATCTGTCCTCTCAGCTCGTTTATGAATTTCAGGAGTGTGTCAAAACCCATCTGCTCTCCCATTATATTGTCACGGTACCTATAATACCCGGGTTTTTAACGACACAGCAGATTCCAGGAGCATTTCATAAAATTGTGAGTCAAATCATAAAAAAGAGTTGTGAAGATACTCGTGTTAGTATCTAATTGGGAGAGAATTTGGAAAAATCGGTCAAAATTAAGTTAATAATTTGAAAATTTTGCCACGTCTGTAGTAAGGAATAGAAATTTTAGAAATTAAATTTAGAATTGAAAAAAAATTTAGTCATCAAATAATTGAGGTTAGGTTTTGAAAATTTAAATATTAAGTACGTTACGAGAATTAATTTAATTATTATCAGGTAATTATAAAAAAAATCGTAATAAGAAAAACTTGGTAAAAATTTATATTATATCAAATTGTTATAATGGATAATTAAAAAGAAATTGAATTTAATTTTATAACGAATCAATTTGGGTTTTATAATTGGAATTTAACTTTATAGAATTACGAAACATTAACCGGAGTTGAATTGAAATTAAATAAAGAGTAAATTATGATATGTAAATTTAGAAGAAAAAAAATTATATATATATATACAAAATGGGTAAATTAATTAAATGTGAATTTTATGAATTTAACTTTTGAAAATTTGATGCGATTGAATAATTTGACAAATGAAGTAAATTAAATAAAAGTTATATCAAAGAGTTGAGAAATTGATTTTTATAAATTGAATTATAATTAATTAAATTTTTGTTGGTAAATAAATATTAATAAAATTAATGGGTTAATGGTTATTACAAATTTCAACTTCTTGGTTGCCGAAAAATTATTTTATGTTTTTAATATTTTTATGAAATTGAATTTTGTTAATAGTTAATTATATCATATTTTAAGTGAATTTCAGAGTAAAAATGTTTCGGGTAATTATAGTCAAATTATACTTTTTAAAAAGCAGATCTATAGTAAATTAAATTACGATTACGGTAGTATTTTTCGTGAGGTGGAAAATCATAAATTGAGTTTAATTCATAATTATGGAAGGTGGAATTAAGATTAATGGTTTTAATTTAAGGGAGAATTGTGTTTTGGGCTCAGCTGGGCCCAAAAATTAACAAAAGGTCCATATAACTCTTCAAATTGAATTGAAGAATATGAAATAGTAACGGACAAATATACCATTTAAGAACACATATAAAATATTTTATAAAATTAAGTTAAATAATTTTTTTTCAATAATTTTTTTTTTCAAAAATACTAAATTAAATAAAAGTGGTTTTCAAAAATATTAAATTAATTTTTTTTTCAAAAATATTAAATTAAATAATTTTTTTTAAAAAATATTAAATTAAATAATTTTTAAAAAAATATTAAATTAAATAATTTTTTCAAAAATATTAAATTAAATAAAAAATTTAAATATTAAATTAAATAAAAGTATTTTTAAAAAATATTAAATTACATAAAAGTATTTTTTAAAAATATTAAATTAAATCAAAAATATTTTTTAAAAATATTAAATTAAATCAAAAATATTTTTAAAAAATATTAAATTAAATAAAAGTATTTTTCAAAAATATTAATTTTTTTCTCAAAATCAACAAAGGGCATTTTTGGAAATACTGAAGGATAATATCTTTCAACTCAATTTTTATACTTTTATTGAGTCTTGGGCTCAATTTGAAGAGTTACACGGACCTTTTGTTAATTTGGGGCCATTTACCCTTATAATATAATTTTCCCTTAATTTAATTAAGAGAAATGGCGTGCGTGACATTTTTTAAATTGTTTAATATATATAAATATCATAAGTGGCTTGGTGGCGTGGGAGTGTGAAGAAAGAAAAAAATAAAAAAAATGAAGTGAATTGAAAAAAAATATGAAAAAAAAAGAAATCAAAGCTTTTGGTGTTGGGCCGTGGGCCGGGTTAAAAACAAAAGGAAATGGGATTTTAAAGAGGAAAAGAGAAAAGGGAATAGGAAGTGGCAGAAGGGTCTCGACGACTATGGAGAGGATTTTCCGCCGGATCTTTGGATGGCCTAACGTCATTCGTTTTGCATGAAAAATTGAGGAGGTGTTCTATACTCGATGAGAGAAACGATTCTACAATGGCCGATCTTGATTTTAACGGTCTGATTTGTAGATATGTGATAGGGAACCTAATCCTAAAACTTTAATTAAATATGTTTTTTCTTGAAAAAAAATTATAGATCTTGTCATTTTGAGTTAAATAGGTAATGTTTGTGTTGTAGGAAGTTTATTGGATGATTGAGAATTTTTTTGAAATTTTTGTGATGTCGGAAAAATTTTGTTTGGTTAATAAATGATTGTTTTTGGGTTGTTAAAATTTGTGGAATGTCGAAAAATTATAAAATTGTGACATATGCTATAATTTATTGATATGTGAATTTTTGAGAAAATTTTGGAATATTTTTTGTGATTTTATTGTGAAAAAATAATCATGTTTGATTATTGGAATGATTGGAAAATTATAAAATTGTGGTATATGTTATAATTTATTGATATGTGAATTTTTGATATATTGCTGAAATATTTTTGGTGATTTTATTGTGAAAAAATAATCATGTTTGATTATTGGAAATTATTGAAATGGTTAGAAAATTATAAAATTGTGGTATATGTTATAATTTATTGATATGTGAATTTTTGAGAAATTTTAGGAATATTTTTGGTGATTTTATTGTGGAAAAACAATTATGTTTGATTATTGGAATGGTTGGAAAATTATAAAATTGTGGTATATGTTATAATTTATTGATATGTGAATTTTTGAGAAATTGTTGGAATATTTTTTATGATTTTATTGTGGAAAAATAATCCTGTTTGATTATTGAAAATTATTGGAATGGTTGGAAAATTATAAAATTATGGTATAAGTTATAATTTATTGATACGTGAATTTTTGAGAAATTTTTGGAATATCTTTGATGATTTTATTGTGGGAAAATAATTATATTGAATTATTGGAATTGTTGGGAAATTTTGGAATTATGGCATGATTGTAATTCCGATGATATTGGTGATACATATGAATGAGAGTAATTAACCTCATGGCATGCATTTGCATCATGGTTGTGTGAAGAAGTAATAAAAAAATGTGAAAAATGCATGAAATGGCAAAAGAAAGAGAAAAATGAATAGTGATGAAAAGTAAAGGCCCGTGTGAGGCGAATTAAGAAGGGAGAGAGATCCCTAGAGTGAAAGACCCAAAAGTTTACCTCAGGAAGATTCCGAATGGGGAGTGTATTTGAGTACGGACACATATCCTTCGGTGAAAGCTCGAGAACAATAGTGCATTGTACGATTGTGTGTTACACGTTCATATGCATTTTATTTAATTGTTGAATATTATGGAATTATATATAATATTAGAGATTAAATTATGTGGCTTGATCAATACTGTTGAGATGCTTCTTTTGTGTTCTTTGAAACTTAGTAATCTCCATCAACCCTTTGGGTGTTAGGCATCTTATTGAGCAATGTGGAATGCTCACCCATTCATTTTTACATGTTTTTAGATACAGATATCACTCTTGGGGATCCACAGATGGGGTAGGAAGGGGACTTTAGGATGCCCCTAGAGCGGCCTAGTGGAGGGTGTTGTATTTGTTGTGTTTGTGGTACTGGATTTTGTTTTGAGCAAACTCTGGACTATGTACTATAATGAGACTCTATTTTGATTAAACTGTTCAACTGTGAACTTTTATTTTTATACTGTAATGATAATTATTATATCTTGTTGCTTTTGAGTATTGATTAGTATGTTGTTAGTTGGTGGGAACTCTAGTGTGATTTATACGTGGAGAGAAAAAAAAATCAAAATGTTTTGGTTGATTGCCAGCGTGGAGTAAGAGAAACTCTTAGGATCAAACCTTTAACCTGGGGTCATGGACCAAATTTTCGGTCGCCTGGAATTTGGGTAATGACAATACCCCTTCAAGATTGCAACACATACATACAAGTGCAGGTGTTCAGACAAATAGTGTGTCCATAGCACCTCCCACAACCTCATGGTTTTCTCATAGCACCTCCCACAACCTCATGGTTTTCTCATATTCAAATTCTCTGTCATACGTGCAACATTTACTTCAGGACAGATTAAATAAATGTAAGAGTAACATTTGTAGGGATAGTATATTATTTATCCCGACAGTTTTTAGAGTCACACTACATTATTTATCAACACAGATATCTGGAAAAGCAAAAGAAACATATTGTAATTTAAGGGTATATCCGGAGCTTATATCTTCCACATGAGGTGGGGACTGGAGAGACAGAGAGAAAACTTTGACATTGCAAAAAGTTGAGTGTGCATGCCATTTTGGTCTCGATTGAAATTTGGCCCAAGGCGTTCCGTCAGAGCCACAGAACACCAAAATGATTCCGCCTCATCGTTCACTACAAACAATATTGGGGACAGAAGATCGCTCATACCCTATAAGACACATAGAGGTTCTTAATAAGCAAGCTCCAACTGTTGATACGGTAGATTGTAGATCCATATATAGGAGTTAAACCCTATGGATAGGGATCTATATCATGTAAATATATAGCCTCCTCCTCTCCAGCCGCCTTAGATGTTTATGGTATTACGTACACTTTAGAATAGGTTCAGTAGATCTTTGATTAACAAAATTCTCACAGTACCATGTAGATATTTGGTGATCGATTCAGTATGTTATCATCATATCCCATGTAATGTGTTTTATTTAGAAGCTTTTAAGTCACTCTTGCACTGCAGTGTGGTCTCAGGGTTCCACCAGTCTTCCAAATTTCCAGTATGGGTTGGTGGGGCCTCTCTTTTCCATCTTTGGAAGAGCTCTGATTCTCATACAATATTATAAAGAAGACGAAGACTCTTTATCAGTTGAGTCACGTGATTTAGGTGTGACAATGAATCATGTTTTATTAACAATTTGTTTTGTCAAGTAAGAGTATTGAACTGAAACGTAATTTATATAGAAGGATGGAATGAGTTGGTTGGAATAAATATAAATAACTTTGAGCATATTTGAATTTCTCTCTTATAAATTCAGGAGGGTTTTAAGATAAATTCGAGTATAACTTTGTCACGACTCATTCCCATTACATATATTATCAAATAAAAAATTATTTTAATTTTTCATTTTCCTAATATAGAAATTTTAATTTTTTAAAAAATCATTTATAAACATTGATAACATTTATTTCTTTATAAATTATATTTATTTTTAGTATAACTTAAAGTTTTAAAATAAAACTTGAAAAAAAAATAATCTACATATAAAGGGATGAATATGAGAATTTCCTACATCCTTAGTCTGTTTAATTGTTTATCTTTACATTCACCTCAGTCTATTTATTTTTGGAATAAGAATGAAAATGTATATAAAAAATGAGACGATAATAACTCATTTTGTTGCAATCCCAATTCTTATGATAATTGAATGAGAATCAGGGTAGAAAATATGAAAAATGGGGATTTGGGTGTTCATAAATTGGACCTATTTGGAATAAAGGAAGAGGGGGTTATGGTGAAGAAAAATGATTGGAAGGGTAGGTTTGAAGCTTTAAGAAAAATTTTTAGAAGGGTAGCTTTGAAGCTTTAACAAGATAATTGGGGTTTGGTGTGGGAGAGGAAAAGTGGAATGCGATTGTTGATTAGAATGAAAAAGCAAAGGGAATCACTGGTCTTAAAAGCCCTAAACATGCCAGCTTAAAAGTCACTCCCCTATTCTTCTTGGTGTGTGTGCTGAATTTCGAGTCACACAAATTTTATAATGTTAGACCACCTGCTTGGGAAAATTATAGTAACTTATCTTAGGATGTACTTATAGACTCTAAGCAAAAGATTTTGTTTTCCTCTTTTATGATTGAGACTAAATTTGAGTCTTTTTAGATTGAGGTAATATCTCTTCCATAACTTTTGGATTTGGTTGTGTTGTCGTGTGCAACATTAGAACCAAGAATTGTAATATATTTGAATTTATTTTTAAAGTAAGAGTGAGGATAAACAAATATTAATATAAGTATCAAATTTCATTCTCTTTAAGATTCTGACATTATGATTCATTTTTATTTTTATCTTATTTTCATTTTCACTTGTAATATCACGTATCAAATATGGAAAAAAGTTTTTGAAATTACATATATATCAAATTCTCTTTAAATCTTGTAAACGAATTTTAAAGTTGTAAAGATATTTGCATCAAAGTGAACAATATCTATACGGTTGAAAATAAGTCCATATAAATAACATTCGGAGAAATTTTTTTAACTTTATAGATATGTTTTAGAACTGAAAAAGATAAATCAAAATTTATAAAAAGCATGGATAAACTTACTTCCCTTTTCAAACATGGATTTTATAAAAAGCATCTCTAAGGGGATACGATATGACTTTATGTAGAGAAAATGGAGAGAACAGTAGTACCACCTTCTCCTCCGGTCCTTCCTACGCGTGAAGTTTATGGATAACCATGTGTTGCATATAGAGAAGGTTGATTGTGTGAAGCCCACCTCCAGCAGCCAGTGACGCAACAAAGGCCTTGATCAGTTACATACCACAAAAGTTGGTATGGAGGGAAAAGACCGGGATGAAACAGAGTGGAAATACGCACTTCCTTTTTCCATCTTATATGTTTGGATTAAAGGGGAGCAAAGGCTTTTACTTTTTTTTGGTACTCTAGATTCTAAAAGAGTATGAATATTGTGGAGGAACTAACCCAAAGTATGGAATGAAGTCCAAACAACCTTGTCTTTTCCCACACTCCTACTCCTTTTCTTGGTACGGAGGTAGCATTTATGTACATAGCATCTTGGACACCTTTACATCATGGTAGTGTGTGACAAGGAAAAGTGGACTTGCAAGAGCATAATGCACTAGGATCATCACAGTGCAATCCTCTTATATCTTGAATGGAATATCCAAATAAGACCACAAAAGTTTGATATCATTTATTAACATGATTCAATTTCAACACATTTTTCATGAGTTGAGTTGGATATATTTTAATTTGAATCAGATTTGTGTCAATTTATATGACCCATTTGATAAATAAATTGTTTTTAGGTTAATTTGTATAATATAAATTTTACTTGAATTAATTAATATAATAATTATATTGATCAACCTGATTATAATTATAATCAATTTAACTCATATTTAATTTATTTAAAATTTGATTTTAAATAAATAGGTCAATTAAATAATAAATATAACATGTTAAAAGGTAAATCATATTAATTTAAACAAAAGTTAACTTGACCTGATTATTAAATAAGTTACACAACAAATTATCTATTTAATAATTAGGTCATACTAGGGATCATTCTTTTAATCTAATTATTATTCATATCATGTTTAGATCGATCGTTTTAATCACATGCCTGATTTTTTATATGATGAACATGACTTTTATGCTAACAATTATGAAGATAGAATTTGAGTCCATCCATCTGTAAGGTAAAAAGCTATATAGAGAATTGTTAGAGTGAATTAGAGTGAAGCACTAAACTTTCAATAATGAATAAGTATATATATATTGTTAGCCCAAGGGTTCTCCTAATCGGGTTTTGATGATAACAAACCATGGTTAAATGACTAATTGGTTTAATGGTTAAGAATCTTAGGCATAAACTCGAAAATTCATCAAATGACCCAATGGATACAAGATCGAGACGTTTGGAAAACTTGTGATCATAGGAAACTAATGTAAGATGAATGCATGAGTGCACTTAGGATTTTCATACCGTTTCATACAACTTAGAAAACTTGGTTTATTCTTTAAAATTCGATTTCATTAAAAACCGAATTTTAACAAATGTACCTTACGCAAAATGTTTTAAAATTGGCATAATAATTCATCTAAAAATCTTGTCTAAGTGTTATAAAAGAAATGAATTGAAAAAGATAGGTTTTCGGGGCCAAAAGGCTCAACCAGTTGAGGCACAAAATTGAACTGATCGACCGGTTGCCCTTGTCCGATCAAGGGATGCACAAAATTTTCTCTCTCTCTCAGTAGCCTTCTTTTCCCAGTCGAGGTTTGGTCGAGGACCGGTTGAGGCAACGGTAACCTGTCAAGCATTAAATGCTCCAACGGCTAGTGAACCAATCAATCCCTAGCTCGACCGGTCGAGGTTACCTTTTGCTGTTTTTGGCTCCAGAGTTTATAAACCTATAAATTGAGAGCTTCACTTCATTTATTGATAAGAGAACACTTGCAATCAATTTTCTACCTACCTGTTCTTGACCAAAAAGCTCTCATTTCTTTCTTAGTGCATTAAATCATTACTTGCATATCCTTTAGTGCACTCTTGTGTGTCATCCTAGCTTTGTCTTGTATTTGAGCTATCCTTAAGCTAGGTTGAGGGATTCATTCTTGTAAAAACCGAGTGTTAAAGCCTTCAAGAGGTTTGAATCTTGAAGAGATTGTGTAAGAGTCCATTGGAGCCGGAATCCAAGTGTAAGAAGATTGGAAGCTTGGTTGAAGCTTCAAGTTAATGGAACTCTCACTCGATTAGGAGATTGAGGAGAGTGGACGTAGGCAAGGAAGTGTCGAACCATTATAAAACCCAAGTTTGAATTCTCTAACTCTGTCTCTTTATTTTGTTTATATTGTGTTTGAACTTGTTGTGATTGAAAAGAATTTAAAAAACCCAATTCACGCCCCCCCGTCCCCCGTCCCCCCTCTTTTGGGTGTTTTTCTTAATTAAGCATAACCTTTATTTTCTCATATATATATATATATATATATATATATATATATATATATTCTTAGATAACGCTTGTGAATTGGATTATTGTAACCCATGAAAACATGTGGATAAGTTTTCTTAGCAAATTTTTAGTCAACTTGATGCTATAAAGAAATAAACCACTAATACCCTAACACCTGCAAGCCACCATAATCAAGATCTCATTATAGAGCTTATTGATAAAAATTGTCATTTTGTAGAACTCAAGATGACAATCTATTAATAAGATATACAATAACTAGAAAAACATCAAACCAAAAAGACAAAGGCAAATTAGCATGAAAGAGTATAGTTAATCTTACTTCAATGATATATTGATGTGTTTGTTCAATTTTGCCATTTTTCTCAAAAGCCCCAAAACATGAAACATGCATTTGGATCCCACAATTGTTAATAATTTAAATTCTTTCCCTCCATCACATTGAAAAATCTTAATCTTTTGAACAAATCACTTTTCTACCATTTTTTAAAAATTTAGAAAATAAAAAAAAATTCAAATTTCCTTTCTAACAAGTATAGCCATATAAATTTGAAATAATCCATATAAATTGCTTTAAAAAAAAAAAAAAAAAAAAAAAAAAAAAAAAAAAAAAAAAAACCAGTGATTTAAGGGTACACGGGGCAGGCCTCCAAAGATAACAATGTACCTTTTCAAGGGGACATTGTGAGATTTCATTTGAAGAATTAAACGATGGTTCACAACAATTTCCTAATTGACAACAAATACATGTATAAGGTTTGGTTACCTAATAAGTGACATGAATGGCTTTATTTTCCTTTTACAAAGACAATAACTTTGAATTAAGGTGTTCTAATTGTTGATGTCAAATATACGAAGAAAAACCACCTCTTTTCAATAAGAGCTTGTTGAAATTTTTTGAATTAAGGTGTTCTCTTTTCTTATTTCCATTGAGGTTGTTTCAATCCATAACAATAAAACTAGATCAGGTAAATTTAGAAGTATATGAATTATTTGAAGTAAATTTTTCAATAGATAAAAAGTTCTTTTTCAATTTAGAAACGACCAACACATCTTTCAAATTTAATTTACTTCCTTCATATATAGTAACATGAGCATCATCATTGTGAGATACTATTTTTGTTTCCAACATAAATCACATCACTTCCATCATATGGTTTTATAAAAGACACTTTATTTGCATCGTTAGTCATGCATAAGGTATCTCCAAAATCAATATAAATGGATTAATCATTTGAATCATTTAGAGTAAAAATAGCAAGGGCTTGAGGAAGATTTTAATATTGGTTTCAAAAATCAAACCTATACCAACAATCATGGTTCAAAGTCGCGGTATCGATCACTAACTTGGAGGGTCCCGAGGCGTATCGGTCTCGGTGTATCGGTTTGGTATCGGACGATATGCAAAATAAGCTAATTAGAAAATTCAAAAAATTATAAAAATATTATGTAAATCATCAGAAAAATATATACAATTAAATAAACTCAAAAAATTAATAAAATAAAATGGTATCACATTTAACATTATTTAAATAGTTATAAAAGTATTTGCTCAAAATTATTTATGATAATGCTAATAAAAGTAATTATATCGGTCTCAAAATCAACTTGAAGTCAACTGTAATTAATATGACCTTTAGAGGTAAGATCTATAGACGGGGGTGCATAAATAAAACAAAATTATCAATTTAGACTAATACATCAACATAATTATTATTTTAAGCAATTACTTAAATTATCAATCTCATTCCAGGGTAATATTAATACATTATTCTTATATGATTCTTTAAACAAATTTTAATTTAATTTTTTTATATATATAATTAATTTTAATTATATTCGATTTTTTTTATATATTTTTATAAAAAAATCATGCATGAAAATTTTATTTTTCTTAATATATTTGTCAAGAAATTAATTTTTTTCCATAAGCTTAAAACACCAAATTTTTATTTATTTATTTTGTTATATAGAAATACATGGACCGCACTAGGCTTTCATGAATTGAACTTGGGCTGGGCCTAATCTAGTAAGTCGAACCCGTAAAAAAATGTCATGGTGCTGAGCCACATAAGATCACCAATCCTCAGCCTCAAGACCTATCTTCTCCTATCTTGTCTTCCATTGAAAGTAGAGAGTGCGAACTGCAGAGAGTGAAACCGCCATGACCACTTTTCTACTCTCACCTCTCTCTTCTCCTATCTTGCCTTCCACTGTGGACGCTCACGATGTTGGTTCCGTTGGTGGTGCTGTTAAATCCTTTTTCCTTCACTGCACAAAGCTCTTCTCTGCTCCCAAACTCAGAATGAGGGTTGTCTTGTCGGCATCCAGTCATCATTGCGGCACCAGCAGCGCACCAAAGATGAAAAATCTACACTCCTGATTTATCTGAAAATGTTAATTCTTGTTATGATGGGTTTTTTTTGCAAGGAATCTATTGATTGTTTTTGTTTTTCGAGTCGACCGAGTTAACTCAAAATATCGGTCGAGTCATCCGAGTCCAATCCATTAAAGGTCGAGTCTCGGTATAAAATGTATCTAGTATTGGACTTGTCGCAGTCGGTGTCAAGGCGGATACGATTCGGCCGGGTCATACCGGACTCGGCCGATTTTTTGAACCCTACCGGACTTGGTAGCAGAAAAGAGAGGTCATATACAAAATAAATAAATAAATACTAATATTTATCAACACTCGCCTTCATCCTCTATTTCAAAGGTGACCTTTCTCATTCGCAAGCAAAATTCATTACTAAGTCACTAGGGGGTGAATGACTTGATTTGGGTAACAAAATTAACTTTATACTTTGCATTAATTCATTGCTATGTTCATACAAAATACATTAAAATAAAATTAAAATAATTATGTTTTGAATGATAAAAATAATTAAATTTAATAATATATATATATATATATATATATATATATTATTTGTTGTGTTTTCATGACTATAAGAACAGTTAGTCCATGGATTTGTGTTATTAATTTATTTGTATATAGAATACTTCTCAATATATCATATATTATTGATATGTTTTTAAATTTATTCATTTTGCATTTCTAAGTCGATCCAAAAATCAAATTAATTATCATATATATACAAAAATGAAAGCATTGTTTTATGTACTAGATCAATGGTATTCCAATATAAATTAAGACTATGTTTGGTTTCATAAAGTATTAAGGAAAGAAAAAAATGCTAAAAAAAATTGTTTTCTAATGTTTGATTTTACCATGAATACAAAAGAAAATCAAATATAATTAAAATTCATAAAAAATTTAGATATTTTTAAATTATTTAATTTTTATATGACAGATGGGACTAAGTGAAACGAATCATATAAAAATAATTTATTGAGTTTAAACTTATTTTTTATTTTATTTTATTTATTTTCCTTCTATTTTTCTTCTCTATTTTCTTTCCATTATATTTTCCCTCAATTTTTTCAGAAGCCAAGCATAGTTTTAAGGTTTTTGTTATATGTCTCTTAACCATAGAAGAATACTAGAAAGACTTTAATTCTATTTGTGATAATCTTGCTACCATCAAGAAGCTAGGTTTAGATCTTGACTAGTTTTTCTGATTTGCTCATGGTTTGGATACAAAATATAATTTTGTTTTTGTTTGATCAAGTTCACCAAATAGCATATCCAACCTTTAATTAGTTCATATCTTAGCCCTCAAGGTTATGAACAATTTGTTAGTTGCACAAAGAGAGGAATAAAAGACGTATTTGGAGTATAAACAAATTTTCCTTAGACAACACAGGTGAGGTTAGAATTGTTGACAGAACTAACTCAGAAGGTAAAGGTTGCACACTTTTTTTGGCATTATAATGGAGGTCAAATCTCTCATATGACGGTAATAATCAAGGATAGTCCAGCAACAACACATGTTAATCAAAATGAGGAAATCCTTTAAGACCACAATGACAACATCAAAATAATGCAAACAATAATGGTAAAGTTACTTGTCAAGTTTGTGGGAGATCAAATCACCTTGTCATTGATTGTTGGCAGGGTTCAAAAAATCGGCCGAGTCGTATCCGCCTCAACGTCGACCGCGACGAGTCCGATACCAGATACATTTTATACCTAGACTCGGTCTTGAATCGGTTGGACTCAAATGACTCAACTGATATTTTGAGTTAACTCGGTCGACTCGAAAAAAAACAATCAACAGATTCCCTGCAAAAGAAACTCATCACAACAAGAATCAACATTTTCAGAGAAATCAAGAGTGTAGATTTTTCATCTTTGGTGCACTACTGGTGCCGCAATGGTGACTAGACGCTGGCAAGACAACCCTCCTTTCGAGTTTGAGAGCAGAGAAGAGCTTTTGTGCAGTGAAGGAAAGAGGATTTGACTGCACCACCAGCAGAACCAACGTTGTGAGCGTCCACGGTGGAGGGCAAGATAGGAGAAGAGAGAGGTGAGAGTAAAGAGGTGGCCATGGCGGTTTCACTCTCTATAGTTCACACTCTCTGCTTTCAGTGGAGGGCAAGATGGGAGAAGATAGGTCTTAAGGCTGAGGATTGGTGATCATGTGTGGCTCAACACCATGACATTTTTTTACGGGTTCGGCCCACCAGATTAGGCCCAGCCTAAGTTCAATTCATGAAAGTCTAGTGCGGTCCATGTATTTGTGTATAAATAAATAAATAAATAAAAATTTGGTGTTTTAAGCTTATGGAAAAATAAAATTTCTTGAAAAATATATTAAGAAAAATAAAATTTTCATGCATTTAAATTTGTTTAAAGAATCATATAAGAATAATATATTAATATTACCCCAGAAGGAGATTGATAATTTAAGTAATTGCTTAAAATAATAATTATGTTGATGTATTAGTCTAAATTGATAATTTTGTTTTATTTATGCACCACCGTCTATACATCTTACCTCTAAAGGTCATATTAATTATAGTTGACTTCAAGTTGATTTTGAGACCGATATATTTACTTTTATTAATATTATCATAAATAACTTTGAGCAAATAATTTTATAACTATTTAAATAATGTTAAATGTGATACAATTTTATTTTATTAATTTTTTGAGTTTATTTAATTGTATATATTTTTCTGATGATTTACATAATATTTTTATAATTTTTTGAATTTTCTAATTAGCTTATTTTACGTATTGTCCGATATCAAACCGATACATCGAGACCGATACGCCTTGGGACCCTTCGAGTCAGTGACCGATACCGCGACTTTGAACCATGGTCATGAAGTGAGTAAATCATCATTGTTGATCAGTAGTGTGATGCCCTAAGGTTAAAGATTTAGGGATGTGGAATTTGAAAATCAAATTTTCAAATAAGATTTTAAGATTTTGATTAGTATTTTAATTCGTTAAATAGTTTGGAATACATTAAAAATTCTTTGGAAGATATCATTCTAGATTAGGGCTTATTTATTTAATTTTTAGATAAGAAAATATTAAAAATTTATGAATATAAGTAGAATTATTAATAAAGATTGAAAATTTTAAAATATTTAAATTAATAATTACCAATAAAAACAAATGGCTTTCTTTTTTTCATGATATACCAATAAAAAAATAAAAAACAAAGAGGAAAGAAAGGGTGTTTACCATGTGATTCATGAAAGTAGTGTTAAAAAAATGGAAGAATGAAAAAGAGAGACTTTGTGACTACGCGTGTACTTTGTTGTTAAAAGAAAAGATAAAAAAATGGAAAAGAAGGAAGACGAGAGAGTGAAAAGAAAAGAGTGAGTGTTGGAAAGAAATAATAAATAAATTAAAAGAATGGATAGATTTTTGTTGTAATGTGGAATTAAATTAAAAAGAAAAAAGAAAAAATTTTCTTTTGGGTGGCGATGCTAGTGGACACTGGAAGGAAAGCAGAAAAGCCAAAAAAAAAACAGGGAAAAAGAAATCATGCATCAAATGATAGTATACATGTGGCTATTGTTCGTCATGGGTAGGTGAGGAGGTTAGAGATTCTGATTGTAGTTTGGGCAAGTGAGAAAAAAAAAATAGCAAGAATTATTCTTGATAAATATTGTAGAAAATTTTAAGAAATAATAATAATAATTTAATACAAGAAATTGAAAGAAAACACTTGTTGGAGTTTTAGTTTAAAATATATAGATATTAAATAATTATTGGGAATGAAAAGTGAGGGAAAGGCTGTATGAAGAGGGAAAAAAAGTATAATAATAATAATGAAAAGAAACTTAAAATTAGTTGTGTTGTAAGTGAGCAATGCTTCGTATGTTTACAATTTTAAAACTTTTAGAAAAATAATATAATAATGAAAAGATATATATTATAATAATAATAACAATAACAATAGAAAAAGATATTTGTTTGAATAAAATGAATAAGTTTTGGAGAGATTTACTTTAAACAAATAAGTAAATAGAGAAGATTCTTGAAAATAAACTTTTTAAAGAAAATCTTACATAAATCCGAAATTTAGAAAATTAATTAATCAAATTGAAATTGAATGATAATAAATTAATAATAATAATTTGTTTCCAAATTTAGAAAAATTTGTTTTTATTTTTATGCATGGATCAAATGTATATTTTGTTTGAAAAAAATATATTAGTATATATATATATATATATATATATATATATATATATATATATATATATATATATATATATATATATATATATATATATATATATATAAGGAAAAATTGTGGAGATATGATGTTTTTTATTTGTAAGTTTAAATTAATAAAATAAAGTGTTTGACTCTATTTTATATTTTCTGTTTTAGTCAATAAATAATAATTATTGACACTTTCAGCCTTAGTTAATGAGTTATAATAATTGATATTTACATTTCTTGGTAGGAAATATAATTACTTTACACCCCAATCTCTAGGGATTTGATTAAAAGTTTCTAGTATTAATAGTATTTGATTTCATCAATAAGAACAAATTTGAGGCTAGACATCTATTTGTTAAATTCAATCTAACTAGGCACTGCTTGATATTTGATAACCAAAACACAAATATTTTGAATGTACTTGATTTTGATTTAATATAAAATTGTTTTGACATGAATATGAAAATGTTTTGTTGAAAAGTTTTGGATGCCTTAACATGTTTGAACTCAAAAGTTTTTATGAAAATGATTATACATTATATCTCCTATTTGCAAGCATAATTGAAAATGTTTGATCTATTAAATTGTATTAATATTCCTTATTGGGTTTTGGACTCATTTCCCTTCATTTACAATTTTTCAAGTACTCTCAGTTCGGGTAAAGAATGACCAATAGTATAAAATTTTGTCAGTGTTAGGATTTTGGTTTAAAATTTATTTTTTGGACATTATTTAAAAGTTAGAATTTAATAACTATTTGAATTGTTTAAGTTTGAAGTTATTTGGATAATAACAGTTAGGTTGATGTGTTAGTTTTAAAGTTGAAATTTGAAAATTATGGAATTTTGTTTTACTACTCTAAATAGGAATTTAGTATTTGATAACTTCCAATTACAAGATGAATATTGGAGTTAATTCACACTTTGAGCCTTCGGGCTTGAGGTTTGAAATGACTATCATACCCTTGGAGTGAGTCTTAAGGTGTGACATGGAGTGAGTCTTAAGGTGTGACAAAGTGGTATCAGAATACTAGGTTATGATCTTATTGGGAACTTGATTTGGTTTAAATTATGGATAAATGATTAACACATTAGTTTAAGTTTCAATTTCATCTAGTATAAATTTCAATTCCTTTTTTTATTCTAAATTGTCTAATAGGTTTCTCAATGGCTAATTCAGGCTCAATGCACTATTTTGTTTTAGTATCTTTTGTTGGTTTGTTGGGTATCCCTATTTTTGGCATAGACTTTGATTTGATTGTTCTTTCTCTTATTGGAGATTTTGTTGTGACCTATAAAATTCTTAGAGATTGTCTTGTGATGATTGGTTATAGGGAGATGACAATTGACTTAATGTTCCTTGACTTTCAAGATTTGAAGTGATTTTGAGGATAGATTGGTTTACTTTCTGTCATGCCTCTATTGATTATTTTGGGAAAAGGATGATTTTCCACATTCATGCCTAACCCGAGTTTAGTTTTGAGGGAAAGCATGTGGTTAGATCGTTATGTATGATTTTGCCCTTACAAGCTAGTTCCTTGCCTAGGAAAGGTTGTCAAAGCTTTTTGGTCTATATGGTGAGTTATAAAAAGGATTTAAAGTTGAAGAAGACCTTATACTATGACCGAGATTCCAATTTTTTAGGATTTGTTTGTTACAGGTGGTTTATTGAGGGGTTTTCTAAGATCACCCTACCTTTGACCAAGTTGACAAAGAAGGAAGTTAATTTCAGTGGTCTGATAACTGTGAGCATAGGTTTTTAGAAGTAAAGAGCAGATTAGTAACAACTCCTATTTTTACTGTTCTTTTAGGTTTCAAAGAATTTGTGGTGTATAATGATGCCTCTCATTAGGATTTAGGTTGTGTTCTTATGTAACATGGATAAGTTGTGGTTTGCACTTCTAGACAATTGAAACCTTATGAGTGAAACTACCCCACTCACAATCTGAAATTTGTGATGTCTCATATCGGATATAAAAGAAAGTTCCTAAGATTATATATGAATAGACTATTCTTAACTTTATAGACATATCTTAAAGCTGTGAGAACCCCTTAGATTCAAAGCAATACAAATAGAGTGGTTAGAATCCTATGAAGGGAATAAGATGTTTTCATAGTGGAAAGTGGGTGCTTTCTTTATTTGTCTTCTTCAATATATATAAACAAGATTTCCTTTAATATGACATCTAAGCTACGGTGGCAATTGATAACTATGTAGCCAATAAGAAGTTTGATGATTGTTACTGTTATGAAGATTAACTATAACAATGATGAGAGTGATGATTGTGACCAGGCTTGAATGAAGAAATGATGAATGAGAGGAAAACTTCAAAACGAGAGAATTATGGGTTCAGAAGTATGATTCCAAGTCTTGGATTATTCAATATTTTTATGGAGCAGGTGGTCCATGCTCTTCCGTGCTGTGCACACCCTAAAAAGACACCAACTATATATCCTCACTTTGTACTCGAAAAAGTGAGGAAGATAAGCCTTTGGATATGCGTTTCAGGCGGTGGATCCCAAAACAATCAAAGCAGGAATTAAGAATAGTCTTGGATTTGTCATTTTATATGATCTGAAAGAAAAATCACATCCAATTTCTTAAGACACAATTTCGTCTTCCACATTTAAGAATTTTTTTTTAAAATGTTAGGATTATATTTAACAACTCTTCTCAAGAATAATCTTTTAGTTTTTTTCAAATATATATAATTGTTAATTATTCCTAAAATAGATTTTAAAATAATTATTTTTCTAAAACACATTTTTATTGTTTTTAATACATCTCATTTATATTTTTTTAATAATTATATAAGTATAGAAAATAATTAAAAATAAAATATTTATTTTAAGAAATATCTGAAAACATAGAAAATAAGTTGAATATTTCAAATTTCTAAAGATATTTTTATTTTAAATAAAAAAAAAATGTTTAAAAATTATTCTCAAAATCCTAGAATTAACATGTAGAATATTAAGAACAATTCAAAATAAAAATATCAATATCAATTTTTTTTGTTCAACCTTTAATGAGGGAAAACGAGGCACACGTTCAACCCCCACAACCCCTTTAAGAAAGGTAACCAACTTATGAGTTTTCACTTTAAAATTAATCAGCCAGCGAACATATCACATCCAACTTTCGTGTTTTTGTGTGTGAATTTTATTTTTATTTTTTAAAATGATAATAATTTTGATTTGTTTTTTCTTCGACAACCATAAAGTTAGAAGTGGAACATAGAATATGCTTTAGGAGGGGTTAATGTATCAAGGAAAGCAAAAGTGGAGCAGAAGGGGGCCCTCACGTCAATCGAAGGGCGTAATCCATGCACGATGGAGAGTGCAACTCAGTTTGGCAGGCCACCTCTTTTTCTACATAATTATTCACATTCTTTCGTCCTCTCCTCCCATACTAATCTTTCAGTGAGTGTGAGAGAGACTGTCAGAAAAGAGAGGGACTTTGTGTTTGTAATGGAGGAGACTGGAGGACTTGTGCCCAAGCCAAGGGTGAAGAAAGGCTTGTGGAAACCGGAAGAGGACTTGCTTTTGAAAAAATATGTAGAGGCTCATGGAGAAGGGAAATGGGACGCTGTTTCTGAAAGAACAGGTGATGAAGCTAGCTCATATATATACACCTTCATCTCTCTCTCAACTTAGTAAATGTCAATGCATGTGTGGGAAAATTACTGAATATATATTCTGTACCTTACAGGATTGATGAGGAATGGGAAGAGTTGCAGGCTGAGATGGAAGAATTATCTGAGACCCAATAAAAAACGTGGTGGGATTTCCAAAGATGAAGAGGATATTATTATCCGAATGCATAAGCTTCTGGGAAACCGGTATATTCTGCTTGCCAAGCTCTTAACAAAACCAAGTTGATATGATATTCCTCGAATTGATCAGAAAAAAGTGATGGGTACATTCCAATGTTTTGTTTTGTTTTGT
This sequence comes from Vitis riparia, assembly GCF_004353265.1. Lineage (NCBI taxonomy): Eukaryota > Viridiplantae > Streptophyta > Magnoliopsida > Vitales > Vitaceae > Vitis > Vitis riparia. The sequence continues at coordinate 14,623,895 of NC_048441.1, read as the reverse complement.
GTAGATGGTCTCTGATCGCGGGTCGCCTCCCAGGCCGAACGGACAATGACGTGAAAAACTATTGGAACACCCATTTGAACAAGGGGCGGTCTGGAGGCAAAAGAAAGAGCCCCAGCAGTGATGATAACGCTGGACACAAGAGACGCCGAGGATTGCTAAATTCTCAGCCCGTCCTCGACGGAAGTCCAGAGAAGAGAAGTGAAGGATCTGATGGAAGGAAGCAAGAGGAGTCCCATAATATTCCTGATAATAATCCTAGGATGGAAGATACAAAGAGCTTCAACCATGACATAAAATCTCCATTGCTGCCGAGTGTGGAGGACACAACATTCTTATTTTATGATGAACCCTTCATATCCTTCTCAGATGCCTTTGTTTTATTTGAAACAATGGGAGAGATAGAATGGTGAAGACACCCACTCACCCTCACTACCGGAGGAGGCCGGGCGTGAAGCGACTGCTGTGTCCTGGGCTGTTGAGTGCTGAATTGTGATTGCTGTTGTTGAATGTTGAATTATGCTGATTCTTTTTGTTTTGTTTTTTGTTTTTTCGTTTTATATGATGGATTATATATATGTAATAATATACATATAATTGTCAAAGCAAGGAACTTTTCCAGGTATTCTCTTTCTCAGGCAAATTAGTGATGACTGATGAGAGTAGGACAGACATTATGGGTCACTTAAAACAATGAGGTGGGCCACTAACCCAGTTCGGTGTTATGATATCCATCCCAAGTACTTCACAATGCAACAATGGCAAGAAGTTAGGATGAACATCCACTGTATGATGAAATAACCTTTCTTAATATATATTGTGAAGTACTAGGAACAGGCTTGGAAGTCCGAAAGTGAAACCTTTCAGTTTGTTTCCTGTAGTATTAGGGCCTAAAGTCAATACCTACAGTGGAGCCATTTAATAAAGTGGAAGAGCCACCAAGCATCTCATAAAATTGTTGGGATAAAAAAGGGGAAATCTTGATCACCTGCATAGGTTATAGGATTCCTCCACAAAATAACAACCAATCAACAATGATAATAACCTAACAAAAATGTATAATAATAATCCAAGAACATACAATAAAAAATAATGACATCGGATATAATATGGAAAAAAACCTACGAAGAAAATTTCTTAATACTTGAGGTGAGAATCCATCACCTCATAAAATAATGAACCGAAAGAGATTAAAAAAAAAATTCATACTATAAGGACTTCCCCAAAAAAGTTGATGAAAGAACCTATAACTTCACCCTTGAGCCCTAATAGTGCCTGAAAAAACAAACCTAATTTTCTTTCCTTTTCTCCCAACATACCAAAACCCTAATACTATATATATTTGGGGTTAGAGAATACTCAAATATAATATAGCCTAATAGTACTCAAATATACCACATGTATAGGCTCATGGATTGGACAAACTTAGCCCAACAATCTCCTCCTCCAACACATAAAGGAGGAATGTCAATCTATAACCTCATCACATGGATTTCAAACCTACTATGTCAATGTACAATTGAAGCTTCTGCTTGGGAATAACCTTTGTCAACATGTTTGAGGCATTCTTATTTGTGTTAATCTTCTTTAATTTGACTATATTTCCTTCAACCGTATCCCTTAATCATTTTAACACCCATTTGTTTTTTAATGATTTTCTTCCTTTAGGAAGTTGTACCAACTCATAGGTTTCATTTTTTTGTAAGGAATCCATCTCATTTTGCATAGCTCTCAACCAATTGCTACTATCCTCATGAGACTTGGCTTCTTGAAAACTCTATGGCTCTCTCTCATCAATTACTAACATGTACTTAGAGGAGGGATATCTAGTAGAAGGACGATGCTCTCTAGTAGACCTCCTAGCCTAAGGTACCAAATCCTCATGATGAGGTGATTGCTCCCCATGTTCAACTAACTCTTGTGTAGATATGTCACTTGCACCATCTTTTCTTACTAGCTCATCAATTTCCTCCTCTTCATTTCTAGGCTACTCTAATGATAAAGGAATAAGTACCAACTTAATGAAGTCATCATTTGTACATTTGGACTTATTAGCTTTGTTAAAATGTCTCAAGGTTTGATCCTCTTGGAAGACCACATCTCTACTTTTCACCAATTTCTTCTTAATTGGATCTCACAACCTAAATCCAAACTCTTTATCACCATATCCAATAAAGACATGTGAAATTGTCTTATTTTCAAGTTTGGATCTTTGTTCTTTGAGAACATGCATAAAAGTTTTACACCCAAAGTCAACCCTCAAGTGGGAATAAGAAACATATTTTCCTGTCTACACCTTCTCTGAAACCTCAAAGGTCAATGGACTTAATGGAGATCTGTTTATCAAATAGTAGACAGTCTAAGTAGCTTCACCTAAAACACCTTAGACAACTTTTCAGTTTTTAGTATACACCTAACCCTTTGGTGAGATTCATCATTTTAGCCACTCCATTATGTTGTGGAATTGTAGAAACTATTTTCTCATGCTTTATACCATTCTTAGTGCAATAAGTTTCAAAATCTCTTGAGATGTACTCACCTCCATTACAAGACTTGAAATACTTTAATTTCTTTCCAGTCTCTATCTCAACCATGACATGAAACTATAGAAAACACTGAAAGACTTGATCCTTTAATCTAAGCAAATAAATCCATACCTTCCTAGTAGGATCATCAATAAAGGTGAAAAAGTATTTGTTTCCTCTAAGAGTTTCCATATCCATAGGGTCATAAACATCAAAGTGTACCAACTCTAACTTCTTCTTAGATCTGCTACTAAAGGAAACTCTATGTTGTTTTTTCATCAAACAATAATCATAACAAGACAATATTCATTTTTGGCCAAAGGAATTAAGAACTTCCTTGCCAAAATTTGTAATCCTTTCTCAGTCATATGCCTTAACCTTTTATGTCACAACTCCAAGGAAGTACCCTCTATAGCATATAACTCATCATTACAAACTTTCTTTGGGTCTTATACAAAGTGCAACATGCTTCTCCTTTTACAACAACCATTGGACCCCTAGTGAACTTCCATTTGCCTTTGCTAAAGTGGTTTTCATAACCTTGCTTATCTAAGGTAAAACCTGACATCAAATTAAGGCGTAAATCTGGAACATGTCTTACATCTTTCAATGTCAATTTACACCCTGTATTAGTTTCAAAGCAAACATCACTCATCCTTATAATCTTGGAGTGACTAGTTTCACATCTTAATTGTGCCAAAGTCTCCAATTCTATAGTTAAAAAACAACTTCAAGTGAGGAGTAACGTAGGAGGCTATAGTGTCTACAATCCACTCAACTCCTTACTCATCTACATGCAAACACTCATTTGAGAGTAATAAAACTTCATCACTGTTAGATACAAAGGTTATGGTATTCTTGTCATCTTCTTTTTCCTAATTTTGTCTATTCGGTTCCCTTTTCCAAATTCGACAATTCCTTTTCATATGGTCATCTTTTTCACAATAGAAACATTTGATTTTATCTTTGGACTAGGACCATCCCTCAAACTTGTCATGGTCTTTCTGTCATTTACTCATGTTTCTCCCTCTACTTTCTATGATGAGGGTTTGTGCAATTTCTATGTCATAAGCCTTCCTTCTTTTCTCTTCATTAAACAAATTTCCTTTCACAAGCTTCATAGACAATGCGTTGTTCGGAACAGAGTTACTAATAGTCATAACAAAAAGTTTCCCAACTGTCTAGTAGTGAACAAAGCAACAAGAAGGCTTGTATCTCACCATCCATAACCATTTATAATACTCTAAAAAGCATTCAAGTAATTTATCATTACCATTTCTTCTTTTAACTTCATGTTCACTAACTTCTTTAACAAGAAAATTTTATTCCCAATAATTTTTTGTTCAAACACTGACTCCAATTTCTTCCAAATATTATAGGCATTTGTTTTATTTGCCACATGATGACGTGAGGATGTATCAATTCATTGCCTAATATAGGCAGTTGTCTTTTTGTTCATTTTGTTTCGTTCCAAATCATAAATTTCTTTGAGCTTGACTTTTTCAACCTCAAGAGTATCTAACAAATCTTTGATGGTAAGAATATCTTCCATCGCGGACTTCCACGTAGTCCAATTTGAATTGTTAAGTTTTACTAGGGAGGCTAAGTCCCCTTCTATTTTCATCTCTTTCAAGAATAAGAGTTCTCAACACCAAGCTCTAATACCACTTGTTAGGAATAAAAGTTTCCACAATAAAGCACCACTTGTTGGGAAGTTAAAAGGGAGATCTAGATCACCTGCACAAGTTGAAGGATTCCTCCACAAAATAACAACTCATCAACAATAATAACAACCTAACAAGAATGAACAATAATAATGCAAGAACATCCAAAAAAAAAAAAAAAGACACCAGGTATAATATGAAAAAACTCTCCATATTGAGATAAAAAAACCATAGATTTTTTTTTTTTTAAGTCTTCATTGGTTTCTTCACCTTAAAAACTTATATATATATATATATATATATATATATATATATATATATATATATATATATCAATACTTGAGGTCGGAATCAATCACCTCAAAAAACAATGAACTGAAAGATATCATAAAGAAATCATACTACATAGACCTCCCCCAAAAAGGTTGACGTAAGAACCTATAACTTCACCCTTGAGCCATGAAGCTGTATCCAAAAAAACAACCCTAATTCTCTTTTATTTTCTCAATCTCCTTTTTCCCAACATACCAAAGCCTTAATGCTATATATATTTAGGTTTAGAGAATACCAAATATAAAATAGTCTAACACATAGGCTCATAGTTTAGAGAAACTTAGCCCAACAAAAATAACTTGGAATGGTAATTCTAGGATATCTCGATGGCTGTGAAAAGCAAAATGGACTGATTGCAAATGTGAACAAAAAGAATAGGAGACAAAACAGGACCAATCCCAAATACCAAATAATATTGGAGTAATTACAGATTTCGAAACGCAACCGTACGTTCTAAAAGCAACTGAATGACCAAAACGGAGGTAAAATCATAAAGCTGTAGAAATCCATTTTTTTTCCTATTATTTTTCAAATTGGCTGCAAATCAAACTTAGCTTTATAATAGAACACTCCACCCAACACGTTAACCTTTTATTTAGCACTAGGACAATAGGTATTGAATGGGGGAAGGTAACAGAGGCCAGCACCAGAATCAATCGTCTTCCGTTTCCCATATAAGACCATTTGATGTAAGGAAAGACATGGATTTCATTGAAGTTTCATCTGTATGAAAATAGAAAAAAACGAGAATTTAGGTAAAGCAGCAACCGCTGCCCTTCACATTTGAAATATAAAGCTGATAAAATCCTCCCATTTACAAAATGCAGGAAAGTGTTGCCTTAACACTTGATGGTCGAGAATTGATAAATCCTTTCCCAGGGGAAGGGACCATGTTCATAAAACATCATCTTGTTGTGGGCATAGTAAACCACTGTCAATTGGCAACGAAGGTGGAGTTCCTGGTGGGATATTAGCTGCACCATTCTCACCGGCACATATGCACAGAGCCTCTGCATCCCTGAGGGTTGCGTCCAGGTCAATCTGTCCACTCAACTCGTTTATGAATTTCAGGAGTGTGTCAAAATCCATCTGCTCTCCCATTATCTTGTTCCGGTACCGCTTCAAGATTGCAACACATACATACAAGTGCAGGTGTTCAGACAAATAGTGTGTCCATAGTACCTCCCACAACTTCATGGTTTTCTCATATTCAAATTCCCTGTGATACGTGCAAAACTCACGTCAGGACAGATTAAATAAACGTAAAAGTAACATGGTTTTAAGGATACTATATTATTTATCCCGATATCTTTTAAAGCCACACTACATTATTTATCAACATAGATATCAGGAAAAGCAAATGAAACATATTGGGAATAAAGGATATGTTTGCCAGTAGTCTTCCACAACAGTTTTCTGTTTTTCAAAAACCTAAAAAAGACTGAAAGAGCAAAATTATCAACCAGAAAATGGTAAACATTTTTCTGTTATTAAAAATATAAAATGGGATAATTTCTTATAACATATTTTAGTCATTTTCATTTGTTTTCTAAGAGTTATTTTAAAAAATAATTATATAAATATAAAGAATGATAAAAAATAAAACACTAGACAATTTTTTTTAAAAAAAAAATATTTAAAATTATAAAGAATAGGTTAAGAGCATTTCAAGTTGTCAAATAAACTTTTGTTTTACAAAATATTATAGTACAGTTTTCAAAACAATTCTTAGAAAGTACTTTTCAGAACTGTTTTTTAAAACACTTTCCATAGGGTAAATGTTTTTGGAAATCTCAACAGATTTCAACTTCGAGATAGAAAAATAATGTTACAATATTCTCATCAAAATAAAAAACTTAAAACTCAACTCAAAGTTATGATACCAAGCAGTAACATTTGTAAAGATTACAACAGCAGCTTCCCCCATCAGTGAGTTACTTATTAGGACTGTAGTTGATCATGAGAAAAGCATATACTGCACTCTTAATTAGTTAATTGTTTGTAGAGGTGTTTTTATAAAATCTTTCAAGAAAATTTTAGATTTTCTCTAATGATTAAAAATGTCATCCTAGTTTGTCCATGCATATCACTGGTAGAGTGATACTAAAGGAGAGGATATGAACTACAAAAATCTACAAGTATTCTCTTAAATATTGGAGCTGAGTGGAAACTAAGCAAACCAAGTGCATAACATAATTCCTTCCATCAACATCATTAAAACTGAACCAAGGGTTTGTTTGGGATCTAAAGCCCGCAGTGATTTTAGAAAACATTTTTAATCTTTTTAATACTTGAAATTATTTATCATTTACATGTTAAAAATGCTAGAAACGTTTTCTAGAATCACTCTCAACATTTGATAGTAATTTTAGAAAATGTTTCTAACCTTTTTAACATTTGAATGATAAAAATTTTAAGTATTAAAAATGTTAAAAACATTTTCTAAAATCACTGTCAAACGAGTTCTTATCACTTTGTTCCGTCACACTTCTATATGAAACACTTTTATAAAGAATCAATTAGTGTTTTGGAATGAAAAGAAAAGGTGTTTTGAAAATATTTTTATAATGAGATACATAACACAAAAAATTGATTTTGGAAAGAAGCACTTACCAAGTGCTAGTTTAAAAATCACTTTAAGTGATTCTCTAGAGTTTTAAAAGTGATTTTTATAACTTCATCAAATGCCTAACTTTTGCTAGAAATGCACTTCCAAGCAGTAGAAAGTGCTTCTAACCCTCCAAGAATAACTCCCCACCGACTCTAATGCAATGCTAAAAGTAGAAAGTACGTTTGTTGACACAAAAACAAAAAGAACTACTGTGTATTTAAACCAATAAGGGTGATAAGGTATATCAATTAAACTTATAGCAACTCCAATTAAAATATCAAATTTTAAGCTTCATGACAACCATGTAGTGAGCAACATCAAGCTGCATGTTCCTGCATTTTATAATTAGCTAGTAGAATAACATAAATCCTGAATGAAGGGAGAAAACATGATGAACAAACAGTAAATCCAGGAACCTGAATTTATAATGATCTCACTTGCCTTTTGAACTGTATAAGAACCCAGCGGAAACAAAAGAAATAATTTAGGCAGTCATTCTGCTTAAAATAATTATGGAGCGGGCTATCTAACAACTCCACCAGCTGTCAAAATAACATTGAGAATCAGTAAGGATTAGAAACTCAGAACATGTTATTGTTGTCTATAAAAAGAATTTAGCCAAGGTACCACTAAGACATGAAACTTCAAGCTCACACATTTAAACCCCATGGACAAATAAAAAAGTAACTGTCTAAACTAAAGCGCATCAGCAGTTCACAGCTTGCGAGTGAAGCATCAAAAGGCATAAAGGAAGATTCAGATAATAATTGTAGTGTACCTTATTCACTGAGATGTCACATGACTACTTTCACTGTTTTGAGAAATTTTTTCTGTTCACATAGAGATTGTGCTTCTATATAAAAGGGGATGGCTCCATAAACAGTTTTGGCAATCATTTTTTAGTTACACAGCCCTTTGACATGCCCTTGACTAGCGTGTGCAGCTTTCATAATATACCCAGGTTTGAGACTGAATTTTACCTAATACATGGCTCATGGGGGAAGCATCATGTATCCGGAATTTATATCTTCCACATGAGGTGGGGATTGGTTCAAACAGCAGATGCAAGATGTCTCATATGTGTGTGCATGTTTGTTTGGTGTAAACTCTAGATACATGACCTGTTATGTGCATGTGTGTGTGTGAGAGAGAGAGAGAGATAAACCTTTGATATTGCAAAAAGTTGAGTGTGCATGCCATTTTGGTCTCGATTGAAGTTTGGCCCAAGGCGTTCCATCAGAGCCACAAAACACCAAAATGATACTGCCTCATCCTTCATTACAAACAATATTGGGGACAGAAGATCGCTCATACCCTATAAGACACATAGAGGTTCTTAATAAGCAAGCTCCAACTGTTGATATGGTAGATTGTAGATCCATATATAGGAGTTAAACCCTATGGATAGGGATCTAAATCATGTAAATATATAATAACTTCATTTACAGCCTTCTTAGATGATTATGTATTACACTTTAGAATAGGTTCAGTAGATATTTGGTGTTACTGTATGTTATCATCATATCATCCTTCATTACACATGCAAATGTAATGTGCTTTATTTAGAAGGTTATAAGTCACTGTTGCACAGCAGTGTAGTTTCAGGGTTCCACCAGTCTTCCAAATTTCCAGTATGGGTTGGTGGATATGCCTTCAACATACAAAATTAATCATTTCTTTAGCTTATATTTGCATGTAGATAGGTCTCATTTTATATTTCAAAGCTTCTCCAGGCAGTTCCAGATTTTTAATTTTTGTTGAACTTTTTAACTGTTCATAAAACAATTATGTAGCAGGACTGACCAAGAGAAACCAAAATGAAAATTAATACTTAGCAAGTAAAATCAATTTTTCATACAAAAAAAAAGAATAAACCAAGATGAGAAACACCTAGGGTAAGAAGCCACTGCCACTAAGAAGTCATTACCTGACAGTAACCAAGGTCAAAGTTGTAAAATGAGTATGTCAGCAATATGTCTCGTAAAAGATACACATTTGGATTGTCATCCCCATCGTAGAAAGATAGCGATCTATCAGTCCTTACCTACAAAATAAATAGAAACAAAAAAGATAGTTTTAAATTGTATATTGCTTTCCCAAGTTACCTGATGGAATCAATTTAGCAGTTTAAAAACATCGTGCTCACCACATCTTTCTCAATGAGGCCTTTTCTCTCCCTAAATTTTGTAAATCTTTTTGCCTGTTCTGGAGAGATACTCTGTGGGAACAAAATATGCGTATGTCAGATCATGGAAAAGCCTGCTTAGTAGAAAACCATTTCCAAAGAAAATCACATAATCCTGGTTTGATAGAGAGGAGAAAGAATCCTTCATTCTGATGCAGAATGCCACTAAAACTACAAAGGGAAACAACCGTGCTATTGAAAATAGAAATATTCTATTTCAGCTCATGCATTTAAGAAAACACAACTGCACATTGAGGAAAAACAACTATATGTAGTTCTATAAAAAAAAATGACTTTGGGATAGGCAAACACAAAATCATATATAAAGCGCCTAAAACAATGGGGGCACATCCTATGTACAGAGGGTATACAAGAGGTATAAAAGAAAGACACAAGTCATACATAGGATATAAAAGAGGTATAAAAGAAAAAGACACAAGCCCCAAAAAAACAGCAAAACTAGAACCTTTCATCCACAGTTCAGATTATCTATAAAACCCGTATACTTCGAGGGCACTGGTTTTTTGGTGTTTCCTCTTTTCGATTAATATACTTTCTTTTTACTTATCAAAAAAAAATTATCTATAAAGCCCAACAATGTATAATTAGTCAATCCAAGTAAAACCCTCAACCATTCAAAAGGGATTTGATGAGTAGGCCCTTCAACTTTTGATCTGAATACTCTTTTTGACAAAAGATGAAAATTGATATCCAAGAAAACATTTTTTTGCCATTTCAGTATCACTAGCAAACAGACAAACTCTTACCATACAAATATCAAAATCTAAAACTCAATCTATGTGAGTTTGGATCCCATGAAACCTTTCATATCATGCCCAAGTGCCTCTAAAGGCCTACTCTGAGGGAACATTCATCTATCCCAATCTGAGGGAACGCTCATCACAAGTGTGCATGCTTTGCATTAAAAAATGGAAGAAGATATGACAAAATATGTTTGATTAGTTGCAAACCTGCCATTGTTGTTTTACAGTCTCGTACTCTGACTTTTTAATTGACACAAGATATTCCCTCTCTGCAGATGTTGAATCATATGCATGGTATCCCAACAAGAATGTCCAGACCTATGAACATAACAATGAGTTTTTTGACAACAAGTGAGGTTGACAACAAGTGTGCTCAACCAAAAAAAAAATAGTCTAGCATGCACCAGCTTACATACTACAAGGTACAAACCTCTTTCCGCAAACTGTGCTCAATTCCCCCATAAAATATTCTCTTTCTTAAAGCTTTTGAATCCATGATTCGCCCTTCAGAATCTAAGAAAGCGGCCCACTGCAAATACGATAGAAACTTTGTGAGAGATAAAGCATTATCCATGTTTATGCTGAGGCGAATGTTCTCGAAAGAACCAAAATGAGATACATAGCAACTCCAAAAGTCCACAGTTACGGATCAATGACAGCAAAACATGGTTAAACTAAGAACATGGAAGGAATTCCTTGACATTTGTAGGTCTGTCCAAAAGAGAACTGGGATAAAATTCTAACTGATGAAAAAGAAACTATCAACATCATAACAATTCAATATTAATACGAGTCACATCAACACATATGACTTAAACAAAGTGCTTTAACAATAAATAATGGTGTTATGGCATTAAATACAAGGCGTGAAGCAGAACTGGGATGACAACCTTGCATGCAGTGCATGCAGAAAGCAATTGCTTAAACAATAGAGAATAAATGTTATAGCATTTAAGGAAATAAATGAAATAGAAATAGGTGCTTTAACAATAAATAATGGTGTTATGGCATTAAATACAAGGCGTGATGCAGAACTGGGATGACAACCTTGCATGCAGTGCATGCAGAAAGCAATTGCTTAAACAATAGAGAATAAATGTTATAGCATTTAAGGAAATAAATGAAATAGAAATAGGTTCACCACATTGCAAGCATTATTATTATTATTATTATTATTATTATTTTATAAGACCACTGCAAGCATTAATACAACACTACACTACACACACACACAAAAAAGGAAGAAAAATAGACATCAATGATGTGTTAAAAAGAGATGTACAACCATAAAAAACGATTTATATTTTATTACTTTTCAATAGAATACAGATTATTGTAATGCGTAGAGTTCTCGTGGTTGAGCATCATAGTCTCATTATAAGATTATGGTCCTCAGATTGTTAGGGCTTTGGATGTGAGATTCAACCTTAACCCAACATAAGTATAGAACTGTTGATAGGAGCTGCCACCATTTTTACACTTTTTTTTGGATAGGTAAAAGCAATTGTATTAAAGGTGTGCCTAAAACATGCCGAAAGTATGCACGATGTATACAAGGCCAAATAAGGGAGGGATTCACAAAAAAAAAAAACCACCCTCGTTTCACTTATAGTCCAACCAATCAATAAAGTCAAATAAAAACAAAGTGCTAGACCCCAAATGAACATTGACCCACTCCAAAAACATGTACATGAAGGAGCGTAAAATAGCATGGCTTGTCAAGTCTGAATCTTCAAAGGCCCTTCGATTTCTCTCTTTCCAAAGGGTCCAAAATAAGCATAAAGAAGCTGCTCTCTGCACCTTCTTCCTTTTTTTCCCAACAAAGGATCCCTGCCAGCTAAGAAGGGCATCCTTGATTGAGAAAGGCATTACCCATTGGACATTAAAAAGAGCAAGGATGAGGTGCCACTACAAGGTTGCCTTTTGACAGTGGAGAAGGATATAGTTTGCTGCTCCTCTTCATCTTTACACAAATAACATCTACTTGGAAGACACCAACCCCTCCATTTTAACTGATCTAGAGTTAAAAAAAATTCCCAAACTCACTGAGACCAAAGGATTCCACACAATACCTAATGGGAAGCCCTAGAGAGCGCCCTACTATGGAGTAGTAAAAGGACTCCACTGTATAGGTGCCTCTCCTTGTTACCTGCCAAGCCATGACATTCTCAACACCACTTCTAATCACTTGCCCTTGCAAACTATTAAGCAACTCTTCCACCTCTCCCAATTCCCAATCATTTACCTATCTTGTGAACACCGGGTTCCAACAACCCCCTTACCCACCCTACTCCCACATCTGGTTTACTCAAGCTTCTTTATCAATGGCAATTAAAAACAACTCTGGAAAAGCCACTGCTAAAGGAAACCCCACACCACCTATCCTTCCAAAACATAACCCTCCTACCATTTCCTACCCTAAAAACAACCCTATTGTTGAATTCCTTCCACCCTTTCCAAATAGCCTTCCAAAGACCCACCCCATTTTCACACATTATATTTACAGACTTAAGCATTCAGTGCTGAGGATGACTTGAAATAACTCATTTGTACAGCTGCTACAATACTCACAGGTTATATATTAAGGCTGTGATTTTTAATCACTTGAGTGGATGAGTACAATGCTAACAGCATACAAAACAACTTTTTTTTCTTTTTTTTTTTTGTATGCTGAAAAAAGAACAAATGTTGTTATGTGTCTTTTCTGGATGGTTTGGAAGGAAAAGAACAGTAGGGCGTTTGATAACAAAGAGCTTTCTGATCAAGGAATTAAGCTTGCTTTTCTTTGTAATCTTTGGGCATGGTCGTTGAGGGGTGTTGCTTTTTGTTACTCCCATCTTTTTGTTGACACTCTTTGTATACTCCATATGTACTTTGGAGCACTCTTTTGGCGTTTCTCTTTTTAATAAACATTTTTTTCTTATCTATCAAAATAAAATAAAAAATGAAAAATAAAAAAACAGCATACAAAACAACATGGGTGGAAGTGTGAGAAAAGGAAAGAAAAGGTGGTTTAGCTCCACTTTGGGAAATGGATGAAAGAGTAATTCAATATAACAATAACAGCTATAACTGCAAGACAATAAAAACTTCGTTAAGTGATCAACTTAAAATACACGACTCTATGGAATCATCACATTTAACAGATCTATCATTGGAAGGTTGACAGAGAACTCATTTTCATGACAGGTCATTAGCCCTTACCTCTTCAGATCCCAAAGGAGGCTGTCGTGGTTTTCCCCATACTAGAGCTAATTTATCAAACTGCCAAATGAAAATAATAGATAATAAAAACTCAAGAAAAAGGGAGAAAAAAGCTCTAAGGCATATGAAATCATAACAAAACTTAGTCAAAAGTAACATCTTAAAAAACTGTATAATTTATATTTCAATCAAATATCTTCATAGAAAATAGTATACCATATCAACTACTGGGTAATCATGTGTCCTTGTACTAACACCATAACAGAGCATGCATAACATCTGTATTGAGGGAAAGGGACTTAAGTTGCACACAGCACTGGAAGCAAATTACTAAGCATAAGATGCATTTGCTCATCAATCAAGTCACACTGTCTTTAACATATTTATTTCATGGAATATTGAAAAGCATGAGGGTCATAAGATGCATAAAAATTGCATATTAAATGCACAACAGCAATACCAACAACACATTACATTATGGAAGTTCAGAGGTGATTTGTATCATTCAGTAAAAGGGAACATGAGTCATCAATACTAACCTCAAGGACTCATGAACTCCTAATGATCAAGGCTCTAATACCATGTTAAGCTACTAATTGACCTAAAAGCAAATGGTATCAGAGTCTAAATTGTGTCGGTACTAATTGACCTAAAAGCTTAAGTATTTAGGTCAATGAGTAGCTTAACATGGTATCAAAGCATTAAATGTGTCAGGCAGTCACGAGTTCAAACCTCACCACATTGCTTCTTGCTTCTAATATATTGAGTTTATATGCAAACCCAAAAGAAGGTTGTTAGATGTATATTAAGCCAACTTGAGCTAAAGATCATATCCAAGGCAAAACGTTAAAATAGCAATGCCAAAGTTATTTTTTGACATTGACAATTGCTCTCCAATGCAAATATTAAAATAAAAATATCAAATTTTAGCACATCACTCCAACACACAATGTTAAACATAATACTATACCATTATTTTGGCACATGCCAAAAGCAATGCCAAATTTGGCACATGAAATTGCCCATTGGAGCAACAATGCTAAATCCAAATGCTATATTTTGAAGCCAGCATCCCCATTTGAGATGCTCTAAAGCACCAATACCTCATCTCACAAGCAGCCCACTTTTGGGCTTGCACATGGACTCAATAAATGGGAGAAACAAATGTATGTGAGGTTCTAATACCATGTTAAGCTATTAATTAAACTAAACACACAAGGTTTTGAAGTTATACTATCAAAAAAAAAAGACATCTTTGAAAACCTCTCCACACTTTAAAGTCTGATCATCACATAACGTGGTAAATAGAAGTATAATACCTTGGTAGATGTACCAGATTTTGGTGGGACTATTGGGTTGGAGATTCTAAGTTGAAGGAGCTCTTTCCTTTGCTTTTCAGAATTGCAATCCATAATTCTGCTGTAGTGGTTGATCTTTGGGGGAGACAAGGAGGTGGTGGCGGGGGATGGGAAGTGCACTTTAGAAGACCCTTTCAAGATTGGGAATTGGAGGAGGTGAATCGTTTTCTGAATCACATCTCAGCAGTAAAGGTCCAAGAAAGGGAGGATTCTCTAATTTGGAAGATTGAGAGGAAAGGAAAGTTCAGTGTTAAATCTTATTATAGGTCTTTAAAGGTGGAGAACAGCCCCTTATTTCCAGCAAAGGAGGTATGGGGTTCGTGTGCCCCTTTAAGAACTCGTTTTTTTGCTTGGGAAGCTGTTTGGGGTAAAATTTCTACTGTTGATATGTTAATGAGGAGGGGTTGGTCTATGGTTAATAGATGCAATCTTTGTAAAGAGAATGAGGAATCGGCGGATCATATTTTAATTCATTGCGGTAAGACAAGGGAGCTTTGGACTGTGGTGCTCTCTTCTTTTGGGTGGTGTGGGTGTTCCCGAACTCAGTGAGAATTTGCTTCTTGAATGGAAAATTAAGGGCCTAGAAAAGAAGAGGAGTGTAGTTTGGAAAATGGCGCCTATTTGTTTGTTTTGGTGTATTTGGGGAGAGCGGAATAGAAGAGTGTTCCAAGAAAAAGAAAAGTCAGATACGAGCTTGAAGAATCTCTTCCTTCGATCTCTTCTTGAATGGTCTCAACAGTACATGGACGTGGACTATCTCTCTTTTATGAATGTGTTAGGTGGTTGATTTGTTGGTCATCTTAGGCTTTTCTAGGTTTTTGTTTCTCCTTTGTTGCCTTGGGTAAGGCTTTCTTTGTATACTGCCGGTGTGCATAGGGAGCGCCCCCTGTTTTGGCATGTTTTAATATGATTTCTTCTCTTGGTTTATAAAAAAAAAAGTATAATACCTAAAAATTGAGATGCATAATCAAAGTGCATTTGAGTCAAACAAACAACAGATAGCTTACACCGACATATATACATACACATGCATGTCCATATATAGAAGCAAAGATATATCTTAAAACATATACCACTAGTGATATGGAAATGAAGAGGAGACATTCTTGTAAACTACCAAATGATTTTGTGGCCAAGGTTTTTCTAAGTTTTCTGTAAACATGCATAATTAAAAAAGGAACAAACAACGGGACATACTCATTAATGATCAACCAATTGGATTCTTTCTTTGGATTTCCCTATGTGATACCAAGGAAGGATTGTTTTGTCAACATGGTAGTTTTGTGGTGAAGAAGCACTTGAAAAACTATGAGGGATTGAAATCTTTATACTTTTTCCAGTGCATTTGGAAGAAATAGGAAGTTTCTTGAGGATCTAGGAAGCTTAGATCAGGCTCTAAGAGATTCTTTCCTCAAAATTTATATGATTGGTCCAATAACCACTTGAGGATGGTTATTCCTTTCTTTTTGGAGTTTCTTGATT
This sequence comes from Vitis riparia, assembly GCF_004353265.1. Taxonomy (NCBI): domain Eukaryota; kingdom Viridiplantae; phylum Streptophyta; class Magnoliopsida; order Vitales; family Vitaceae; genus Vitis; species Vitis riparia. The sequence continues at coordinate 14,607,772 of NC_048441.1, read as the reverse complement.
GGTCGGGGAGGGACTAGTCTAAGTTAAGGTCTTTGTTCTTGTTGCCATTTATTTTTTCTCTTTGCCTTTTACCAGGTATATCCCTTTTTTTGCACACCTTTTAATTTATCTCTCATTTGCTTGTTGGAAAAATATATATATATATATATATCTATATATAGGGAATCCACCCTGATAGTGAGACATGTATCCCGACTAACAACAAAGAAAAACTCTAGTTATATGGCCCCACTTCTCTATCCTAAACCATTTAAATATAGAAGAGGGTAAAACTTGGGACTATTAGTTCATTGCCTTATGGCACTACCACTAAGCTATCCCCCAGGGGATGATGACTCATCGAATATTTTACACAAGTGCAAACAGTCAACATTAGAATTTGATGAAATCAACTAAGCACAATATTATATTTTAATACAAAAACTCATCACAAGATCATAAATTATAAACTTTCTAGACTTGTAATTATAAACTATCCTCCAGCTATATCTACTAATAAATACTAATATGCCAAAAGCTTCAAGTTCCTATAAGTCTCCAACCCACATGCCTTAAAAGAAATTATGATCATACATAACTATACTGTATTTACTATTGGCATATATGTTTCATGAGCCATATTTTAAATTTCTAATTTTCCAAGTTTAGTATAATCCCTATAAAAGAAAAAATAATTCAAAAATAAATAAATAAATAATATACTAAGATAAAGCTATTAGGACCAATGTGTTATTCATTTGCCTCATGGCACTAAGACTTTTATATATACATACATACATATATATATATATATATATAGGTAAAGATAGGTACATATAAATTAATAATAGGCAAAAGTACACAGGACATATACGAGCACTTAAAGGAAGCCCTTAAAAGAGAGGACACAAAAAAACCACCTTGACTCAATAAGACTCCACTTAATCTACAAAATCAAACAAAAGCATTGAGTCTTCGCTTATGTACATGCCATGAGGCAATCAAACAAAGAACTAGGACTTAGACTAGATTGGTCTACATTGCCTTGATTGATTTGGTGCCTCCTAGAGGTAATAGAGATATTGGGTTAAGGGCTTTGGTAGTCGACTAAAAGAGAAAGCTCCTTGGCAAGTGGCTATCTTTTCCTTAATATGGTGTTTGTGATGGGAGAGAAATGCTAGCATATTTGAGGATAAAAGGAGATCTGTGGATAATAATTAGGATTTTATTTGAATTTTCTCCTCCCTTTGAGCTTCAGTCATTAAGCATTTTGCTTGTGCTCCTTTGAATTATCTCTTATTAGATTGGAAGAATGTTTGCTACAAAAGAGATCACATAAGAAGGTCATGCTTGATTGGTTACCCCTTGAGTAAGTTTGGTAAAAGTTAAACTTTGATTGGTGTTTTTTTGGGTAATCATGGATAGTTAGATATAGGAGGCATGATCAGAGATCATTTGAGTACAATAGTAAACAAGATTAGCCTCACCTATTAAGGCATAGATACTAACATTTTTGAAGGCTTGTTGTACGCTAAAGCTTTATGCACATTTAATCTAAGTGTAGAGGGAGATTTTGCTATTGTAACATCTTGGATATCTAATACGAAAAGAAGTTCATGGAAGTTCAACAATTGGATCCACAAAACTCTAAATGTTGCTAGTTAGGAGAGATGTTCCATTTCTTGAGTTCCTTATCAACTAATCAAGAATTAGACCACCTAGCCAAGCAAGAAACAAGGTACTTGGCCTCCTTTGCAAGAGAATTTTTTTCCCTCCTAAGTGTATTATGTTTCTACCAATGTTTTAAAAACTGGACTGGACCAGACCGGCAGGTCTGACCGGTCCGATCGTCAACTAGTGATCTTTTCAATCTAGTCCACCCTCTTAATTCGGCGACTTATTAAACCGGCCTCAAATTGTCAAAACTGACGGTCGAACTAATAAACCCAGTGAACTGGTCGGTTTGTAGTGAACCAAACAATTCACTACATTTTTTTTTTCCATGAGAAAGAGAAATGGTGGGGGTGGGGATGGGACGGTTGCTGGCTGGCAATCGATCGTCATAGGAGCTACTACCGGCAGTGAGGTGGCTGGTGGTGAGGGTAGGCTTGAGCACAGTGAGAGAAAGAAGGAAAGAAAGAAAAGAAATGGGAGAAGAGAAGAAGAAGAAGAAGAAGAAGAGAAAGGGGAAAAAATGGGGAGGTGCGACTGTGGTGGGAAGAGATGGGTTTTGAGGAGAAGAAGAAGAAAGTGATAAGAAGAAGCAAAAGGGGAAAAATTGGGAAGGTCCAACTGTGGTGGGAAGAGATGGGTTTTAGGGTTTGTTTTTGAATAAATGGTGGAGATAAATTGAAAATGAAGTGTTGAGATAGGTTATCTAAAAATAGGTATAAATGGGCATAAAATTTGGCTCTCTAAAAGTAAAAATTCATTTATATTTTATCTTTATTATTTTTATATTTGATATATCAAATATAAAATTGAAATATTATTAAAAAAAAATTATTATATATTTAATTTCTTATAAATATTTTTATTTTTAATAATATTATATAAATTATATATTTATGACGTCATTGGTTCGGCCATCAGTCCGACTAGTAAACCATGAATCGGTGATTTTTTCAATTCAATGACCGATCCGATTATGAAAACATTGGTTTCTATCTACAATGTGTGTACATTGTTGTATCTACCTTTTATCTACATAAATGGATGGCTTAGCTTTTGTGGAGTAATATATGTGTCTACTTTTTTATCAACAATTGTACCTCTTGGGAGGATTGCTCATCTTTCTTTGTATTTATCATTTAATATGTTTGTTTTTTATAATAAATAAATAAATAAAGTTTTACACTTTATTCATCAACATTCCTAAAGTTTGCATTCCAATAATTTAAATAACATATGCTTCATTTAAGTAGCAACATTCATTAGAACAATAATTACATTTAAGCATAAAACTCCTACATCTACCTTCAGCAAGTTGCCCACAATGTTTTAATATAGGATTGTTCTTTCATCTTTTCCTTTTCACTACCCATTTCCAACATTAACGCCCTTTAAACAACAATATTTAAATCTTTTTTTTGAAAAAGAAAAAAAAAAAGACTTCAAAATTGATTTTTCTTAAAACCATGTACTATTCACCCATCATATATCATAAGCATTGTATTGTACATATCACACCATGTATCATCTATATTATCAAATACGCTAAAATGTAATACATATCAATGATACATGTGGTTTTCCATGAAAAATAAATCATATCGTATGTGTTGTCTCAAAAAATAAACTATTCATTGCTAAGAAATTTAAGTAAGGATGAAAAACATCTTTCCAAAATCTAAGGATGATAAAAATAAAATAAAAAATAAAAAGGTGGGGGTGTTGGAAATACCTAAAAAGAGCAACAAAATAACTATGCAAATAAAAGATAAAAATTGAACACATATTAAATATAGCAACAATATATGACTCAAGGGAGTAAATATCCCCTACAAACTCCATGTTTTGCTAATCAATCCACAATATCACTAGCTAAATATAGGGACAAAAACTGGCCTTGGGTTTGCTCCCCAATGGTCACCAGTTCGAGTCCCCTCAGGGCTACTAGAGTTTACCCGGTCATTAACTTCAGAACCCCGTGGGATTAGTCGAGGTGCGCGTAAGCTGGCCCGGACATCCACGGTTATCAAAAAAACAAATATAGGGACAAAAAAAAAGTAACAAGCCAAGTTGCTAACAAGATCTAGGACCTAAGGGCGCCAAATGTCATACTTTCACGAACCTTTCACCAACTTAGACACCCATGTCACTACAGTAGGAACCCCCCCTCCACTAATAAATTGGAAAGGATCTAAAGCTTTGACTTGCAATAAACTTTTCAAAAGAGCTCCTATCTCTATCTCAATAGCCAATCTCTTTCCTGCCAGTTTAGAGAAGACTCTTGGTACCGTACCATAGTGATCTCTAACCATACTTTCAATTCTCAACAGACCTGGGTTACCTAGAGGACATCCATCAAAGTTTAACTTATTGAAAGCCATTGAGGGAGTCCATACTGAAAGCAATTTACAACCTACCCTCTTTGACCTACAAATCATGTGTTGTATCATGCATCACAAGTTTTCAATAATCATGGTTTCAACAACCATGACATTTATCATTTGGAATTTATATATGTAATAAATGATACCTAGGTTTGAACTGCATTGTGCTTTACAATCTTAACTTTTTAAAAAGTTCAAAAAATTTAACAATAAGTAACTATCAAATTAAGTTGGTCCATGAGAAGATTTTTAAAAAGAACATACATACTAAAAAGATAAATTAATAATAGAAATTAAGTTTGGAGTTCACAAAAACATTTTTATTCATCTCTCTCCTTTTAAGCTGCTTTTCTTCCCCCTAATCTACCTTCTTCTTTCTTTGCTTTTATTTTTAAGTATGTAAACTGTTCATCACAATTTTGTATAACGACTTCATACTTAGCCACCACACACCCCACTCCAATAGGAGGAATGATTCTTAACTATAAAACTGGGTCTATATGTCGGTAGTATGGCAAGAGAAAGTCCAGTTACTCATGAGCCAACATCATTTCAGACTCAAGATATACTAATTCTTGATGCATCAATAGTTCTAAAACTAACATAGGAAGCACTATTGTGCATCTTTGAATGATCAATGCAAACAGTTGCTTTTTAATGGCCATGAAAGCAACCCTGGCTATAACCTTCTAACAAAAGATTTCAACATGAAAAAGAATATTCCACTTGACTCTTCAAAATTCCCAAGTGATATGTATCATCTGGAAACTTGATCTTCATTGTGGTTGATAAATATGATATAACATCACAGTGATGCAAGATACAAGACCACCAATCCAAGAGTTAAATAAGCTTCTTTTCATATTTTACTGTGAAAGAATATGCCACGAACAAACTAGACAACCATTATGTTCATTCTTGAGAAAAGGCAAAATACTAAAAGGAAGAGGAACAAACCCATATAACTTAAAAAACAAGGTTCCTTTTTATTTATACCTCCTTACAATCGATTAGCTCAAAAGTTCCCACATTAGTGACAGCTTCTTCATCATGATATTGTTTCCTACATCGAGTTTTCTGTTTAACAAGGATAGAGGTCTGCATCAGAGAGTCCTGGCATAGAAGTTCAAATTTTTTTGACTAACAATGCAATGATTTGCGTGAGTTGAACTAGTAGGCTAAGCTTCTGATTCTAAGCAACATTTTTACTAAAAACAGAATTACACATGATGTGGATAAGATATCCAGGTATCCAGACCCTCCATGAAAGAGATTTCCAAAAGCAACCTGGCTCATCCAATAATAGACCTAGAGCATTATTTTCCACTTTGCAGATCATTTAAACCGTCAACTCCATGTAACTAGCATACCATTGCAATCAAAAAATGAAATAAATAGCAAAATATTCTACTATGGCCAACCAGTCCACTAAATGCATACTGTTTTGCTAATTTATTAACAGGTTTATCCCATCCAGAGTGACAATTGCAATGCATTCTACCATGTTCAACTGGATGGAGGGATAGAATGCATCCAGTTATCTAGGTATGTATAAAATTACACAAAAGTTCTTCAGAATGGTAAGAGAGAGATTCACATAAACACCTACTCAAACGTAGCACCTGGAGAGAAACAACAAAATATAATTTTTCAAACAGAAAAAGACTAATGACCAAGCACCAATTGTTCAACTTATTAAGAATAATGGTTAAAATAAAACACTGGCAAATATTCAGAAGAAGAAGAAGAAGTGGTAGTTCATGTACAAAGTTGCTAAACAGTCCTTCAGTAACAAAAAATTCATATTCAAGCCAATTTAAGATAAGTCAATTCATATATATAATACCTCCTTACCATCTGATGTTGAAATATATTGAAATTTAAAAGCAAGATATATTAATATCTGAAAAAGTAACCAAAGGAAACAAAACACTACCTCCAGAGGATCTGAGGGCACAGGAATTTCATCAGGAATCTTTTGTTCATCACTGGATGCTTTGTGAGGGTAATCAAGGAGAGACTGGTTATGGTGTCTCCTATCATTAGAACCAAAGCCATCACCATGATTTTCACGAAAGAGTTGTGAAGTTGTATCTCGAGCAAATTTGGTCACAAGAGAGAATTTTTCCAGTACTTGAATTGAGAGATCACGAGCAGGATCGTGAATCTTTGGCCTATGCCTCCCATTGTATTGAGAAGTAGCGCCACGTCCATCAAAGTTACCCCCATCAGCCTTCTCTTGGTTTTCATTTGAAGGGGGCTCGCTGACTGAAACAGAAGTAGATGGTCCATTTGCAACAGAAACAGCCATAGGCAGCTCCAGAGAAGACAAAGTTCTCTGTAGAAAACAATAGAAACATGAAGGGAAAAACGGACAGCAGTTATTCATCAAAGAATCAAGATATAAACCCACAATAAAAGTGGCCCACTTTTCTATTGGCCTTTCACCTTTTAATAAAAATTCAAATAGTCCATCATCAACATAGAAAACAAACAAAACGCAAAACAATGATGAAGACATGGAATTAAAATTATAAAGTCATCTCAAAATATTTTTCATTAAATTCCTAAAGAAAAGAGCAGTAACTGTGAGTGTATCCATTTGAGAGAAAGAGAGGAATGCACAGGTAAAAGTAGGTGTATACATGACAATTCCTTGTTTTTACAAAATACCCTCAATTGAGTCAAAATTATATTACTTAATTTTCACTTCTTGCTATAAAGTCATCATTAGTTCAGTATTTGGATTCACTAAGCCATCTGAAATCAAATTTAAAATAAATTTAGAATTCAAGCAAATGGCTAAACAAGGTCATTGGATGGCATTTGGAATATTTAGAGGAGGCAATTTTCTTTCTTTGAGACGTATTTGTTTTTGTGTATCTGTAACCCTTATGGAAAAACCTAGAACCTCACACATCCATACCTCAACAAACTTTGCCACTTGAGCTAGGCCTCAAGGACAACTAGAGGAGGCAAGTTTATGGCTAAACTTTAAAACATTGGAAAATCATTTCTGAATTTTGGCATTTTACTATTTTATTAATTTCAGTAGAGGTTAAAAGTTTCAGTAAAAGAAAAATCAATTATTAAGAACTAATGTAACTGCTAAATGTAAGTCTGTTACCACTTATCAAGGCTACTTAGTATATATTCCATGGGCATTTAAAGCAGCTAATTAGACACTGTCACTTGGAAGACTGCAGAAGCAACTCAAACTGCCATGCCAGAAATGTTTTGGTTACTCATAGTTTCACCTCAGAAGCAAAATGCTTAACTCGAGTAAAGAAATAAATACAGCTCTGGAAACCACAGTTTTCTTCATGATGGTCCTCAAGTAATTGGGAAAGTAGAATAAAACTAGGCTCCTAAGTTCATGAAGATTAATCCCTAAGCGACCTCAAGATTCAGGATATTGACTCACCAACAAATATCACACACATACACATAGACAAACATAAGCAACAGCTTCACCCCAAACAAGAGTTGGGTGACATTTCCAACCTCCTTTCCATCTAGATTATAGAATGAATGAGAAGTAGCTCCAGATATGGCACCAAATAGAGCTAGATGGAGAAAAAAGATCCATGTTACCAACCCCAAGTAGTTGGAATTAAGCCATTGTTGAGTTAAGTAATGAGAAGTGATTCACATCTTCCTTTAATACTTTTCTTACTATACATTCTAGGTGTAATCTCTAGATTTAGAGAACTTGCCTCTCCTGAAAATTGGAAAATGCATCAGCAATCCAATTTGTAAAGACACCAGAAATTATGCAACTATCAATGTTAGTCTTCAGTATACCAAGATTCCAGCTATTTAGAACATGCTTGTCTCAAACTGCTTTTTCTCTTTATAAGGGATGATTTAGGGCCTAGCTTAGGACAAGGATGACTGAGATTTTACTTAATTGGAACTAAAAGGGAAAAGAAGGAGAAAATATTGTTTTCCATCTTCTGGATCATATACGACTGAAACGGTTCCATTCTCAATTGATGTAAAGTTGTAAGTACAAACCAAAAAAGTAAATCAGTATAACACGCACCTGGAGAGGATCCTGAAAGTCATTCACAAGAAATACATTTGCATCATCAGCTGACCTGGAAATATTCCATCTAGTAAGAAGCTCACAAGAGATGGCAATATATATTTGTAACACACCACAAGCTCCAAATGGAAATAATAGTAAACAGATTAAGAATCCTCATATGATGCCATTCTTTAATCTTCTTATATACCATCCTTGAAACCTTGGTCTTATAGATGCAACAAGGCATCAACTACACCAAGGAAAGGAAAGGCATTAAACATAAAGTAACAGGATAAAAATATTTGCTAAAAGAACCTTTGTTGTACATGTTACTAAAGATTAAGAACAATGAAAGACAAGAAATCTTTCCATGATTTACAAAAAAAATAATCAAAAGAAAAAGCATGTCTATATCTTAAAATAAAAAAATTAAAAATTAAAAATGCAAAACAAACTACATACCTATAAAGGAAATAAGAAAAATGCATAAACCAATATCTCAAGAGGACAGAAAGCCCCTTACAAAGTATACCAAGTGTCTAGCCCCTGGCTTGACTAAATGGTCTGCTCCTTGGTTAGCAACACACAGAATCCAAGAAAAGGAACACCCCAAGGTGCTTGGAACATCAATAATTTGTCAAATTCACCCATCATACTTCCATACACCTCTTTCCCTCTTGCACGTCCATGAAATGGCAATAGCAAAGTCATTCTCAGCCAATAAATCTAAACAGCTCAAAATTTTGGATTGCAAGAAGCCCTCTAAAAGAGCTTGAATCTTTGCCTTAATAGATGTAATCTTTCCTAAATACAACACCACATTTGTATCTAACACTCTTCTAATCTCAAGTTATCCTATGTTACAAAGAAACATCCATCAAAATTTAACTTTATAGAGTCCATGGGAGGTGGAAATCACTTATGTTGAATCTCTCCACCTTACTTCTTGAATCTACAAAGGAGTCTCCAATCTAGCATTCACAAGCTCAAAAGAGTACCAGCAAAAGCATTAGAGGTCTGCAAAGAAATATGGAAACAAACCAAGTCACAAAGATCTTCCATTCATCTCCATTCATCCTAAAAGATCTTGGCATTCCTTTCTTGCCAAATAGTCCAAAGCACAATGAGACTAGCCATACACCACATAACCAACCTCTTAAATGACCCTCCAAAACCTCTAGAGAAAATAAACATCACCTTTTTCACACTCATGGCGGGGAACATAATCGATTCCAAAAAGTCTCAATTGCTTATACTAAAATGCTAAAGATAGTGGATAGCATAAAAATAGATAATCAATGATTTCTCTGATAGCCAACCACATAACGCAATGATCAAGGCAATGGGCTTTAAACGGTCTCCTGTTGAAACATGTCATTTGTGTTAACTTTCTTATTTGCCACAAGCCATGTAAGGCCCTGCTATCAAGAGGAGCTTCTGAATTCCAATGAAATAGACTGGAAGAGAAACAATCAAGTTAATAGATGGAGACAAAATTCTAAGAAAGGAACTAACTAAGAAAATACCTAAGGATGTCAAACACTAAACTCTTAATTTCTGGAAGAGTAGGTGAAAGATATGCATGGAGTAGTGATGCCATGAGACATGCTAGCTCCAAACTCTCACATTTGGAAGAGTGGGCAAAAGACACACACGGAGTAGTGACACCATGACACACGCTGGCTCCTTGAATTTCTAATTAGTAGTGAGGCTTTAACCTATAGCCATGATGATCTAGTGTTAAATTAGGGACATGATTATTGTTTCAAGACTTCAATAGGCGTTCATCAATGAGATCCTTAGCCCCATTTCCTTCCTCTATTGTTAGTCCAGACACCACAGGTGTAGAATAGTTTACAAAGCAAGGATTCAGTTGCGGCTAATTACACAACTAAAATTTGTGGAAGATTCTTAATAGCTAACAAGAAAAAGAAATCGAAAAATCAATGGAGTCTTCATTCCAAGTAATTGCATAAACTACAAAAATCATTTTTGACATTTAACTTCATCTAGAGCCCAATCTTCCATTGAATCCTCAGCATCCATGCCTTGTCTAATTGCCTTCGCCCAAATTCTTGTCATTTCAGGGCCTCTAAGTTAAGAGTATTTTTATGTGGCTATTTGAAGCATCAAGTGAATAACCTTCTTAATGCGGTAGCAACCACAGTTTTATGCATTCCATTTTAAACAGATTTTTGAAGAACCAAATTTTTATAGGTAAAAGGCATAGAAATATGCCACAATATAACAAACATATGCACATTCTTGTTTGCCTATCAAAAACAAAAAAAAAAAAAACAAACAAACAAACAAACACATGCACATGTCAGAAATACCAACCTCACAAGAAAAGCATGTTGCTTTATTGTTGCAAGAAACTCCCTAACTCCTCCATTATAGAAGTAAAGAGGAGGAAATGCAAGTCCTGTAAAAGAAGTTCCAATTACACAACGAAATGATTATGTTGTACAACATAAAAGTGCTAGTGAATCTCAAGATTGTCATTAATACATCTGGCAAATATATGCACCTATAAATAGAAATCTTTTTCACATTTTTTTTATAGGTCTATAAATAGGAATCTTTTTCACATGCTATGTACAATTGAAGATTATATCATGTTTAAATCATAATATCCATATCTTTTTCTTTACATATCTTTTTCTTTCTCTATTTCGTTCAGTGTTTATTGGCAAACAACAATCTCTCATTGCAACATATCAAATCTAATGAATCTAGCACAAAAGATTAACCTCATACCCCAAAATCCCTCACTATAATTTTCACATACAAGATCATACTTCAGGAATCATAACTGATAGCAATCCATATCTCAACATTTTATATTAAAAACATTTTGCCCATCTTACCTGATGATAAAACAACAATTACGTATTGCCACCCAAGTGTAGGAGTGTGCCTGCGAATCGACCTCACATCTGTAAAAGGCACTGCCCTTATAGTATATAGACTTTTATCTGCACAATGAATCCAAATCACAAAACAATCAATTCATCAACCAGAAAGCATAACATATAGATGCAAGTAATCAGAAACCAAACCCTTACCTTTCTCAGACAGCCTAGGATTCGAGCGTTGTCCTTTGTATGGAATCCATGTCTACCACAAGAAAAACAAACAGCTTCAGAATCATACATGGAAGCACAAAATTCCCAATATGGAAACATTCAACATTTAATTATTACCATAAAAAGGGAAGATCCTTGCTTAATTAACCTCAATCTCCCACTAATTCTCTCAGATGCATACTGTGTCGGATGAATTGTCACATTATCCTTCGCGTACACGATTTCCGCGCCATCCGATTCACTCGTAAAGCTTCTTTTACTACTACCGCTTCGAGAGAAACTCGCTGAACCCTAAACCAAATTAAAGAAATCAAAAAACCTAAATTAAGTTCAATAATTCACCATAAATGTCAACTAATGAGTAAAATATCAAGAAAACGTTCAAATTCGACATTGTAATTCAAACATGCAAGATTGATCAAATGCGATTCCTAATGAAAAATATGAACAAATAATATAAAATAATTGTTCATCCAAAAACCGAATTGGAAATGAGAATTATCGGAGATTGCTTACTTGAAGTTGTGAGGCGGCATAATCGGCGTCGTCGGACAAATCGTGAAGCTCCGCTTCTTGCATCGTCGGTGATTGGCGGAGGCAGCAAATGGGGAGAGAATTTTAACTGAGTTCGCTTCCTTCGAGACGAAGAAAAAAGGAGGGAGGGAAGGAGGGAGGGAGGAGGGACGTGGTGGGACCCAGCAAGAAAGATTGGATTGCCTTCTACCGATTTCTATTGTATTATTAAAGCTAAAATCCAAGTCACCTTTTCTGAGCTTCTCGGTTAAGAACGAATCCTTCTAATTTAATTTCCCATTAATATTTGATTATCAGTTTTGTTTTCTAATTTCTTAATTTGGGGACTATTACTTAAAGCGACGGTTCGAAGCCTCCCATCCATAGATTTTTTTTAAATTAGACAAATAAAAAATTTGAATTTAAAAAATATCGAAAATCGTGGCAGTTATTTTAAATGACATTTTAAAAGAATAAAATATGCTGAAACGTGTCCTTAGGACCTACTTTAAAATTTTTTAATATTATTTTATCGTTGTTTTCCAAAAATAAAAAATAATAATAATAATAATAATTTTTAGAAAATAAATAAGAATTATTTTCTTGTGTTTTAAAAATTATTTTTAAATTAAAAAATGAAGAATAATTTTTAAAAACAAGTTTTAAAAAACATTCTAAAACGGGATCTTATATTTAAAAATATAATGGTCTTAAAAGTTGTTTAAAATTTCTCAAATAAAATTTTAAATCCAAAATATGTTTTTATTTTTTTATATAAGAAGTTATATTTTTACATAAAAGTTTTTTATTTAAAAATAAATAAATATTTTTTTAAAATAAAAATAATAATAACTTTTACATAAAAATTGATGCATCAACAAAAATTTACTGGCTTAAACTTTAAAATTTTAGAATAAAAATAATTTTTAAAATTTTAGGTAAGTGAATCCAAATGCATACTAAATTTTCAGATATTTACTTATTTAGTCCTGAAGTATAAATCCATTTTGTTTTTTTTATGTGAATATACATATATTTTTCCGAATTGTCTCACTAAGAAAATTATATAAAATATGTTAAAATTAATATTTTACTTGTTCATTTCTATTAGATTGTATAATTTTTTATGATTAATTTTTATTGAGTAAATATTATTTTTCTTAATTTTGTTATTTAATTAAAAAAACTCTCAAAGCATTCTCTTTTAAATAAAAATAAAAAATTATTGTAAATTATGTATAAGGTTATTATTGTTATTTTTTATTTTTTTCTTATCACCATGGTTGAAATACAAACAAATAATCATTTCAACTTTATATTCTTTTATGTTTTTAAACATAAACATAATAATTAGAATCACAAAATTCAATCATATTTAATAAAAAAAATAAGGATAAAAACAAAATATTTATTTTCATTCTCATTCCCATACAAAAAAAAAAACTTTGTATAATTTGAATATACATCATGCTTTTTGTTTTTGATAAAAAAAAATTATTATTATTTTTGAAAAACTATTATTAAGGATAATTACTATATCGAAAATAATCAAATATCAAGCCACACATGAATTTTTATATGGAAAAACTTTCATATAAAAAATCATGAGGTTTAAAACCTTAAATCTAAATTTAAATTACTTGGTTATTTTACTCTTGCAGAGTACTTAATCGAACTTATAACTTGATCCAATACAACGTAATAATATCTCATTACTCCAATGAATAATTGAAAATAAATATAAACGTTTATGAGATAAGAAAATGGAGTAGAGGAGAAAGAACCGATGGTTCTATTTTCTATATTAAAATAAAGAGAGCCTCCACATGAACCATATACGGAAAAGTAGCAACAAACTTATGTAACAAGTTGTACACATGGCTAAATATAATTGGTAAAAGGAAATCTATTATAAGGATGAATTTTATTATGGTTTAATAAGAATGGCAGGGATGAATTTTACTATGGTCTAACAAGAATGAGGCTAAACATCTCGGTACATCTCCAACCCTAAAAGAGTTATATATGGGCCTTAGGAGATCGGTATCCTCAATTTTTCAATAATTTTCATGAATTTTCAAAAAATATTTTGTTATATTTTGGTAGAATTTTCCAAATAGAGTTTAGGTGAATTTCCAAAAAATATTCTGCTATTTTTTGGCAGCTTCCATTGCTCAAGCATTCTTGTTTTTCCAAGCTAATAAATTAAGTGAGAAAATAAAGGTTAATCTTAAAAGAAGAAAAAAACACCCAGGAGGGGGTGAATTGGGTTTTTTTTTTAAATCTTTTTAAACACGAGACAAAACAAATATAAAGAGATAGAGTTAGAGAAATTAAACTCAGATTTTATAGTGGTTCGATACTTCCTTGTTTACGTCCACTCTCTTTAAGCTCCCAACCAAGTGAGGGTTTCGCTAACTTGAAGCTTCAACCAAGCTTCTAATCACCTTTACACTTGGATTCCGGCTCTAATGAGTTCTTATACAATCTCTTCAAGTTTCAACTCATCTGAAGGCTTTAGCACTCAATTAACAAAAATAAATATTTCAACCTAACTCAACAATAGCTCAATTACAACTTAAGGCTATGATGAATCACAAATGTGCACTAAAGGATATGCAAATGAAAATTTAATACACCAAGAAAGGAATGAGAGTTTTTAAAGCAAGAATAAGTGTGTACACAAATAAATGCAGGTGTTCTCTTTGCTCATTAATGAAATAGAACTCTCTATTTATAGGTTTTTAACCTTGGAAGCCAAGAAAACCAAAAAGCAACCTCAATCGATCGAGTTAGGGGTTGACCGATTCACTAGCCGTTGGAGCATTTAATGCTTGGTAAGTTGTCGTTACCCTCGATCGGAGGTCGACCAGGAAAGCAAATACCTCAAGCGTGAAGGAAATGCTACTAGAAGAGAGAGCGTTTTCTGCACTTCTCAACTGGACCTCAACTGGGAAGAGGGAACCGGTCCATCGATACCCTGGCCAGTTGAGCCGGTTGGCCAGTGCCTTGACCGGTTCACAATTTTTGACCTGAAAACCATGTTTTTCAATTTCGCATGAACATGCGAAAAATTCGCACAAACGTGCGAAATGAACCAGGGAGGATTTTGGCTACAACTAAAGGGGAGAAGTGAAAACTGATTTCGCATGACCATGCGAAATGCTCCAAGAAGACAAAATTGGTGCTGATGTATTCTCCACTTTGCACAATCATGTGAACTTGTTGGGGCTCGTGCGAAATTGTATTTTCTCCAAATTCCTTGGTGAATAAGCTTCTGGAAGATCTCTTAGATGATGTCAAGTGTCCACTTGACCTTAGCTTATAAATAAAAACTTAATTGACTTATTTAAAAACTTTTGATACATTTCCTAATTATAGAACTTTCCAGATTTCTTCTCTCTATATAATTCTCTAATTTCCTTCATTTTCTCTCATTTTCTCGGTATCTAAACATGTCTTGTGAGATCAAATCTCCCAGCATAAGTGGCTAAATCTCGTTTTTCTCATAAGAGAGAGAATCTAGAGGCAATATCTATGGTGAATTAGAGAATTGAGCTTGAATCGCAAATGTAATTTGATCATATTGATTTATTAATTGAAATTTGGGAATTTTTCTCTTCAAATTGTCTTGGATGATTACTACAATGCAAGCTAGGTAGATTCATCAAATTCTTAATGCTAGATTTGATGAGATTGAATAGTTGCATTGTGTAAATCATTAAAAGATAATTTAAGATGAATTGAATATATGAATTGAATTGATCTCTTGGATTAGATTACCTAATTTGAAGATAAATTAGATCTAAACCTAAAGCTAAATCAAAAATCGGTTTAGATAAAAATTTAGCTTTTCAATCTAACTTGATGAAAATTAGATCTCAACATCTATTCACCATGGAAATTGCTTTCTAGAAAATCATAACTCCGAGAATTTCATCTCCTATTAAATTTTTTTATTTTACATTTTATTTTTCTTCTCAATTTTAGACCATTGACAAATTGATTTTTCATCATGAATTTTCAAATCAATTTCACTTTATCACAATCATTTCTTATCCTCACATTCAAGCCTTAATTACCGAGAATAATCCATCATAGTGGACGACACCTAAAAACCACTATACTATAGTAGTTTGTAATAAAACCATTTTTGATCGGGTACAAGCTACTCTAGAATAGTGAATTAGGTTATAAATTTTGTTTTGATCAAATAAACGACAAAAATCTGAGCGATCAAATCAATCCAATGAGCATGGTTAGGATCGAGAGCTGCCTGAGGAAGTGGTATCTTAGTGTGAGAAGGCTCAATGAATGACGATTGAGTAGATGGTCTTGTTGTATAAGTCGGCTCAGACATCATTGGATTAGAAAAGATAGCCTCAAACTGAACACCCTCTTACTGAAGCGGAGGAATGTCAAGCTCAGGTTCTCTCTGCTAAAAGCCACTCTGAGGGTCTACTCCACCCTCCATCTCTCGTATCTCGACCTTCTCATCAACTCCGGGATGTGCATGTCCTTATCCCCAAGCCTGTGCAGGTGCTTTATCTACTTTCCTTACCCAAGAACCATCTAGGGCTTTCTCAAATTTCATCCGCCCCATAGACTGATCATCATATGTATCATAAGCACTGGGGGCCTCAAAGTCTATCTCTTTGCTCAAGTCAACGCCGACATCCATGAACACTCTGGTGAGGAAGTGGCCATAGGGGAATACGCGGGTCGTGCTTTCACAACATGAGATCATGTGCATCATCATCAAGTACCCCAAGTGGATCCGCCTCCCAGTCAAAACAGAGTCAATAAGGAATGCCTCATAGTAAGAGACCTCATCTCGGTGTTCGCCTCGTGGTAAAAAGATATAGCATATCACCCTCATTCGATTAGAAGCTTGAGGAGAGTAAACGTAGGCAAGGAAGTGTCGAACCACTATAAAATCTAAGTTTGATTTCTCTAACTCTATTTATTTATGTTTGTTTTTCTTGTGCTTAAATTTGTTGTGTTTAAAAAGATTTTTTTTAAAAACCTAATTCATTCCCCTCTTGGGTGTTTTTCTCTTTTAAGATTGGCTTTTATTTTCTCAATTAACAATAATAAATCTATCAACCTAGCTCAACAATAGCTCAATTACAACTTAAGGCTAGAATGAATCATAAAGATGCACTAAAAGATATGCAAATGAAGATTTAATACACCAAGAAAGGAATGAGAGCTTTTAGGCAAAAACAAATTGGTAGACAAATAAATGTAGGTGTTCTCTTTGCTCATAAATGAAGTAGAACTCTTTATTGATAGGTTTCTAACATCAAGAGCCAAGAAAACTCAAAAACAGTCTTAACCGGCTGAGTTGGGGGTCGACCGGTTCACTAGCCATTGGAGCATTTAATGCTTGACAGGTTACCATTACCCTTGACCAGACCTCGATCGAAGGTTGACCGAGAAAACAAATACCTTGATCGGGAAGGAAAGGCTACTGGAAGAGAGAGAGTGCTTTCTGCACTTCTCGATCAAACCTCAACCGGGAAGAGAGAACCGGTCGATCGGTACCCTGGCCGGTTGAGTCGGTTGGCAATGCCTCGACCGGTTCACCATTTTTTACCCGAAAACCTAACTTTTTCTATTCTTTTCTCTTCTAACATTTAGGCAAGGTCTTTAGGTAAAGTTATATGCCAATTTTGAAACGTTTTGCCTAAGGTTCATTTGACAAAACTCAAATTTTGATGAAACTATAACTTTAAAGAATAAACCGAATTTTTCAAAGATGTATGAAATGATATGTAAAACCTAAATGCACTCATGCATTCATATTACATTTGTTTCCTATGATTAAATGTATTCAGAAAGTCTTGATCTTGCATCCATTAGGTTTTTTGATGAATTTCCAAATTAACAATTGAAATTCTTTATAATTCAAACCAATTAGTAATTTAATCATGATTTGTTATCATCAAAACCTAATTAGGAAAACCCTTGGACTAACATTAAGCATTTTAATTCACAAAAAATTTATAATCCACTTTTAATCATTTAAACACCTAACTTGCCACAAATTTTTTTTTTTTTAAATTTTAAATTTATCTATGACTTTCTAGTTGAGTGAACATTTAAGAAATTTTCAAAGCAAAAAAATAAAATAAAACAAAATTACAAACATTCAATATAAACCCTTTGCCCTTGCAATATAATACATCTTTTGTAAAAATATATGAAATTATCTCATTTAAAAAAAATAATTTGAGAAAGTAAAGGTTTTTATACCTCAATATTTTTTAAATAGTTTTTGAAAATCATAATATTTCTTAAAATAAATTTCAAATAATTCTTATATTTTTTTTATATAAGTTATTATTTTTTATTTTTAAAAATAAAAAATAAAAAGTATATTAAACACATGCTTATTTGAAAATATATGCAAAATAAAAATCATCTCTTTCATATTTCAAATTATATCACATGATTTCAAAATATTTGTTGTTGTTGCTTATATTTCTAGGTCAAAAATGTATTTGTAAGTAAAAAAGAAATCCAATTTTAGTACTCTTTCACAATGTAAAATCAAAGTGATGATGTGACAAAGGTTTCTTCACCTTGCTTAAAAATACATGAAAAGATAAAAATATTTTTTTTGAAAATAATCCAATTTAACAACTATTTTTTTAATTGACAACTAAGAAATTGTTCTTTATTTTATGATTTTTGTTAATAAAAACAGAAAAAAAAAGGATACTTTTGAATAATAATTTTTTAGTTATTTTCAATTAATTTCACTTATTTTTTGAGTATTATTACAAAAAGTAACTCTATAAATATGAAAAAGAATTAAAAATAAAACATTAGATATAAAATTATTTTTAAAATATATTTAAAATTTGAAAAACAAATTTAAAATATATTAAATTCCCACATAGACTTTTATTAGAACATTAGAGAATGATTTTTCAAAACTATTTTCCAAGACATATTTGAATAATGTTTTTCTATTTGTATAATCTCGAAAAATAAATTCAAAAAATGATAAAAGTGAAAAATGGTAATTTGGTATTTTTAAAATTTTAAATGAAAATTTTATCAAAAATTTAAAACAAAGAATGAATAATTTCACATAAAGTACCTTATGAGACCCAATATAAATCAAATATGATCTTATATATATTTAAAATCAAATATCATCCTAAAAGTACTATATAAATATTTTATTTATTTACAAAAATGTGAACCGTTATAAGGAGATATATTTTATATTAAAAATTAATTCATATTAAGTTATTAATTATAAATATATTAGAATATTTTATTACATCATTACAAAGTAAAACACATAGTAAAAAAAACAAACAATGAAAAATACAATAAGGTATTTGCACACCCCAAAATTAGTTCTAGGTTTTTTTGTCTTTTTACTTTTTTTTTTATGCCCCTTTGGTTTGTGATTTTTTTAAGTCCATTTATTTAGAATTTTTTGACACAATTTTCAAAACCATTTGTAAATAAATTGAAAAACTTATTTTAAAAAAATAAATTGTTTTTAGTGTAAATAAATTCTTTTTAAAATGTTGTAATCTTTAAAATAATCAAATTTTTTAAAATCGATTGATCACTTTTGTTATTGCTTTATATGTCTTTTTTATTTTTTTTTAATTGATGATTAATTAATTAATTGTCATAATTCTTTTTACTCAATCATGAGAAGAGTGGTATTATCTTTGGTTTTGACTTGATTTTACACATCATTTCTTCCTAAAAGAAGTTACATTATATTTCTATTTCTCATTTCATTTTCCCAAAAAAATAAAGAAAAATAAGACATGACTCTAATTTTTGAAAATTGATTATTTTTAATAACAAAAATGAATCTCATTGTCCAATGGGAATGAGAATGCACGTGAAAAATGGGAGTTGATAGTATATACTTTATAAAAATAAAACAATTAATATTATTCTTTATAATAATCTATCTCATAATAAAAACAACTTTCATTTTTCATAATCAAAAGCATTTTCAAGAAAACAAAAACAAAAATAAAATTAAAGAAAAATTAAAATTAGAAAATGTTTTACAAACCAAAATCAACAGTATTTATTTCCTCTATTTTTTAAGATTTTCCAAGATAGACAAAGTTTTGAATTTAGGAAAAAAGTTATTGGTTTCGTCTCTCATTTCTTTATTTTATTTCTTAATTTAAGCGAAAGTTTAATAATTTTCCTTGCTAAGTCTTTATTTTTATAACACCTTATATGCCACGAGTGTGAAACCTTTACCTTTTCCAAAAAATCATTTTTATACGAAGAGATATATTGTAAAAATTCAATTATTATAATTGTTCTATGTTGTTGTCTATTTTAAAATTATTATATATTAAAAGATAATTAAATATTTTTACAAGCTAAAAAGTCTTACAATTTCATATTTTTCTTATGATCGAAAACCATATCTAAATATCTTATATGCTGAATTTCACTTTTTAATAATTAGACATGACCCTTGTATGCTTTCGGGAACATGGTTGCATAATGAGGGTCCATTCATGTCAACCGATAGGATGATAAATGACATGCTATCTACCTCTTTTACGTTGCACATCATGCAATACGATCCCCTCTTAGCTTCGCTATGCCCAAGTTCATAACGTATGATAGCATCATAGATCATTTTGATCATATTCTACATTATATTAGTACATAGGCAACAATCCGGTGCTTTACTAATTATTCCTCAATTGATTCCCATGACTCGGTGCTAGCATTGTTACATTGCTTGTTACCTAACTTAGTATGCTCATTTTTCAATTTGTGTTGAAGTTTTTATCATGTATTATATATGCTCGATGTACCAAAGGAGGGTGTCAGTAACGTGCAAGAAATGCATGTAAGTCCCTATGTGCACAACAAAAGGCTCAAAGGAGCTTGGGTGAAAGCATTTACATCTGTTACTTCTTGTCCACCCTTGAATGAAACCCACCAAACAATACACATCATCCACGACAATTTGATTGATGATATTTTATTGAATAACGAGGTTTTGCCTTTTTTTTTTTTTAATAATAAAATTTAAGCCAAAAAAGAAAAAAAAACCATTAATATGAAATCTAAAATCACAACATTTTTTTCCCATCACCTTATTTTCTTCACATCTTTAACCAAACTTGCAACTTCACCCCCATTGGCAATACCTCATGTTAGACTTAATTGTTATTAGAATTTTTGTCTACTTTAATTTGACTTATTTTTTTATATGGCTGGATAATGTTAAGTTTTTTTAAGTTGTTGGGTAGGACTCAAATTTTTTTTTTTTTTTTTTTGTCATTTATTACAAAATGTTTAACATGCTCTATGTTTCTTAGATATAAGATTTCTTACCATCTTATTTTGATACATGCATCAACATTTTATAGTAAAATAGATCTTACTATAAAAATTTTAATATGAATTATTTTTTTAGTAATTATTTAAATACACTTTTTATTATAAGGACTAAACACACGTTGCTATATATGTGATGATATCAATACATTCTACTATATGGTCATGGGTTACACAAATTTGTTAAAACCAGACATTTACCTTTATCCGTCCATTAAAGCAACTACTTTATTGATTTTAAAGTTTAAAAATCCAAAGCATGATTTTTTTCAGTTTATTTTCAAAGTCACCTTATTTATTTTCATTTTTCAAATTAATGACTATATTATTTACCTTAAAAAATCACCACAATTTAATAAAAAATATCTTAAATAAATCATTGTAAAATATAGATTGATTACACTGAATATAATACGAGATAGGATAAGAGATAATATATTATATCATATCTTGTATTTAGTCGATGAGATATGATAAATGGTATAATATATTATCTATTCCATTTTTTTTTATCCCTTTTATATAAGATATATTAATCTTATGTTAAGATTTGAGATATGCATATCTCATATATTATAAATCTATTTTTTTTTATTAATTTTTATTTTTTATATACTTATTTTGCAAGAATAATTATTTTTATTGTAAAATAAATTTATGATTAAAAAAACTAAAAAAATAATATTAATACATATAAATTATTTTTATATATTAAATAAGATGATATAAAAATTTATCTTTGTAAAATTTAATTTTCATTTTTTAAATAAAAATATTGAAATATAATATAATTTTTATTATTAAAAATAATATATATTTCATATATATTTTTATTTATTTTATAAATTAAATATAAATATAATATAACATAAAAATATCTCATTGTTATCTTAGAATATCCAATGAGATAATCAAACGTAACTTGTACATTTATTTTTATTTTTAAAGAAATAAAATTTAAAATACATAAAATTTTTTTTTTTACCTAATATAAATTTTTTTATCTATAAAAAGATTTCCTTATCTAGAAAAAAAGAAAGAAAAAAATCCAATGAGCACCCAAAAGATATTCCTAAATCTGTGGGAGATCTCTGTTTTTATTATTTTCCAAAAAATTCATTATTTTTTAATACTTAATCATCTTTCATTTATTTTCAAATTCTATGATATTTTAGCCCATTCTATCTCGTTGTATTATTTAAATTTATCAATTATTTCCTACATATACTTTTAATTTGGTAAATTAAAATAAAGAAAAATATTTATTGATATTTTTTATGGAAAATATAGAATTGCCAAGCTGGAAAGGTGAGAAGAAAAGAAATTGCAGAGTAAGTGAGTTAGCAAAGCAGGAGAAAAAGAAAAAGAAGGAAGTGGAAGGAGAAGAAGGATGGAAGGCGGGGCTGGTCTTTACCAGGGCCCTGACTATTCATGGACCCTCATCTACTCAGACGCTGACACGTGTCCCAAGGCCTTATTTATAGGCCTGCCACTCAAATATTCTCTGCCCCCTGTGTCTCTGTCCGTGTCTCTGTCTCTCTGTCTCACTCAACTGCTGCTACCCTGCACATTTCTGAATTCTAGAGAGAGAGCGAGTCATGGAAGAAGCGACTTCAACCAAGAGTCAGCCGTTGCCGGTGACGGACTCGCCGGTGGCCAAAGAAAGCCACCGGAGTGGCAAGGGCATGACGAAAAGAGGTGTTTACGCTGCCATCTCCTACATGGTTTCCGCAAGTAGGTCCCTCTGTATTCTCCATTCTCATAGCCTTTTTCTTGTTCCATTTCTGGTTTTTTTTTTTTTTCTTCCTGAAGCTTTCGACTCGTTTTTGAATTTTTTTTGTCTGGTTTTGTTTGTAGAGAATGAGAAAGTGAAGGAAAACTTAAAACAGAATTATTTATTGCTTCCGATTTTTATTTTCTAATTTCTTGTTCCTTGTGCTTGAAATATTTGACTTAACTGGCTTTGTATGGTTTTCGATGTGTCTATTCATTTTGATCAATCTTGGGATGAAAATTAAGGCTACTTTTGGTTCTGGAAAATAATGGAGGAAAGTAAAGGTAACGAATGATTGAAGCTTTTTGCTTTGTTTTCGGTTTTTCTTTCGAAAATCAGGTAGAGTTCAGAATACAAATCTTATTAATATTAAGCTTGTATATGCCTTCATGAAGTGGTTCACGTTCTCATCTCCTTCCATTTTTAGTTCGACTTTTTTCTCAAATTTTTAAGTCGTACTATGAAAATATGAGAAAATATTCCGACGTGAGGAAGTGGAGGGAAATTAGAAGAGAGAAATATTTTGGTTTTTATTATATTCTATGGAGCGAGAAACAGAGGATAAATTAACCGAGTGTGTTTGGTTCTCGAGAATATTGTTTCTTTCTGTTCTGGCAATTTTAGGACAAAAATTGGTGCTCCTGTTGGTAGTTGAAAATAATGAACAAAGGTAAAGGAGAAAAGGATGTTTTTAAGCACTATTTTACTTCTATTGGGCCACTCATGAACTGGTTCACTGTGTGATGTTCCAATATTTTATTATTTGACTCTGAAATATACTTATTTTTTTAATAAAGAAAATGAAATTTTGAATGTTTTGTTTTCTATTTCATTTTTTGCTTTTGCAAAATGAAAAATTGAATTCAACTAAGGTAAGTGATGCTTTTGTCTTATAAAGTTCCAAATTCAACAGTTCAGCTCTGTTGAGCCGAGGCTTTTCATTTTCATTCTTCTTCCTCTCTTTTCTCTCTCTCTCTCTCTCTCTTCTTTTTCTTTTGCCTATTCCCATCCTTCTTATGTCTACTTTGGCAGTTTTCACAATTTTTTTTTGTTTTTTTTCTCTCTCTTTACTTTTTATCTTTTTCCTATTCCCATCCTTCTTATGCCTCCTGTTTGGCAGTTTTCACAATGGCTGCCTTTTTTGGTTTCAACTATTCTGACTCTGGGTTAACATTTTTTTTTTTGCAGTTCTCTTGATATTGTTCAACAAGGCAGTTCTTTCTTCTTATAATTTTCCATATGCAAATGTCATCACTCTTTTTCAGGTAGCTTCTTTGCTGAGTTGCTCAGATGGACTATCTTATACATTCCTGAGTTATAAGCTGTTTTAGTCATTTACATTAGTCAGTTACTTGTCATCATAACTTGTGCAATCAGTTAGTTTTTTCTTCTTGACTTTTGATGTGCAAAACTTGTTCAATATGAAGGAAGAAGATAGACAATAGCTAATTGTGGTAGAAAGATGGGAAAAAAATTTCTCCTTCAGAAATTGAGTGTCACGAGTTGTCTTGTTCAATTTGTGGTTACAAGATAGATTGCTTCTGATGAAACATGATTCCTTATTAAATGGTCAAGGTAATTTTAGGAGTTAAGAAGCCAATGTATGGACAAAGCTGTGGAAGGACATTCCAATTGAGTTGGTTGAAAAGCAGTATAATCACGTAGATGTTTGTCCCTTGAACTAGGGATCACCTGCAAAGAATTTCTAAAGCTGTACAACTTACATGAAGGCAAATTCATGCAAGCATTGTTTTGTGGCCAGAGATATAATTTGCGGTTTCATTATGAAGGTAGATAAATGACGTTAACTAGCAAGCTGATGTATTGCCAAGAAACTAGGAGAAAGATGTGGACTGCCCCTTTGTTTGGGCTGGTGCATCTAGAAAGAGAGAAACAAGAGGACATTTGACAGGGTACCTATCAAAAGAAAAAAAAAAAGGAGGACCTTTGACAGGATGGGGTCTACAATTCCCAAGCTTGAGTGGAAGATGCTATTCTTGCTGTAATCTTGGACAGAGGATGGCTCTTCTGGTGGAAGGCAGTTTTTCTTTGGTTTAAAGACTGCTTGCCTTAACAAATTAATGCTTTTGAGGCTTACACCTTTATATTACATGACCTACTAAACGGATTTAGTAGTGCAAGTGGAGATAATAAACCTGGGCACACATAATCTGATCTAAAGGAAGTGACCAACTTAATCTGTTGGCAACAGGCTAGTAAGGAATTTCATTCCCTAGAACTCCTCAGGAGTTTAGGCTACATGATTTACTAAAAAATTTGCACCTGTTTGCTTCTTCTAGGAAATTAAATTCTAGTTAGCTATTTTGGTAGTTTCAATATCAAAGTAAGACATTTGTAAGGTTGCCTCTGAAAAATTGAGTTCTTCTCCAAAATGCAGGGGAACATTTCATTTGTTAAATGACCATTTATGTTTCTTGTCTATATGTTTGTCAATTCTATCCTCAAACCTTTGGAAAATGAACTATAGTTCAATATGCCTTTTTATTTAATTTGCTCCATTTCTTTTTACACCCTTTACATTACTAGGAAATTTTTGTTTAGCTTGGCATTTTTAAGCTCTCATTAATTCCTTCATCAAGTTCTAATTCTCTTGAATTTCTTCTTAACACTTTTAGTTTTAATCATACTGTAAGGAGAGAATTGGGCAAGGTAGAAACTTATTGCCTTTAGCATAAAGACCTTCCTTTTCTATGTTAGGTGCCTTAAAGTATGCATGCTTGTGGTTTTATGTTTGATTCTGACAAAGGGGTCGGTTGTGTACCATTCAACTTTGCAAATTAGTTGCCAACTACATAGAGCTGGATACACAGATCCTTTCTCATCTAGGGTCATATCCTTCAAATCATTGTCAATATTCCATATCGCTTTAAACTTTTTTCCTTTAGCCTATCTCCTATCTCTTGTCCTTGTAATGTCTTTAACCTAAATCACAATAAAATCATTTCTCCTCACTTGATGCATATATTGGTCTTCACTATTCCTCAATTTTGTATTGCCTCTAAATTTTTTATGAATCCTCTTTTTTTATTCTATTTTTTTCTTAATTTCTACTCATCCATTTTAACATTCTCTTAGCTATCGTCCACTTTCTAATTTTATGGCACTACTAGTCTCCTATAACTATCTCATAAAAGTTTCCTTTAACATAGTGGGTATTCCGTAACCACACTTCCCTCTAAAAGCACTTCACCATTTCATACATTATGCTCTAATTGTACGTGAACCATCATTTTGTTCTCCAAGATAAAAAGATGGCTAGTTTTAGATATCTATTGAAAATAAATTTTCTCCAATATTTCATTTTTTTAATCCTAGTTTTGTTGAGTCATAGTCATGTTTTCTCTTAGTTTAATTGAACCTAAATCATTTAGTGCTTATTTGGTGGCAGAAAGGAGAACTTTATTTGCAAAAACAGAGAAATGAAAAATTTTACAAAGAAATGTATCTATTAATATTTTTCCAAAATTGTTTGAATACATTTTATTTTTTTTTGAAAATGAGTATTCCATGAAATCCTTTATTTTATTTTATTTTATTTTATTTTTATTTTTAAACTTTTTATAAGGAAAGGAAATACATTAAGAAAACATCTAGAGAAAATGGGGCACAACCTAAGTACACAAGAAGCACAAAGAGAGAGGTTGTAGGGGATAAATAAAACATAAGAAAAAACAAAGAACAAAGATCTCCACACCCTAACCATGTGCAAATCCATCTATAAAATCCAGTAGGGGAAAATCAAAACCCCAATAAATCTTAGCACGATCCAAGAAAAGTGAGAAAAGTTTTTAAGATGTTCCTCCAAGCCTTGAAAATTTCATGTTTCAAGGGGAGTTCGAGTTGAGTTCAAAATTTGGGTGATTTTCAAACTCAACTTTTGCCAAATTTGATTGTTTTTTCAATTGAGTTCAAAGTGAGTTAAAGATCTATGTGATTTTCGAACACAACTTCTGCCCAATTTTGTGTTTTCTCCCCTAGTTCAATTTTGAAAGGTTTAGTTCAAAAAATTTGAAAGGGAATTTTACTCGGTGCAACTTTGATTCAAATGGTCATAACTTCGTTGTTTCAACTTCGATTTGTACATTGTTTGAAGCGTTGGATTCCTGACTTTCTGAACTTTAAAACCATATGTGGCAAACACCAAAAAACTCATGAGAAACAACCCAAAATTCAGCTCAAAGTCACAGCTGATGCTAATGCACTAGTTTGAGTTCCAAATTCGATTTGAACTTGACAACAAGGCATTCAACCTTCTTCCTCATGGTTGTTTTTCTCTAACCCTCTCCATAACCCTTATTTCTTGCCTCTCATGCTCATGCCTTGCTCCCCTGCTTGGACTTTGATCATGCTTCACAAGTCTCGGATATCTCCCTTAAATTAGAGGCTCCAGAATCTCACACCTCTTGAGCTGAAAATTTGTTGGGAGTTTTGATACTAAGGGGAATTAGAATAACTTAATCGAGAAACACCTATTCTTTGTTTGATTCCATGCTAATCTATATATACTACCCTGTTAGGATACTTAATGAATGAGCTTAATGAATTTGCTATCATCTTTTTGTACTAATCATTCAACAACCTTAAATAGTAGGCTTCCAATGACCATTTCCTCTTCCAAAGATCCACTACGCTCGTAGTTTTAGTGGAAGTAATATTGAAAGGGGAAGGAAAATTGTATTTTAGAGAACACTTTCCACATCCATCTTCTCAAAACTTGGCTTTGAGCCTTTTTTTATCTTAATGTTTCGGTCTTTGGGCAAAAACTCCCCTAACACTTCCTAATAGGTTTTCCACAAAATCACTCAAAGGCCTTCCCCACCTACCTTGAACTCACCCCTTATCAGTTTCTCTAAATTCTTTTGGAAGATTACCCATCTCCAAATGCAATCTTATCACTCATGAGTCTTTATAACAATTTTCCAAGTAAAGCTTTGTTCAAAGAAAAGAAGTTTCTGATGCCTAACCACTTCCCCCCATTCTTCTTATCTTTACGGACTATATCCTATTTCACATGGTGTAACTTTTTTTTTTTCGAATAATGACCGCCTTATAAGGAATCTTCTCCGGTCAAATTCTAACCACTATAGGGAATATAAACAAAGACATGAAGTAAATTGGTAGGGTAAAGAAGGTATTTTGATGAGTCAGCCTTTTGTCTTTAGAAAAAATGATGCTTCTTCTAAGACACTACTCTCATTCTAAAATGCTCTTCTATCACATGCTATTAATTGAAAATGATTAAAAAATAATAGTTGCCCTTACTTTAGTTCAAAAATGAAAACTATTTGAAGAACTGTTTTCATTTCTTATGCTAAATAGAATCTTGGATGGATTAATTGCTACTCCAATTTCCTCAAGTAAAAGCTTAATGTGTGTAAACAACATAGTGTATGACTCTTCTTGCTTGTGCCCATTGCCATTAGTGTTGATGCATCATACGCGTTCTTGATCAAATTAATATATCTACATCCTTTTTTGTAGGTATTCTTTCAATTTGTGGACTCAAACATGGAACCTTCCATCCTCATTTCAACCCCCTTACCACCTAGGTTAGGGTCATAGTTATTAAAGGCACATCTAGGCCTAAGGTGTGGTGACTCCTTAGCTATTATAGTGCCTTGCCTGCCAAGGTGCGTACCTTGTTGTAAAGGTTCATCTTGTCTATTTCCTTTTTTTCCTTTTTACACTTTTATTCTTGAAACTTATGACCGTATGTTGACATTTTATGTTATTTTATTGTTTTTTTTATTCGATGCTTCTTGAAATTATTGGAATATTGATCTAACGAAGGTTTTCATTTCCATATTTACAATATTTTATAAAATGGACATGCGCTCTAGGTTAAATCTAACTTAGCTCAGGCCTTAGTGCGCCTTGCGCCCTTCAGAACCATGGAAAAGCCTTAGGGGTCTCAAATTAGTACATATAATTGATACTATTTTCATTTTGAAAACCCACTGCATCATCTTTTTAGAAAATCTATATGCTTTTTCTGAGAGGATAAATACGATATAAAATTCTCTCTTCTTCCCTCAAAACCTTTCAATTAATTGCTTTAAGTAAGAAATAATCTCTAGGGTTGTCTATCAAAAAAGGAATAGCCTTTATGGTTGATCTTGCAGCAATAATATCAAATTGATTTTTTGATACCCTTCTATCACCACAGGACTTGTAACTCTGGATCCAGAATATAATTGAGCTTCTTTCATGGATTTCATATCTTAGAATGAAAGGTCAAAATTTTGCGTGCTTGGATCATTATTAAAGGTTGATATGACATTATTAAGATTTAGGTCCCATTTGCCACTTGCTAGGCATGTCAATTTAACATTTTCATTTAATTTTGGCCTGACCTTCTGTATTAGGTTTTTTTTTTTTTTTTTTGGGGTTAAAATTGGATTCTAATTTCTTCATTAGATATTGAGACACTTGATATCTTATGTTTTTTGTAGACGATATCTTCCTGTTTATTTCTCTATGTAATGAGACGCTGGAAGATAATTTCTTTCTCAGCTGGTCAACCAGAGAGCATCACTGATGACTCAGCAACACATGTACCAATTAAGACATTGGTTCACACCCTTCCTCTAGCATCATCATATTTGCTCTACATGGTAGGCGTTTGGTGGCACAGAATTCTCTTTCTTTTGACTTAAATCTCTAGTTTCTTTCTAAATAATATTTGGCAATTTCTCTTTCTGCTAAAAGCTGATCACAATGGAATCTGTACGCGCCTTAAATGTACCTATGTACACCACACTAAGACGAACAACTGTGGCTTTTACAATGGTTGTTGAGTATTTCCTGACAGGGCAGAAACATTCACTTGCTGTGCTTAGCAGGTAAATAGCCCTTATCTACTGTTGCTTTTTTGTAATGCATAAATCACCTAAGTTAAGGGAAGCAGGAAAATTTGTCTCCTTCAGTCATCAAGCCACTTATGAAAGTGTGAATTGAATTATAAATGGAAGCAATCCTCTAATAAAATCATAAGAAATGTGTGAGTATCAGAAAAAACTCATAAAGTGGACTTACCTTCTGCCTATTTAAACTATTTATTTTTTCATTTTTTTATGAAGTTCTAATTTATGAATTTTTTTTTCATCAGTAATCATGGGACTAAATTTCATGATTGACATATCATATGATTATATTTAAAAGTAGAAGGTGCATGGGCTTTGCATGTGTACAAGTAGTCCTCCAAAGTAGGGATGGCAACGGGGCGGGGCGCCCCCCTCCCAACCCCGCCCTGTTTATTTAAAGGAATTCCCATCCCCGTCCCATTTAAAAAATTAAACGGGGCGGGGCGGGCATGCTACATTCCCATACCCGCCCCGTTTAACTTTTTATTTAATTTTAATTTTAATTTTTTTAAAAAATTACTTTTAAAAATTTTAATTATATTAAAATAAATATATTTTATAAATAATTAAATTATTATATTTTTTATAACTTATTTTATTAAAAATAATTTATTATTATCTATATATTAAAAATAATAAAATAAAAATTAAATTAAATTAATTTTAAATTTTAAATTAAATTTTAATTTAATTTTAATTTTATATATAATCGGGGCCGGGCAATACCCGAACCCGCCCCGGGTTTAAAAAAAAAATCCCAAACCCGTCCCATACCCGTTTAGGAAAATAATATCCCATCCCATTAGGGGCGGGGCGGGGCGGGTACCCGAAATGACCCACCCCA
The DNA here is from genome assembly GCF_004353265.1 of Vitis riparia. Lineage (NCBI taxonomy): Eukaryota > Viridiplantae > Streptophyta > Magnoliopsida > Vitales > Vitaceae > Vitis > Vitis riparia. Next base: position 14,577,244 of record NC_048441.1, on the reverse strand, counting down.
TTGCCATCCCTACTCCAAAGGTTGGACCTGATTAGGGATGTGGTTTTATGATTGATAAGCAATCTTTTTTGTGGAGAATAATTACCGTCATTCATATGAATCACAATAGAAAGAAAGGCAAGCTTATTCAGGAAACATACAAAGGGCACACTAAGAACCATTCTTCCATAACGTTATATGAAATTTGTGGATCATATAACAATATATCACAAATATAACAATTTAATATTTTGTTTCTATAATGTAACTCCAAAGCCAAAGCAAAATGATATTGTTTTACAAATTAGTTAAACTTTTAAATATATATATATATATAATATTGGATAATTAGACTTAAATATCTTCATGTCCCATTGGAAAATTCCAAGTATAATAGGAGTTTCTCATCTGAAACAAAGCTTTGTGGATTGCAAGGAGGGTGTTCTTCATGCAGATTATTGGCCAGCAGGCTAGTCCAATTGAACCCCAAATAAGTTACCTTATTTTGTAAAGCCCCTCTCACAATTCCAAATACTTATATTCAGGTTTGCCAATCTTCGTCGTAGTTTTTTCTCAACAGGAGCGTCTTGCCTATTGGTAGTAGTATGAAGTGGATGTCTTCAACTAACATTTCAAAGTGGAAGTATGAAAAATTATGGCTCAGACTGATTTATTCTTGGAATTTTATAGTGATAGCATCATTACCTATTGTATCATGTTGCTAATTTTCTTAATGGAAATTTCCAAAATTTTCACCAGTGTTGGGATAATCATACTTGGTGCATTTATTGCTGGAGCTCGGGACCTGTCATTTGACTCCTATGGCTATGCTATTGTTTTTGTGGCAAACATTTGTACAGCTGTATATCTTGCTTCTATATCTCGTATTGGTACTATTTTGTTCTTATGTCTTCTCATGTTTCATTCTCTATGGTAAGGTTCAAAGTTTCTTTCTATTGATATGTGGTATTTTTCTCAATTGTCTCAGGAAAATCCAGTGGCCTCAGTAGCTTTGGCCTTATGTGGAGCAATGGTAAGATGATAGGTTTCAAACAGAGACAGATTAATTGATTTTTAATTCCTTTTGAAAAAAGAAATAAATTGGGGCATATTTGTTTAATTGAATTTTTCACAGGAATAATATGTGGGCCAGCCTTACTGTTATGGACAGCTATGAATGGTGACCTGGAAGCTATGATGAACTTCCCCCATTTGTTCTCCCCTGGCTTTCAGGTGCTTCTTTTTTGTTGCTTTCAAAATGCATGCTCAGCAGTTTTGTTCTTCAGGATTATATGACTCATGGCTGCCATTGTATTTTCCTTTAAAAATATATATATATATATATATATATATATATATATATATATATATATATATATATATTATTTTGGTTGAACATTAATGATGCAGCCCTTTTGGTGCATGAAATGTAGCATGGTTATGTCTGATTTTTATGTTTTGGTCATGCTCTTCAGCTAGCATATGGTTCTTTGCTTTGCTTTTTTTTTTTTTTAAATGCATTTTCTATGTTTGTGCCTCAACCCATCCTTCATTTAATTTTAGATATTCCAATCTGCCTATGAAAATAGCTAAATTTTTCTGGGTCTTCGATACCAAAAATATTATTGTTTATAGTTTCATTAAACCAGTTACTTAAGCATCAAGAGCAGCATTCTACCTGTTCTGGTCTACCCAATAATCATAGCTGCAGTTAGAGCATGTGATTTTCAAGGCTTCTTTTATTGATCATATCTCCATTCGAGTCTTCCTCTCCCCTTGCTGTAGCCCTTAACTTATAATAGTTGATTTATTCTAATATGTATTAATATTACTTTTATATAGTTGTCTTCGGATGCTCTCAATTGTGACCTTATCTGAGACTCTTGGATTTTTCTCAGTCTCCTTATGTCAATCTCTCCTTGTCTTTCAACTTAACCTCTTCTGTTTGGGGACTTCTATCATGAATATTGTTTTGCTTTACCGTTAAAATGTCTCTTTAGATTTGTTAGAATGTGCTAGTCTCATAACATTCCAGAAACCTCTGTACATCTCTCCCTGTGCCTCATGGATAACTGAATCAAGGTACAGAAAGTTCTCACTTTACTATAGTTAAAGGTCATTTTTCACCTATCCTCAGTCTTGTTTGTTTTAGATAATTCTAAATATCAAAGTTTCCTTACAAAATTGTAGTCTTACCTTTATACTGTCTTTTGTTTTTCTGACCAAAATGTAGTATGTGGATATGAAATACATCAGATATCTTCTATTAATCATAAGGAACAAATATATTTGAGACCTTGCAAAATATTTACATATAAAATAAAAGTTTACCATGAGGCAATCATATTTTTAACTGAAAATTCCTGACTAACGCAATACCTCAGAACCCCTTTCAGGTACAAAGCCACCAAATTATTCCTCTTGAAATTTGATGAACTGATTTAATAGTTCCTTCAAGTTTTTAATCAATTTTCTAAGATCATAAATGATCTCCATGAATGAAAGAAATTGAAGTGCTGAACATTTTTTTTTCTTATTGAAATTTTAATGTCTCTCAACATGTTCTCTATCCTTATCATTATTTTCGTCAGTTATCAAAAACCTGCCTTCATCAATTCTAGAATGAGTTTCAATTCTTGCGCTTAAACAGAATAAAGTTTAGTAATGTATTGTAGCGTCGTTGCTATTGATGAAAGTTTTCAAATGTCTGAACAGGAACTGATGCATTGAGATGTTTTGCAGGCCATGATGCTTCTTTCATGTATTATGGCTTTCTTCTTGAATTACTTCGTATTTCTCAATACAACTCTCAATTCGGCACTCACACAGACAATTTGTGGCAATCTGAAGGTGTGTAATGCTCAATTACTGTACACACACAGACATTAAGCTTTTGTCATAGTCATGCTATTCTGTTTATACTCCAGTTTGGCCTTGCTCATTACTATCAATTTAAGATTGTTCTGTCCATGGCTTCCTTGTGATTCAAATCAAGTTTGTTGATTCTTGGACCAGTAGCAACTGATGAGATGACTACATACATCTGATAAATAGACTTTTTTTTTTCTAGCATCTCATCACTGCTTACTGTGCAAGGAAATACAATTATTAGGTTATCACAATTTTCAACTAGGTTTGTGTCATAAGGTGTTTGATAACCAAAATATATACCTCCATCATTAAGTGATGTATCACTAAAAATGTTTAATTCAAAACTGACCAAACTAGGAAAATGCTGAGAGGATTTTAAAAATTATACCCTCTTTTTAAAAACCAAGTTCTTTTGGTTTACAATCCTTCTATAATGAACTTCAATCCCAATAGATATATGTCAATTCTAATCTCTTTCTACCTTGCCATGTTGATTATAAAAATATCTTATTTATTGTCAAAATGTGTTTTCTTGTTTATAAGGCCAAATGCATAAATGTGTTAGGTAAGATTGTGTTTTTTTGTTTTTCCATTTTTTGTCACGAGCCTTTGAAATCTACAACTAACAAAAATGTTGTCATGTTAACATTAATTTAACAGACATAATTGTTAAAAACTTATGATACGACAATTTTTAAGTAAAACAATACAGAGGCCACCGGTATGTATCTTAACAATATCTTATAATACATAAATGATACACAATATGATGCAAAATACAACATATAGGCACCTTTAACTTTTTTTAAATAGTTTTGAAGAAAAATCAAATTCGAGAAATGAAAATTCTTTAATAAACTATCTTATGAATTGTTGAAAATATATTTGAAGGTAGAAATTGATGATGAAAGGGCAAGAAAACAGTAAAGTAATCGTACATGAGAAAACTACACACATGTTATCAAAAACATAGGTAAAGTCTTAAGACTTAAGTTTGTTCCAGTAATGAATATTAAGAAATGTTATTGGAATGATTTGAATATTGATCTAAAAAATGGTGATGATTGAGAATTTTGGTTGTGCATTGCTTAAGTTTTCAATGATTTCATTAATTTTACCTAATACACGGTGGGAAATGGTAGAAAACTCTGTTTTTTGGGAGGATATTGGTTGGGTAATTGACCTCTCAAGCTTTAGTTTCCAAATTCTTTAGGGTTGCAAAGACTACAAATTTGCTTGTTTCCGTTGTTCTATTTCCATCCTCTACCTATCCATTTTTTGTATTTTAATTTTCATTGAAACCTTTTCGATCTAGGAATTGAGGAGCTAACTGCCCTTCTTTCTTTCGTGTTACATGTGTATCTATTACCTTCCTTTGTAGATGAAAGGATTTAGTCATTAACACCTTTTGAACTTTGTTCAGTGAGTTCATGCTTTAAAGATAGTGTGAGGAATTGTTGTCAAGGAAAGAGGTGCATTGGAGACAAAAAGCCAAGGTGAGGTGGGTAAAAGAAAGGGATTGTAATTTGAAGTTTTTCCATAGGGTGACTAATGGTAGGCGTAATAGGAAGTAAATCAAGGTATTGGAGAATGAAGAAGGACCACTTTTGGATAACATTGAAAGTATTTTAGATGGGATATTGCATTTTTTTTTTAAAGTTATGTATGAGTCCCCTTAGAGAGTCCTAGAGATTAGAAGGCTTAGCTTGGTCACCCATTTCAGTAGAGAGTACTATTTGGTTGGATCGCCCCCTTTACCAAAGAAGAGATTCTCAAAGCCATATTTTAGTTAGATAATAACAAGGCACTTAGTCTTTTGGTTTCACCATTGCTATTGTTTTAAGAGTGTTAGAATGTGATTAAGGAGGATTTATTAAGGGTTGTTCTTTGAATTCCATAATAGTGGGGTAATATTGAAGCCACCTTCATTGTGCTCTAGCGCCAAAAAAGAGTTGGACCAAAAAGATACTGGATTTTAGATCTATTAGCTTGACTGATCTATTCTTCAAGAAACTATTCATGTTTCATAAGGAAATTTTGTTCAAGAAAGACAAATCTTGAATATAGTGTTGATGACCAATGAGATGGTGGATGCGAAATGACGCTTTGAACAGGAAGGAGGAGTTTTCAATATTGATTCTGAAAAGACTTATGACTATGTGAATGGTGGTTTTCTAGACCATGTACTTGAAAGAAAGAGGTTTAGTTCTAGGTGGAGGACTTGAATGAGAGATTGTTTATTTATGACCAATTTTGCAATCTTAGCAAACAAAAATGCCAAATGTTGGGTTAAAGCAATTAGAGGTCTAAGACAAGGAGATCCACCATACCCTTTCCTCTTCACTATTGTAGTCAATGTGTTATGTAGAATGTTGTTGAGAGTAGTGGAGAGTAGGTTATTGGAAGACTTCCTTATGGGTTAGAGTATCCCATTTGTAATTTGCAGATGACACCATATTTTTTTTCTAGAGTTTGTTTAGAGGATTTGCAAAATCTTAAGCTAATTTTGTTAGTTTTCGAACACATTTGGGCTTGAGATCAATCTTGTCAAGTACTCTCTCTGACATCAACACAGGTCAAGATTAGAACACTAGGTTAGTCTTGTTGCTTAACTGAAAGGTCTGATTAGTCTCTCACCTATTTGGGTCTTCCATTAGGGGAAACCCAAAAGCAAGTGTTTTTTAGGATCTAGTAATTGAGAAAATTTCATGAAGATTAGATGGATGGATAAAAACCTTTTTGTGGAAGGATAACTCTTATATAGTCGTGTTTGTCTCATATCCTTAGCCTTAGCTATTTTCTCTCCCTTTTTAAGATGCCTTCTTCAATGGCATTAATGTTTGCTATGTCAAAGGGACATCTTCAACTCTAATGTGTACTATGCTATTAGGAATGGGAAGAGAGTGAAGTTTTGGAGGGATGGGAATGGTGTAGTCAAGAGTTCTCTAATTTGTATGCTTTATCCAAGGCAAAAGAGGCGTGTGTAGCTGATTTGTGGGAGCAAAGGGAGAGAGAGAGAGGGCGAGGGAGGGGGGACGGCGTGGGATTTTGCTAAGAATCTTAATGATTGGGAGTTGGATTCTATGGAGAGGTTCTTTTTGAAGTTGCAAGGCCACTTGGTGAATAGGGAGCAAAATGATAAAGTGGTTTGGAATGGTGATAGCAAAGGAAGTTTTTCTGTAAGATCTTTCTACACGTTGTCAGAACCAGATTGTGCTACCCATTTTTCGATAGGGATTATTTGGAATCCTTAGGTTCCCTCTAAAGTGAGGCTCTTTACTTGGGATGCTTGCTGGGGAAAAGTGTTGACTTTGGACCAGCTTCAAAGAAGAGGTTGGTCGCTAGTCAACAGGTGTGTGCTTTGTAAAGAGGAGTCGAAAACAATTGACCACATCCTTCTTCATTGTGTTAAGGCAAGGGTCTTATGGCAGTTGGTGTTCTCTTTATTTGGGGTCCAATGGGTTATTTCTAGCTCAGTTTGCGACAACTTCCTAGAGTGGATAGGTTCTCTTGTGGGAAGAAGGTGTAGTTGAAGAGTGACCCCTTTATGCATATTTTGGATTATTTGGAAGGAAAGAAACCGAATAGTATTTGAAAATGTAGAGATGTCAGATCAAAGTCTTAAAAGCTCTTTCCTTTACAAAAATGATTCATTGAGCAACTTTTGAGTAAACTAATAATAAAATAAGAACTAACTTCATTCAAAAATGAAACTTTCGTTGCATCACTATGAAAAGTGATTTTTCAAAAGAAATTCTCCCCATAAGAGTACCCATAGATGAGGGTATGGAGCCACCGTCAATATAGTTTAGCTTGGCGAGCACAAGTTGTTTTTTTTTGTGGCCGAGGTCCTCTCGGTTGTTCCATAAAAGAGGGTTCACCACTCCCTTATCACGACACATGTCGGCATTTCAGGATTCTCCCCAAGCGTAATAGACGGGTCTTCACGCGTAAGCTTGCCCCAGGATATTTATTTATCCCTCGTGATTCACCATTGCTCCTGAAACAACCAGCACTTTCTTGTCTCCAATCCCTTCTTCGGAGGCAAATTGGATTGCTAGAAAATGCAGTCCACCCAATGCTCCATCCGGGAAAAAGATTCGTAGGTCATTTTATGATAAAGTTATTCTAGGTAATCTCTAAGTACCTTCTATCAAGGAGAGAGTGACTCTTACATATAAGGGGCATGAACAGATAGGAGTTCCCTTCTAGAGTAGCTGTTGCTAGGGAGTCCAAGGGAACTCCCCTGGCAGAGCTGCTGAAGTCTAGATTGGAAATTCGGTAATAGTGGAGGACTGGCATTAGGCCCCCCTAAAAAATATACCTCTAGAAAGATCAAAAGTAATCAGAACTGTAATTGTATGTACCTATAAAGAACTCAAATGTGACAACGGTATGATAATACGATATGGTGACAATGTTGCAGTTATTATTGATCAAGAAGGATACCCAAAAAGAACTCGAATTTTTGGTGTGATTGTCTGAGAATTGAGACAATTAAATTTCACTAAAATAGTTTCCTTAGTCCCTGAGGTATTATAAGATGAGACCATGATATAGTTATAGTAAGCAAATGAAATAGATTAATTAGTAGATTGTGTTTTGCGCATATACCTTTAATTTAATATTTAATAGAATTCATAAATAAAAAAAGAAAAAAGAGCATGTTGATTATATCAAAATTAACAAGCACCAATAATTTTAGTTCATCATGGGCAGGGTCACTATTGCTGATTGTGGATTCGGGTGTACATTCATGGGAAATATTTGTTCTTAGTTGATTACATAGATTGGTTAGGTCCTTCTTGAGGGTGGGAGTTATTTTTGTTTTCTCTCTTAGTCTTTTGTTTTTGTTTCGATATGCTCTCGTGCGTTTTTTGGTCTTTAATACAATCTCTTACTTATCAAAATAAATAAATGGTGTTAAAGATCAATAAAAAGCGAAGAGATTTTCTTTGGTTAGGAGTTGGGGAGTGCAAGAGAGACCATGTCATTAATTGGGACCTAGTGTGCAAGTCTAAGGTGGAAGTGGGTTTGGGGTTTGGAAAATTTCTTTAAAAAATCGTGCTCTTTTAAGGTGATGACTATAGAGGTTTCCTAGGGAAAGTTATACTCTTGGGCATCAAGTTATGATGAGCTTCTTTGGGACACACTCTAATGGGTGGTTACATTGTTGTCCCTAGAAGTTTATTGCACAAGTCTTTTAGGATTTTTCTAGACATACTCGTTTATGGCGGGTGATAGGGTGAGAATCCATGGGAAGATTTGTGGTGGGGGAATCAATATTTGTGTTCACAATTCCTAAGTCTATATAGAATTGTCATAGCTAAACTTTTAGAAGTTTATTCAGCTATTAAGATGGAGATATTTGCATTATTGAAAGGTTTCCTGCATGCTCAAGCTTTGTGTTTATCGATCTAACCATAGAGGGAGGAGGGAGAAGTGGGTTCAACAATTGAGGTGGAGATATTAGCATTATTGGAGGGCTTGTTGCATGCTCAAGCTATGTGCCTATCCAGAGGGAGATTCTACTATTGTAATATCTTGGGTGTCTAATAGAGAGAGAGGCTCATTCTCTTGTTGCTAATCAAGCTGCAAACTACTTAGCCAAGCAAGGAGCAAAGCACTTGGTCTCCTTGGAGATTTTATTCCCCCTTGAGTTTATATAGTTTTTCTAGTGTGTACATTGCCTTTTATAAATTGAAGTCAGTTTATTTATAAAAATTTTGTTTTCATATTTCTTTTTTTGTTTAGGAGACAAGTATAGTGTATATATAAAAAATAAATTTGCCCAAGTGGTTGAAGGCCATCTTTTCCATGGGGAAGAGCTTAGGTTTGAGCCCACACCCCCTTTTCTTTCAATTTTTGCTGCTCAACATGCCACATGTGCAGCACAATAGAAGAAAGTCACTGATTCCCTCATCGAAACTTGGTTGGATCTACTTTTTCTCCTATAAATTGTATTGGTCATTACAGACACACATTGTTGATGATCATAGACATTTTAGGCCTTGGTTAGAACTTTAAAGGGGGTATATAAACATATACATATCAATAATACATCCAAGGATTTATGACTAGTTGGAACTTGGAACTAAAAATTATAACTAAAACCTTAAAAGGCTTATTTTGTGTCTTTATGGATCAACCTATGCATTAAATGTCATATTTTGTGAAGTTTAATTAGTCAAAACTCTAGTATTCAATTTTTATTCACATAAATGATATTGATGAATGCCTATGTTATGCCTCTTTTTATCTTTCTTTCATGAAATTAATAATGTATTGCCCTAAACATCATTTTCTAATATTATGGAGTTAATATATGTAGGCATATTTCTTTTTTGTCTATTTTATATTGTTTAGAAAAAAAAAGTGGGATACGCTCTATGGTATAATACACGATATGGAAAAGTAGAGAAAGGATACACGATTCACGATACACGATACACGATACACGATACAATTTATGAGTTAACTATGCATTAGACCATAGAAACTTTGTATCCTTGCCTTTGTAGTTTTGATTAAAAATAAAATGACGGGATATGAAAATTTATCAGTTTCTTTGAATTTGATTCATTTGCATATTTAGAACTCAAAATTTTCTGCAATTTAGGAAAACAAATAAGGTCTTTTTTAACCCTATTTTCCTATTAGCCCAAAAGAAGCAGATATTTCTAGATACTGCATTACATAACAGCCAGTCATGGTGCTTTGCCTTCCACTGCATGTAGTTAACCACACAGTTTAGCAATGCCATGTTGAAATATTTGTTAACTTGCACAGTTTTCAGACCTTAACTATTATATTTATGGAAAAATTTAACTCAATTCAGTATTTAAAATTTGATGATAGCAATAAATTTTTTATTTCTACGAATTCAGCATTTCTTTCAGTAGTTATAATTCAATACTCAGGTTTTCTCAATTTTATTGAACACCCCCTAAAGATGGCTGTTCTCATCCCCTCAATCAGGAAAAAATGTTTATAGTGGCATGGATCCAAACACCAAACTTGACGAGTCTCTGTCTGCATATCACCATATCAGTCTGTCAATTGTGCTAGGTGATTTGGAGTAATCCAACTCATATAGCAAATAGTAGGTTATAAGTTTCATACATCTTGGCACTGTTTGGAAGACCAAAAGATTGGCCTGCTGTTTCTAGACCCAATACATAAATGTTTTTATGGTTTCCATAAGCACATTGTGGTGACTGTTTGATTGTTTCTCAAAATGCCCAGGAATTGCTGGCTGTTATTTCTGAGTCATTTTCATTGAAGGAGCAAGAAGGATGTTACATGATTTCTTCTTTATATAGATATGTAGGATCTGTGGGGCAATTACTTAGAAGTACATTTTATGCAACAACCCTTCCTATGTGATAGAAAAGGATCCCATGATTTTGAACCGATTTTAACTGGGATCATAATTGGATTAGTACCTATAGTTGATTTCTTCTAATGCTAATCAGTGCCCTTGAATCAAATATCTGTCTCACGTACAAACATTTTCCTAGCATGCATAAGCTCAAAAGCTGCACCTCAAATGTTCTTCATTTCCGTGCCATTTAAAACTACCTATGCCTGTTTTCTGATTAATAATTTTGATGTTACAGGATCTTTTTACGATTGGGCTTGGCTGGCTGATATTTGGTGGACTTCCATTTGATTTGGTGAGCATGAACTCCTCTTCACTTCTAGGTTTTCTGATGTGATGTTCAATGCATTGCTTTCTATACTCTTTTTTCCTCTCTTCTTGTGTTAATTAGCGTCCATCTCTTGCTTCCAGTTAAATGTTGCTGGCCAATCTATTGGTTTTCTGGGGTCCTGCCTGTATGCATATTGTAAACTCAGAGGAAAGTAATTTTGATGCAGCTGCCCAAGAACCTCTCCTTCTTTCTTTTTTTCTTTGAGGTGAACTGCCTCTCTGAGTTTCCAAATTTTGATTTAAATAATCAGGTTCTCATAAGCTGTGTGCCATATAGCCTTAATTAATAGAAAATATTTCATCTCCAATAGTGTTCTCCTTCACTTACCTGTTGCTGATCTCTAAACTGAGAACCAGCAGGACATAAATTAATGATATTCAAATCCGAGAAATTCTGATTTCTTGGTAATCTGGGATTTTAATCTTCAGTCCCAGGAACTAGCTGTCTTTTGTGCTCAAACCCATTGTACCAATTTTACATGTGATTTGGTTAGTGGGCTTGGGTTTTATAACATTGTCTGAGGATTAATGCACTTTGTTTTAAACCTAATATATTTTAAGTCCCAGTAGTTGGACTAAGAACGTAGGGATAGGGGGTCTTCTCTCTTCTTTAAATGAAATTATGAATCTCTTCAAATGAATATAAGAGAAATTTTAGGGTTGGGTAGATATTTTTTTAGAAAGTAATATAAGATAAAAAAAAATATTTAAATAAAAATGTGAGTCATGTTGATGATCCTCCACAGGGCTTTGGCAGAAAAGATTTAATGGGGCTGTCCATCAAAACTACTTTCTTGGGTGCATGTGTGGACAGAGAAGTTGAGAGAGAAAGATGCCAAGCAACTCGAGTTCTCTCAGAGAAAGGTGTCTTTCTTGTCTCCACAAACTGACAACTGACTTTGGCCTAATTGCCATGCATGATTGAAACATACCCATCTTCCACAACCCCCAAAAGCTTTAAAAGTTCCACTTCTTTTAAAAATTTTACTTCCATTTCTTTGCTATTTTCTTGCCTTCACTCTAGGTGAGACAGTGGGAAGTATGTTTTCCACCTTAGCCAAACAGTTCAAACCCACAGCGCACGTGCTTAATCTCAATTCATACCGTACTTTGAAAGGCTCCTCCCACTGATTAACGTTCAATTTCGGAAAGCTTCTTTTAGAGTCACGCTATTCATCACTTTTGGGAAAAATATACACATATATTTGAAAAAAAAAATCAAAAAATAAAAAATTGATTTTTTTTCTATTTTTTATTATTTTTAAAATATGTATGTGGGGAAACACACTTTTCCTTTTCACTTTTTATAGTTTTTCCCATTTGATATATGGACGGAAGTAGAGGGAGTCGAAGAAAAATAACAACAATAATTCTTTAAATTTTTGGTCAAGTCAGGAGGTGCTGTTGAGCAAGAGGATACTTGTAAAGGAATGGAAAAGAAAGAATAAAGTGATTCAAATATCCTCTTGAATGTAGATAATGAGTTAAAAGAAAGTGTGGTAGCTTTCCTAAATCAAAATAAAAAAATGGGGGAGAGAGGCCAACATGGCCCATAAGCGAGTAAAGAAAGCAGTGGGTGTTGAGTAAAACATGGGTGTCTCCTTGTCCACCTCTTTAATCAAACACTCTCAATACTTGACCTCGGCATTGATCTCTCCACAACACTTCATTTTTTTTTCCTTTTTTGTTTTCTGCTTCTTCGACTACATGACACTGAAAAACAATAACATAATGAGTGGAAAAAAAAAGCAGCAAAGAATATAGCTTTTGACCTGCTCATGAGTCTTTAGAAAGAGAATGAGAAAGAGGGAAAAGAGTCCTAGGATCTGGTGAAGAAGGAAGAAGAGAGGAGTGGAATGGGGTTGAAGGCGTGGGGGAATCTGTTTGGGTAGTGGCACGCGAACTTATCGCCCCAAATCATGAGAGAGAGACTCTGAGGGAGAGAGAGAAAGAGAGGGAGAGAGGGAGGGAGGGAGTTTTAAGAAGAAAGGGGCTTTTGGGGTTCCCAAAAAAACTTGGAAGACCCTCAAAAAATAAAGGGTTGCGACCCCAAGATGAGTGTTCCCTCTTGCACACCCAAGGCAGGGCTCCTTTGGCGCCGATGTCTCCGCTTTGGGTTGGCTATTTTTATTATTTTCCTCTGAATGTGAATGTTGAATGTGAAAGATGGCAACTTTGTACGTACTCTTAAGCTTCTTCCGAAACTTCTTTCTAGACAATCCCTTCACTGACATTCTGCACTCCTGTTTCCGAGATTCTTCATATTTTTCTCTCTCCAATTCTCTCACTTTTTCTCTCCAACTTCTGCTACCCGTCTCTGTACCCTCCTTCGGTTTCTTTTCCATGTGTAGATCACTAGAATATTGCTGATGGGTACTGATTTGGGCACGACCAAAGTACAAATTTGGATTAAGTTTGGCAGTGTTCAACTGTGAAAAGATGAATATGTCATATGCCCAAATCAATTCCCATTTTGGTTGGTCTTTAATATTTCTTAATCCACAATTTTCCCTTTCCTAGTACGGGTATTGTGGGACTGCAATACACCACTCTTGAGTACAAAGAAACTAGGCTACATGGCCAGTTTACAATATAAATTTAATGTCAAACATAGTACTCGCAGAGAATATTGGAGGTCCCATGACTATAATGGAATGTCTCTGTCCTCTTCACCTCATTTTTGTACCATGCATGCAGGCCTAGTTCAATAGTCATCATCAAAGTCTATGATAATTTTCTAGACTAGTTTGTTCAAATAGGTTTCTTCTAACAAGACTCAAAGTACTTGGAAGAGAAGTACATAGAGACATTTCAAAAATGTATATATATCACTGTCCTAGCTAATAGTATTAGTTAGTTGATTTGTACAAATGACCATGCATTTAAAAATTCAAAGCAGTTAGTCCATATAAGCCAATGTAACTATCTCATTCCATCGAGCATAAGGGTTTAATTAATAGTCAATGAAATATTGCAAAAGCATGGTATATATGAAAAGGTGAAGAAGCTTAAAAAAATAATAGAAGGAGAGGTACAATCAAAAGGAGTTGTTTGGGGTTTTTGGTAGAGAATATTTCAGGTGCATGCGCAGAAGGAGGAGTTTGATTTTATTTGAGTACAAACTAAGCATGACAAACCCTAAAGTAAGTTGCTCCCCTTGACATCATTCCACTCACCTTCTTCACCTTCCCATCCCGAGGCAAACCCAACCCTTTATACACTCTCTTCCTCCCTACACCTCTTTGCTCCTCAGTCCTCACTTCTCCACTACCGCCCTTCTCCTCTCACTTTCTTTCTCTTTCACTTTCAGTTCCTTGTCACCATCTCCATCTCCACTCTTCTCATCTTTTGTTGTTTCAACATGAAGCCAGTAGGTTTTTTTTGGGGTTATTTGCATGTAATCATGACCCTTCAATCACTGTCTGTGTCACATATACTTGTAATCGGCTCTCCCTCTTTTCCTTCATGGTCTCTCCTCAGAACCCCAGTTGGGTTCGATGCTGAAAACACAGCTCCAACTACGTAGTCTTAGAGGAAGTTAATACCCATTTGGTTTGTCTTGTATCAAAACCCTTGGAGCATATCTATAATTTCTGTTTGGTTTGAGGGAATTTGATTGTGACTCAAAATCCCACTGATGAAAATTGTGTGTAGGGTGTTGGGTGTTGGGTGTTTTCCTCTTAAACCCCTGTTTTTTAACTCATATATATATACGTACTGTTAGCTAAATACTAAAAGTTTCAAGTATGCTCCAAAAGAATAATATATAAAGTTTAGTTGCACCAAACGGCCTTGATATTTGCTCGATTCACGGAATAAAAATCATGATTTGGAGATCCCACTTCGCCATTATCATGCCCCAACTACCAACAAAACCACCATCCCCACCTTCCGTCCCACCCAGCGAGCGTCTTTTTCCCCACGGGTGATACCTCAAATAATCATATTATTGTCCTTTTGGTGCAGCATGGGGCCATTCTTGATGTTCTTTTATTCACCTTCTACTTCTCTTTTCGGTTGTGGTGCCCCATATCGGGCCTGCAAGACGAAAGCTAGAATCAGTACTACTACAATCCCTTTAGTGTCTGTACATGATTTGAACTTGCTCCTGTGTGGTTAATTGCATTCATGGTTGCCTCTTCTTTGAAGGGAATTTGGTGAGTGACTGGGAAAGTAAGCGATGTTGGTGAGGTTCAATCCGAAGACGAATTTACGAAGAGCCGTAAAGAACGATCTCTGATTGAGCCGCGCCAATATCACTTTCTGCTAAGCCTACATGGATTTCAATCTTTATCCCCTCACCATCATTTTCTCTTTGGAGATTAGAGTCAATCCTATATTTATGATATTCTCTATCTCTGATTCATGGGATGTTTCTTGATTTAATTTAGCCTTAGTTTATTGTTCCCTGCTTCTTATCATCTCCCTCTTCAGCTTGCAGTTTTGCAGGTCTCTAGCAGTCCTCCGAAGTCTGCAGACACTAATAGGTAACTTCTGGTATGATAAGTGTAAGCTGTAGAGATCATTAATGGGCTCTTTTTTTTTTTTTTCCCATCTTGATGTTGATTGCTCGAGAAAAAGGAGCTTCTTTTTCTCTCTCTCTCTCTTTCTCTTTCTCTCTCTTTCTCTCTGTGGATGAACTCAATGAAGGAATAAGTTTTCTCTCTTGCGGATTGCATGGAATCACATGTACAAGTTTCAAACTTAAATCAATTCATCGTTTGGATGTGTTTATTTCTAATTGTATATACATATATAAGTTGGATTGCATCTTCCATTCATAGCAACCAATCATCATACTGTTGTTTTGACACAATATTTTGAAGCTATACAGATTGACCAACCTAGAATGATCAATTAGTGGAGGCAGGACCATACATGCAGAAATTAAGAAATGTTGATCTTTTTTAAGCTTTACAACCGGTGATGATAATACATGGATCCTTTCTTTTCTTTTCCATTCTAGTAAACCCATTTCTACCTCCTACAAAAGTACTGTATCAAACTGACTGTAATAATTCCATGTGTCATCCAAACACCCCCACAACTAATATTACTTGATCATCAGTTACAAAGCCTAGCAGGAAGAGAAATCAAAGAATCTTGACCCATCTGGAACTGACTTCTATATGTATATATATATATATATATATGTAGTTTCATTTCGTTTTCTCAGTTAAAGCAGAAAAGCTTTAACTAACTGTTCTGTGGGGTAAGATAGTTGGTCAAAGGAGCCTTACAGTACTGAAACGACAGCTCCCCGCATGCTCAATAGTCGATACTTCTAGCATTTTGATTATGGGTTTTCCCCATTTTGTAAAATTTCCAGTTCATGCTTCTTGTAATTGCTGGCTTGCTCAATATCTGCACTATATATATATATATATATGGCCTTTAGAAGCAGTTCTTACAAGGTAGTTTTGATGGCGACTAGAAGCACTGCCACCAAGCCTGCTGCTGCTTCTAAAAGGCACCCTAAAATTATGATCTCTGATGGAGCTGAAACTACAGCGGCATATAGGAATTACTTTGAACTTCAGATTGTTACAAGCTAGCTTACTCTGAACAACGAATTAAGGAGAAGGAAACAACAGTTCTGTGTTCTTCGGTGTCAAACCGGCTCAGAACCTAGCTTCTACGTAATTGAAAACCCTCAGCTCTGTTTGAAAAGTGTTTTCACAAACAGTTTTTCAAAATTGTTTTATGATGTTTAGAACCGTAGTATGTCTCGATTCAAAAATACTTTTAATCTATTTTCTAGTTTTTAAAAATAATTTTTTTATAATATTTTATTTTTAATTATTCTTATAATTATTGTTTAAATCAGTTGTAAAAAAAATCAAAATAACTAAAACATATTATCCGGAAGCATCCAACCTATCTGGTAACTGTTTTTGTGGTAATTGTTTTCTTTTTTCTATTCTCCAAATTAAAAAAAAAAAAAAAAAAACAGAGTATTTTCAAATAACATATTTTAATTATTTTTATTTATTTTTTACGATTGTTTTAGAAAATAATTATACAATCATATATAGAATAATTAAAAATAAAGCATTTGATATACAATTTTTTAAAAAAATATTAAAAACAAGTTAAAAAAATATTTTAAGTTTTTAAACAAATTTTTGTTTTACAAAACATCATACAACAATTTTCAAAAACTATTTTTCAGAATTGTTTTTGAAAACAATTACAACAATCATATTTTCCTTGTTCCATACTCAAATAGTGTTCTCTTGTTTTTTATTTAAAAAAACCAAAAATTATTTTAAAAAATAATTGTCAACCATGCTTATGTTTCTAATTTGGTTATTTGCAACTACCATGACAATAATAAAACAATAATCATTAGTGCTCATCATGACATAATTGAATTCAGATGGTAAGTGAAGATATTATTTTTTATGTACGAGATTTGATTTACATGCAGCTACTTGTATGGACTCCAACAACCATAACTTTATAAGCAAAATGCATGTGTCTCAAAATAATGGATCGATGATTTTCTTTGTTTTTTTTCCCTATTAATGCACAAATAATTTATATTTTTCTTCATTGCATTGTTTATTTTAAACAAGGACGATAACAAATGATGATTACAATTTTTGGTCCCAAGAAAATGCTAAAAAAAGAAAAATAATTTTATTATATTTAGTTTATCATGAATATATATAATTAAAATTTTATAATCCATATTAATTTTTTTTTTAATTTATCGTTTTTCCTTTGAAAAAACCAAACATAATGGATGTGTCAAATTTGAAGGGATTGGCCTCTGTTGAGCCGTGTTGACTTAAAAAAAAGAAAAAAAAAATTTCTTAAAAAATTGATAAAAATATTGATAAATTCCGATATTTTTGATGATATTTTAGAAAAATCATCGAAATATCTATCGTCCCACTTTTGGTCCGTGTTGACCCTCCCATAGAAAATCAAAATAAACCATAGGTATTAATTAATTTATTAATGTAATTTTAGAAATTTATGTCTCTTGATCTACACATGCTACCAGCAGAATGGGGACTACTTTGAACTAAAAAATTTGAATCTCTATGATCAAATTTGAAACCAAAAGAGAAGAAATAAAATGCTTACAATTGTAAAAAGATGAACAAACCAAGTAAAAAAGTGAGCTGGCCTGGGCTGTGAGCACCATCTTTGACGCCCATACAGAAGCATTTGCGTTTCCTAACCGATTTGTTCATCTCTCTAAACGACGTCGTCGCCTTCTGCTATATGCCTATATCTGGATCATTACAGGTATTTCCGAGTTCCCCGCCAAACCATCCAACTGAAATAACAGTCTCTCCTCTGCATATCATTATCACCCCCACAGAACCTCCGATGGGAAGGTTGGGGTTTTCATCAACATCTCACACCAGGGACTCTGTAGAAAAAAGGAGAAAACACAAACCCATATACGGATTGATAAAATACTTTGAAGTAAGGGTTTTCACATTATGCCAGGCCTTGGACCGGTGTTTTTAGAGGCTTGCATGTGCGGTATTGCATCTTCATCTTCTCCTCAGCCTGAGGATTGCGGCATTAGGGAGAGCTTTGCGTATCAGAAGCTGCCTCAGCAACTTCTCAGGCTGTCTGTCCTCAAACTGGATGGCTCTTGTTTCGGTATACTAATTGGAAATCCACTGCTTTGCATATACTTATATGTCAAAGATTGTTTGGATGTGATTTCAATTTGGAAATATATTTTCATGATTGCAGAGATCCAAGTTCCCAAGGGTGCCTCCATAGCAGAACTGAAAGAGGCAGTGGTGAAGGCCTTTGGACAGACTCAAGAGGAGGGACAAACTAAGATATCATGGTATGGTGTTGTTTGTAAGTTCTTCCTGAGTTGATTTTGTTTGTTATGAGACTTCATAGCACAAATTTTAGTTGTTCAAAGTTTACGGGTTTAAGCATTTAATTCAGTTTCTCTCGTTTTTTTTCGTGTGGTTTTAAATCTTTTGCAAGCAGGTCGCTTGTGTGGCTTCATTTTTGCTTGTGCTATAAAAGATGGAAGCTCTTTGATGACAAGATGTATATTCGAGATTTTCGGATCAAGGACGGGGATCAGGTGATCATGATATTCTAATTTCTTGCTGAAAGTTGTGCACTTTGTATCTGCCTGCCTCTGTTGAATTGGTTAGACAGATCTTCATGATGGAAATTAAATTGATTAAGTACTAATCAACATCTATAAAACATTACACATATAGATGCAGTTTATAGACAGAAGCTTTTAGGTCACAAAACAGTATTCATATAGCCCATATGTTAAAAGTAATCACCAGAACATTTATTTTTTTTGGCATAATCTTATGGGGATTGCCTAAGCTTCATATATAGACCATTCCAAGGTTTTCTTATGCCTCCTGCCTCCTCTGAAACATCTCAAAATTTTGCTCAGTTTTGATGGAACAGGAAAATTTAGAATAGAATGTCTTCTGTTCTTGAGTTTTCCATTGATTGCCTGGGTGATAATATGACCTTTTGAGGATTGAGGACCAGTGTACAAGGGATGGAGACTTGGGGGACTTGGATTTTTCTGGCTACTGAAGTATCATTAATAGAATGTTGATTCCATGCAGCATTTTTTTTCCCTTTTGATATGTGTCATGTCAGAATTTCTAGTTAGAAATTTAGAATTCTGCATTATTATTTACATTTTTCAAATGCTTTATTGTTTAATTCTTTGGTGCTAACTGTTACCACTTTCTATGGCACAATAATAACTCCTTTTTTTTTTTTTTTTCTGGTAAATACAGCTCCAATTTGTCCGCCACTTGTCAGTTAACTACAACCTGGATTTGGAAGATTAAGGATCAGTGCTGGTTGTGAACAGTTCATAGTGCAAGATTTTCTGAGTGGCTTGCTCTTCATGGTTTTCTATTCTCATTGTACAAAGGTTACACGACTGTTCGAAGGATGGTAGGTATTATGATTTAGGATGACCTTGCTGATTAGCTTAATAATTCCTTTTGGAAATTGGGATAGATCCTTTGGGATCTGATTCAATCTATATATACCATGAAAAATCATCATCTTATATCAGCTTTGGGTTGAAACTGTGAACAATGCCCATGAAAGAGAAAATGCAGAAAGACGAAGATGATGCTTGTCAGGAGAAACATAGGGAGTGTTAGAAAAGGTGGATAGGAGAGACCTTGATTTCATTCAACAGCTGAGAGTTCAAATTATCACACTATTAGAAAAGGTGGCTATCATTCTTCAAATTGTTGGGCATGGCGATAACAAGTTGAGACAAGGAAAGAATTGCTTGTTGAGATTTGCAGGGTATTGTTTAAGAGTTTACCTGAGGATGGTTCATCTTTCAGATAAACCCAGCAAATGAAGATTGGATATATGACTGCTTATGGTGATTCTACATTTCCTTTTCTATTTTTATTTTTTATAATTATTAGACCAGAATAACTATTTCAAGATCTATTTTGTTCCAAGTTTCTAAACTTGATTGGACAGTTGTCTTCCCATTTTGATTATGAGTGAAGTATAGCAAATGTGAATGTATTTTACTGTTTCTAATTGTTATTCTCTCTCTCTCTCTCTCTCTCTCTCTCTCTCTCTCTCTCTCAAATGAATTGAAAACAAGTTCATTGGATTTGATTGCATCCTTTGTAGCTACAATATGGATCCCAGGCCATCCCTGCTCTAACCCATAATCGCCTAAGGATTAAATTACCATTCTAGAATGCCCTGTGGTTCGTGACAACCAATACTGGATGTCATATCTACTCTTGCTGATTAAATTACCAGCGATAGAAATTACCTATGGCTAATTACTTCAGTGCATGAAGTATGTGATGGGTTCCGATTTAGTGGGTTAATTGTAAAAAGAATCTGCTTGATTTGCAGAAGATTTCAGTCAGATTACTTGAGCAGTGAAATTGTGAATGAGAGAAGTTCTCAAATATTTTTAACTCACTCATTTGATAAAGCTGATAACTAGTGAAAATTTTCTGCTAACTTTGGAGGAGGGGCAAGGTTAGGTGTGATGATAATAGTAGTGCTGAATGAAGTCAGTTGAAGGAGAGGATGTCAAAGATTCAACAGAAGTTTATTGAAGGGACAAAAGAATATGGAGGATGAGGCAGCTGATGAGGCGGTACCATGGGGAAGGGACAAAAGAATGTGGAGGATGAGGTAGCTGTGGAATACCAGTTTGGAGAAGCATAAGGATAAGGGTCTTGATTCTCAGGTCGAGCAGCAGTGGAATTGTCATAATCTCCCCAACCGCTTCTTTTTTCATGGATTGGCTTCCCATTTTGAGATTGCTATAAACTACAATTTTGGTTGTAAATGACTAAATTCTTACGCCATTTTCTTCCAAAAAAAAAATGAATATACCAAATAAGAAACTGCTCTAGAAGTTCAAGAATTAAAGATTTAGAAGAGAGATTCATATAAGCCAGATCCCCAGTTAGCAACTTCACATTTCCAAGGAAGTTCAGTTTTGACAGGAGTGAGAGGTGAGTCTCTCTGGGGGCACAAAGCTAGACTGAAGAATGACCACCGTGCTCTCATACCCAGGACCAAGAGAGTTAAACTTGGGGTACATGGCTTGGTGGCATTGTCCTAATCCACTTCCACTCGTTATCTACTCTCTTTCATGTGAATATTTTCTGCTTTGAATTCAATAAGACTCTCATGATATTAAAATATATTTACTTAGATAAGAGAAACTCATCTTCTATATGATATGGAATATCACAATCATCTTTCATATAGATACAAAGTTCCTTTTAAGTTTTCAAAATTATGAGATTAAACAAATAGACAAACACCCCCTTATGGGGCCCTACAAACAAAGTCTCACAATGGGATCAATGATCGACTTTGATACTATTTTCAATACTTACCTCCTCCATGTACATATTGTCTACCCCAAGTCCAATGAGACACTCTTAACTTAAAAACGCATCTATACGATTAAGAGGAGATTATATATACATATTATCATAAACTTTTTTTCTTATTTGTTTTCTTATTTGTTGCAAGACATCCTAGACATCCCTGTCCACAATTTTGTTTTCATCTGGCTTTGTTGGAAGGTGCTACTCGGTGTTAACCCTTCTAGACATCATCCATTGAATAAGTTAAAATCAAGTTTGGATTCTAGCTTAAATTGTGATGTCAACCAGAACAACATATAAGTAGATATTTGCTTCAGATCTTGGTATAAAGTATATATATGTGCTCATTTTGCTGGAAACATGTTGGTCCATTGTCTTGGGCATAGACTAGACACATCCTAGAGGCTCCATGGAGCAGCATGGGCCAGCATAGTTTCTGCCTATGGAAGTATGAAACACCTTTATATTGGGAAGATAAAAGTGCAGATAGTTATTAGACAAATGAACAAAAGAAGGCAGATTTTAATCCTAGGATCTTAGAATTCCATATAACACCAAAAGGAAACAGTCTCAATTCTAATTACACAAGAAGCAAAATGAAATTCCCAATACTCAAAGCAGTAGACATTAAAGAAGCTGCAAATAACAATCTTGGAAATGCAAGGATTTATCTAATTACAATGATATATCTCAGTTACAGCACTGGAAAATGGCAACGATTGATCCACAATAACGGTTAGCTCTCAACTCTATTAAAGAAAAGGAAAATGATGCACGTTTCCTCTTCCATTTTCCTTTTGGCGAATCTCAAACACCCAAAAAATTATACCAAAAACTTGAAATATTGTCTTCACACAACCCATTTCTATAGAGGTGGCATCTCAACATTTGTTTCAACTGAAATTTGGGCCAGGAATTGACTACCCATTATCTACAATGCTGCTTACCAGTGTTCAATGGAGAGCCTCTCATGCTTTTGGACTGGTTGTAGGTGACCTGTGGAGTTCCATCCGGTTTCTTCTTGCGTCGCCCTTGCTGAGATAAGCGGGAGTGATAAGATAGGATGGCAAGGTCGTTGAGGTCTTGCAACGGAGTGAGAACCTTTACAACTTCATCCATGCAAGGGCGGGATTTGGGGTCCGCACTGAGGCAGTTGTAAGCTAACTGAGAGACTTTCTGCACCCCTTTAAGGGAGTAATTCAGTTCCAGGCGGGGATCAACTATTTGGTAAAGCTTTCGCTTGTCAGCCAAATAAGGCCTAGCCCATGCAACAAGATTCTGTTCCCCGCGAGGGCGTTTCTTGTCCATTGATCTTCTACCAGTTAAAATCTCAAGTAGCACAACCCCAAAGCTGTAAACATCGCTCTTAGATGTCAAGTGTCCTAAGAGAAAAAGAGCCAAAATTGTACAGGTAAGGTGTTAAATTTTTCAAGTTCAAAGGAATGGAACAACACATATTTGAGAGCATTGCTCTTAGATGTCAAGCATCCTGAGAGAAAAGGAGCAACAATTGTACAGGTAAGGTATCAAAATTTTCAAGTACAAAAGAATGGAACACATATTTGAGCAGGACCACCCAAAAGATAGTTCTCAGAAAGTCAAAAAAGTCAATGCCAAAACCTACCATATAGGAGATGAACCATTTGGTTTGACGAATTTCTGAGGTTTCCTCGAACAGTTTTCCCACTGTTTAAAATAACAAGGTTTCCTACTGTATTTTTGGAAAGTCTATATAATTTTCATAGTTTTAGGTGAGACCTTTTTCTTTTCATGACACTTATCTAAAAGAAAGGATATTTCACGACTCACTGAAGGGACACATCTTCAGTTTTAAATCACAACTCTGGTGATTTTGTGACAGCACACAATGTTGAATGACCAGCTTGTGTATTGAGACACACTGATATCCAAATTTAAGAAATAATTTTGACACGGCATCCAAATGCCACTATTAATATATTTTCTCTGCCAGTTTCTTTAAAGATTACAAATAAATGGTAGAACTCAAAACAATATATTTGTAACTTTTCCGGTAACAGACAGGTTTGCAATCCAATCATCTGGTCAAAAAACCATTTGCTCACATAAAACTTTCTGCTTTGGCATATGGATTTTCAAATTTGTCATCTGAACTAATTCCCAGCAAATTCCTTTCAGAAGTTTTGGTGGATGCTGTTAGTTGAAAAGGCTAGCTCTTCAATTAGATCAAACCATCTGATATTACTTATACCTGTCCTCACATATTCGGGAGCAGCATAGCCATATGTTCCAACAACCCTTGTTGAAACATGTGTGTCACCTTCCTGAGGGCCAGCTTTTGCCAGACCGAAATCTGAAAGCTTTGCATTATATTCCTATAGAAGGAAATTCCATATAAGTCAAGCAGCTAAACAAAAATAAAAGCATACATTTCATCATCATTTTTAATCACATACCGAATCAAGTAAAATGTTGGACGTCTTGAAGTCCCTGTAAATAACAGGTTCAGGACCCTCGTGGAGAAAGGCCAGCCCTTTTGCTGCACCAAGTGCAATCTTAATCCTGTTGGACCACGGAAGAGGTATGGTCCCTTCAAGATTTGAGATAACATCAGCATATGTATGATAACACAAAGTGAATTAGTTCCATTTTAAGAAGAGTAGAAATGGGCTGTCATACTGAAAGAAAAAAATAAACTACACTGGAGACACTGTACTTAAATTAAATCTGCGCTGAATTTTATAATATAGACAAAATTAACAGTTTGATTCAAAAAGATATGAGGGCCTACCAAGACACAAAAAGAAGTGTAATTCTGAAGCATCTTAGAACAGTCTTGAAAGGAGCACTCTTGGTGACCAAGTTCAAGGTGGACAGCCTTGCATAGTCTAAAATTTCTTTTTCTTTACCAGGGTGGTCCACAATTTCTTTGAACTGTTCCTTAAAATACATATAAAAGTCTTTTGACTTTCTTTGTATCATATTAATCTAGAGACGAATGTTAGCTAGGTCGGGCTCTGGCTGATCATAGCTAGTGAAAATTTCAACATAGATTAGACATTAGACAGAGTTGCTCTAATTTCAGATAACATTTCTCCAATATTCCGACAAAAATGATATTTAGAAGGGTGGCAATGAACCAAAATTTGCAGAAGTGATGCTCCTCGGTTAATTATGATCTAAACAATTAGATCTATCAAAATATTAGGACAAATCATGATGAGTCTAACTCTTAGAAGAAACAGATAAAGAAGGGGGAAAAAACTAGCAGCCTTTGTGGCAAAGCAACAAGATTTGCATTGTGGCATGCCTCTACAGCAATTACAAAGATGAAAGGAGGTAAAAGGAAAAGAAGGAAAAACACAAAAGAAAGAAACATCAAACATCTTGCACCTTTGTTGAAAAAAGGATATCATTGCACTTTATCCAATTGTCAAAAGGAAAACTTTCGTTATTCTACAAATGTGACCAGAACTTCAAAATTGATAAGAAACAAAATTTCTAAATAGCATCATTATCTAGCACTCCCAAGGCATATTTTTCTATGCAAAAGGCAAAATGACAACCATGGCAGATGATCATATTTTCAGAAATTATAAAATAAATACCATATATCACTAATTCTATCATGATGATAAGCCAAGAGGAGAGAGTGTCGAAACTCACTTCTGAAAAGGTGATTTTCAAGGCTTCCACGGGTCATAAATTCATAAACAAGCAGTCGCTGGTCATCTTCAATGCAGTACCCAATAAGTTTAACAAGATTAGGGTGGTGAAGCTGTCCAAGGAAGCCTACCTCAGCCTGCGTTTGGGAAAATGCCTATCATTAACATGTCATATTTGTAGCCTCTTACTAACATTTTCAAGTCAATCTACTAACCCAAAGTAAATAATCTACTAACCACCCATTCTCTATGGCCTTGAAGACCATCTGGCTTCAAACTTTTGACAGCCACTGTAATCCCTGACCCAGGTTTTGCAGGTGCTGTCCCATTCTCCTCTATCCATCCTTTGAAGACATATCCAAATCCACCTTCCCCAAGAATACTATCCGGCCGGAAGTTTCCTGTTGCAGACTTTAGCTCCTGGAAAGCAAATTGTAGCAGCTGGCACACATCTTTGTTTTCAGTTGCTGATGGATTGGGATTATCGGAAGAGAGCTGAGCTTCATTCGGAGCATAGAGCTCCCGGTTACTTGCGTTTAGATATCGCGTCTCAGTAGCTGCACAGACACGATCTCAATGTTATATGTCTTCCTCTGGTCACAACTTTTTTAGACTCTAAGAATCATAACTTTCAACTCAGCTTGATCTCAAAACTTGAACCAAAAAACACCAAAACAAATAGGCAGAGACAGAGAAGTTCAATGAAGAAAAAGATAAGAAAAGAAAAAAAAAAACTTCTCTACTTTAGTTCCTCAAGAGACCAAAAAACTGGTATATGCATCTAAATTCAGATGGAATTTTATACTTTTTCTGTAGAGATTGAGTACCAGGACTTACCAATACCCATCATATGTATGAGAAGAACACATTCACAAAAAGATAAGGGAGAAAATAAGGGGGAAAAGAAAGGAGAAAGAAATCCAGGTGAGATTTCAACTGCAACAAACTCCATTGAATATT
The DNA here is from genome assembly GCF_004353265.1 of Vitis riparia. Taxonomy (NCBI): domain Eukaryota; kingdom Viridiplantae; phylum Streptophyta; class Magnoliopsida; order Vitales; family Vitaceae; genus Vitis; species Vitis riparia. The sequence continues at coordinate 14,551,208 of NC_048441.1, read as the reverse complement.
GGTGGTTAGAATTCCAGCAATTAATCTTAGTGGAAGAATCAGTAAAAACTCAATGTGAGATCTTTGCTCTCAAATTACAACTCTTTTAAAATCTCACAATATTTAGAACCTTTTCGAGAAGAAAGTGATGAGGTTCTCAAAATTTAAGATCCCAAGACAACAAAGGGAGCATAGTATTGAATCACTTTCAGAGTACAATAAAAAAACCATACTGATTGAATAATCTCAGAGTGATAGAAGGGAGGAAGAGAACAAGAAATAAATACAAACAACAAAAAAGAAAAAAGGAAAAATCCGGTTTTTCACATGAGATAAAAAACAGAGAAAACCCATATTTAGACACCCATGGAGCATTCATCACAAGACATGGATCAAACACTAGACCTCAAAATCTTGAAAAAACAGAAGGATCCCACAAAGAAAGCTTCAGAAGCAACAAGATAACCGTGAGAATCAAATCCAAATAACAATACCAGCATCATAAACGAGACTGGTCCGAGGAATAGTGTTAACAGAATCCCTAGAAGCAGAGGACTTGCAGGCACCTCTAACACCGCGTTTAAGAACAGCCCAGCACCCACAATTCTTCTCCATGCCTACGCAGTGGCTCTACCTTTCATGGGGTGTCACTATAATCGGTGGGGATGAGAAAGAGAAGGAGAGATGAGAAGAAGAGGAAATTCTGCCATGGATATGGGGAGAGAAGGGAGGAAAGAGAGAGTGAAAGAGAAGAGTGATGAGAGAGAGGGGGATAGAGAGAGAGAGAGAGAGAGGGAGAGAGAGAGAGGAATTGTTGAAGTTGTTTGCTGTTGGAGATTGCAGGCATCATCATCACCATCATCGCAGTGTGTACAAAAAGAACTTTTCCACCACCTTTTGTGTGGGGGATGACTCTCTCTCTCATGCACAGTTGAATCTGTTAAAATTACCAAAAACGCAATTACTTGGAATCTAATGGCCAAAAACCTTGTCCTTTTGCCCTTTCAAGAGAATGTGTAGAATATAATACAAACACATATTTTGATGAACCAAAAAAAAAAAAAACCAAAAACTTAGTTCTGTTCCTTTCATATTGCTGTCACCAATTCAGAGATGTCATTTTCACATTAATTAGCATCCATTTTGATGAAATCCATGGATCATGAAAGAATTTTTCTTCTGTTTTTCATGGACTTTATTTTGACTGTCTTAGAGTGATTTGAATATGGAACTGAAGCCATAATTTTAAGATCTTTTCTTTCCAGGGAGATTCAGCAAAAGGTTGCAGATGAGATTAACTGCAGTTGCTTCCTACAATCTCCACCCAAAAAGAAAAAATAATTCCAGAACTCAATGGAACTCTTTGGTTTCTAAGAAGCCAAACAAAAGCCCACGTCCACTAAAAATGTCGAGAACTGATACCAAGCCTTGGAACAAGAAAAATAATGAATAAACATATATCTTATGCTCCATAGCTAGCAAGACCCTCTTTAGGTATCTTCTTTCATAATGGATTCTCAACTTATACCACATGCATGATACCACCCCTCAAATATTATTACAATGATCCGACCCAAAACCAGGACCTGTTGGTTTAAAAGATATGGACTTTCCATAACCTTTTTTCATTGAGCTTTCTCTCAGTTGCTAGAGGGTTTTCTACACTATACATGAGTATGCCTTTTGGTAATCTTCCCTCCTCCCACAGACTATTTATTTAACAAGACAGATATTAAGTCTTTCAAATGAATGCTAACACATGAGCTTTCCATGTAAAAGGGTATGTAATTAAGTGTCCAATAACTCCCTCTGCATTAAAAACAATTTTTGTTAGTATTATTGTTTGGTCAAACCTAATAGAAAGATAGTCAAGAGCATATTTGAGTGCAATCCCATCAATCTCTCTCTCTCTCTCTCTCTCTCTCTCTCTCTCTCTCTCTTAATAGGCAATGAGGGTATAAGTTTTCCTATATGGGGATGGGGAAATAGGGGGGGTTTGTAAAAGATTCACCGGTAGTTTTCTCTTGGAAGCGTTTTTTAAAAGGGTAAGAAAGAGAGGTTGGAGGGGCTTGGTGAGAGGTCAATTCATCAACCACCATTAACAAAATGTATTCCATGATGCTTTGGGGGAAGAAAAGCAAAATGTAAGATCCTATTCTTTTTATTACACAGTGCCTTGCAACTTGACAAGCCCTTGTTGGAAAGGAGTGATACCCATTGCCCCCACTAAGCTTATTGGGTCCCCCCCACACACACTAGAGAAAAAAAAGAGGGAGAGTGATTTTGAAAAAACCACCCTGACTATAGTGTAGCCCACTCAAGGTCATCATATGGGCAAACAAGATATCCTATTTTTGGAGCTATAAAGTTGCCCATCCCTATAATTGGTGTGGGAGAAAGCCTCATGTGCATAGACTGAGAGGGTCTGATTCAGTGTGGAAATTCATATTTTTTTATTTTGGACGTGCTCTTGGGGTCAAAAGAAATAAAAGGATAACAATGATCACAGTGGCATGATCCATGAAAGCATATGTGAGGACTGAGGACTCACCAAACTAGGTGCAGTCTTGGGGAATGGTAGAGTTGCTATCTTGATAAACACCAAACAGTGAGCCACTTGGGCAACATGGCTCCATGTTAGGTCTCATCATCATGCTTTGATCCATTTTTCTCATGAGATCCCATTGGTGGATAGGTAGATGGAAAGATATTCCTAACAATTAGCAACTGATGTGAAGATGCTTCTTGACTTGCTCCTTAATTTCCACCTTAGTTTGAAATCTCATAACTCAGTCTCACTCGGTTTTTCGGACTTCACTCAATTCAACTCAACTTCTCTCGGAAAGTATCTGAAATTATTATTAATTAGTATAAATTTCTTCTTATTAAGAATATTTTTTATATTTATATATTATTATAATATTATATATTTTATAGAAGAAAAAAATTATTAGAAATAATCTAAAAAGAGAAAAATAATGAGATAGAGACAGAATTATAAAGACCATAGAAGATGAATAGTAATATAAAGAAAAATGAGACGGGATGTTAAGGATAGGGATGATAATGAGGCAAGTTTTTTTGGATACCCGTCCCGTCCCTAATGGGACGAGGTTCAATTTTAATAAACGGGTTTGGAACGAATTTGAAATTTTTTTTAAAAACTCGATACTGGTTAAGGTATTGCCCCGTTTTGCCCCGATAATATATAAAATTAATTTAATTTAATTTTATTTTACTATTTTTAATATATAGATAATAATAAAATATTTTTAATAAAATAAGTTATAAAAAATGTAATAATTTAATTATTTATAAAATATATTTATTTTAATATAATTAAAAATTTTAAAAGTAATTTTAAAAAAAATAAAATAAATTTAAAAAAAAAAATTAAACGAGCGGAACAGTAATGAGAATTTATCATACTTGTCTTGCTCTATTTAATTTTTTCATCTTGTTCTATTTAATTTTTTAAATGAGACGAGGATGAGAATTGTTTTGAATAAACGGGGCAGAGTTGGGATAGGGGTGACCCATCCCAAACCCGCCCACCCCCATCCCAAACCCGTCCTATTGTCATTCCTAGTTAGAGAACCTGATAATTTGCATCTCGTTTCTTTTCAAGATAATATCTTTTATGATATAAAGAAATAATTCTTTTATTTATAGATGTAGATACGTTTGATCATATAATATTAAAATTTCGCATTCCTTTGTATAAATTATTTATGATGTTCTTAAACTAAGAATATTTGCACTGAAGCTTTGGTCTGGACAGCAACTTCAAAGCAGTTTGAAATCTTTTGGCTTTGCGTGTACCATTTTTCTTTTAATTGCTTACGCTTTTGGTGGCTTGGTGTGACCCCCTCACTTGAGAGGTGGGCGAAGGGCAAGCAGGCAAAGGTGATAATGCAAACAACCCATTCCTAAGATTGTGCTAAATATCCAAATTTTGGACTTGAGCCTCAGGTCAAAAGCGTGGAATGTTGAGCAATGGGCATCATGAATGCACACTTCCGGTAAATGTCCAGTGAAGTGATAAAGACCCACTATCACATGGGGTTCCGCCCATCATCTCTTTGATTATATATTCAATAGTGAGAGATAGGCATTATGATTTGATGATTTTGGACCGACTCTGACTCGAATTCTATAAAGAAAGAAAAAAAAAGGTACGAAAGAAATTTCAAATCACCCATTTTGTCCATTCTCTTGATTATTTTAAATGAATACATCTTGTTTCATCTCCAATTTTCCACCTGACAAATGTATATGATCCATGAATCTACAAAGTCTAATTTCACTATTTGGTCCCTTTGATTACGGAGAAGTGGCTGGAACCCATAATCTCCCACTACATCAAGGTTTGATATTTTGTTCAACCAACCATTTTCTTAAAAACTTAAATTAGTAGAATTTGACCTTCACATACATATTATTCTTCATGCCTTGACAGAATTTACCAACATATTCTGTAGCCAATAGGGATGGCAATGTGACAGATTTTTTTGGATACCTATCTCGTCCCACCCCTGATGGAATGAAGTTCAATTTTAATAAATGCGTTTGGGACGAGTTTAAGAATTTTTTTAAAACTTGGGGTGAGTTTGGATATTGCACAATCCCTATTATATATAAATTTAAAATTTAAAATTAATTTAATTTAATTTTTATTTTACTATTTTTAATAGATAGATAATAATAAAATATTTTTAATAAAATAAGTTATAAAAAATATAATAATTTAATTATTTATAAAATATATTTATTTTAATGTAATTAAAAATTTTAAAAGTAATTTTAAAAAGACGATGTGGATATGAGAATTTATCATACTTGTCCCGTCCCACCCCGTTTAATGTTTTAAATAAGAGAGTGATGAAAATTATTTTGAATAAATGAGACGAAGTTGAGATGGGGGCGACCCGTCCCAAACCCACCCCATTGCCATCCCTAATACCCAACCTTCTTTATTTCCGGATGACAGATAATAGTATTTATATCGTAAAACCCATGGGGTTCACACAGGAATGACAACAGGGTGGGTTCGGGATGAGTCGCTCCCATCTGAATCCTGCCCCATTTATCAAAAACAATTTTCATCTCTATCCCGTTTAAAAAATTAAACGGGGCAGGCTGGGTATGGGAAATTCCTATACCCGCCGCCCCGCCTCGCCCTGTCCCGCCCAGTTTAATTTTTTTTTTATAAAAAAAATTACTTTAAAATTTTTTAATTACATTAAAATAAATATATTTTATAAATAATAAAAAATATTATATTTTCTATAACTTATTCTATTATTTTTTTATTATCTATATATTAAAAATAGTTAAATAAAATTTTAAATTAAATTAATTTTAAAATTTAAATTAAAATTAATTTTATATATCATCGGGGCAATACCCGAACCTGCCCCGGGTTTTAAAAAAAATCTCATACCCGTCCCAAACCCGTTTGTTAAAATTAAACCCCGCCCTATTAAGGGCGGGGCGGGTACCTGAAAAAACCCGCCCCATTGCCATCCCTAAGTTCACATATGCTTTGGGTTGTATTTTGGATTTGGGCTGAGTATGTAGACTATAAATTGGGTTGGGCCTGATCACTCTCATATTACGTGTGGGGCCTATGGCAATTTGAACAGATTGGTTGCACCGAATATGATTGTTGCATGGGATTGGACAATTATTTTTTAATATTTAATTATATTTGATATAAAAAGTTGGATGAGGCCCACATCATGATTCCGAAAACGCTAATCCGACCCGATTTAATATTTTTATAGTATTAATAATTTATATAATTATACAATTTAATAATTTATGCTTTAATTAAATTTTTTTAAGTCAATCCTCGACTTAAGTTAAATTTGGGTTAAGGTTTAGATAACATTTTTTTTTACTTAATTCTAAATAAAATTTAAGACTAAATAATATTAAATATGTGTTAAATATTAAGTTTGTGGACCCCGCATTTCGGCTCATGCGTTTCCCACTTGATGGCGAACTCGATTTTAATTTGAAAGATTGATTTTGTTGATTAAAAATGACTTGGAGTCGCCACTTATTTTTGTTTTATTTTTGAAAGGGTAAACAAAATAAGAAAGAAAAACCCTAAGTGCGACTCCTTGTTTTGGAAAAGACGGTTTGCGAAAAACCGGATCGGGCTCGGGGGTCAGGTTACTTATCGGGAAGGTACGGTAAAAGACCGTAGCACCCCTCTAAGTCCCTAAAGTCGGGTCTCTACTAATAAAATGAAACTGACGTGGCGATCAAAGAGAAAGTCAATGGATACTCACCTAAATCATGCACAATATGAGAATCAAAACACGCAATAGAGATTGACTAGAATGGGAGTGGATGCGTACCTCATCCATGAGCCATAATGCGCTATCAAGAAATAGGGTTAGTGCACAATTAATGAATACAAAACATAGCTCATGCATATCGGAGTGCAAAACGAAGCTCAAGCAAAATACACTAAGCACAACAGTTGACAAATCGAAAGAGATCGAACATAGGGCCCCCACCAAAGCCCAATTTATTACTCATGAACTAGTCTCACAAATTCCGTGTTTTAGGATTAAGAAGAATTCACTATTGCTTATGTAAAATTAAGAGGAACAGAGGATTATTTAGGAATCGAAATGGAATTAAAACTATTCGAGTGAAAATTGGATTCTTGGAGCTTATTGGAAAATTGGGGTCTTGGGAACTATATTTAAAAGATTAGAGCTTCGATAATTAAAATGAAATTTGCCAGAGAAAATAAGAAATGAACTTTAGGAAATTAAACTACAAGGGTATAGATTTTGAAATTTGAATTTGTAATAATAATAATAACAAGGAATGAATTTCGGGAAATTGAACTGCGAGAATGTGGATTTTTAATAATAGTAATAATAACCATAATATTAATTGTGATAATAATAATAATAAATGAACTTCAGGAAATTGAAATGCTAGAATATAGATTTTTAATAATAATAAGAAATGAATTTTAAGAAATTAAATTGTGAGGATATAGATCTTTAATAATAACAATAATAATAATAATAATATTAGGAAATTGAACTGAGAGAGAGTATAAATTTTTAATAATAATAATAATGTAATGAACTTTAGGAAATTAACTTAGGGGGATATAGAGTTTTAATGATAATAATAATAACAATAACTATAATAATAATAATGAACGAACTTCAGGAAATTAAACGGCTAGAGTATAGTTTTTGAATAATGATGATAATAATATTAATATGGATAAACGAAAGGGATTAAAAGGGCTTAGGGTGAGCAGGGCTACGGAAATGGGCTTGGGAGATTGGAAATGGGCTCAGGACATTGGATACACGAATTGGGCTTCGGGATTGAAAGGGCCTAGGGTGAGAAAGACTTTGGAATTAGAGAGGCCTAAGGTGACTTAGAAGGGCTTAGGGTGAGGACGATGATGATGATGATGATCATAATAATAATACTAACAATAATAAGGTTTTGAAATAATGATAATAATAATAAGATTTTAAAAGTTGAATTAATAATGATAATAATAATAAGATTTTAGAAGTTGAATTAATAATGATAATAATAATAATAAGATTTTAAAAGTTGAATTGATAATGATAATAATAATAATATTTTAAAAGTTGAATCAATAATGATAGTAATAAGATTTTGAAAGTTCGAATTAATAATAATAGTAATAGGATATTGAGAGTTTGGATTAATAATAATAAGAGATGAACTTTAGGAGATTAAAACGAGAATGTAGATTTTTAATGATAACAATAATAATAATGATAATAATAGAAATAATAATAATAATAATAATAATAACAATAATAAGATTCGGAAAATTAAATTAATAATAATGACCATGGTAATAATAATAATAATAATAGTAATAATAATAATGATTAATAATAATAATAGCAATATTAATAATTAATGATGATGATATTCGTTAATAATAATAATGATAATAATAATATCCACTAATAATAATAATAATAATAATGATAATAATAATATTAATAATAATAATAATAATAACAATGATAATAAAAATAATAACAATAATAGGCCTTGGACTTCAAAAATGGGCCTTGGACTTCAAAAACGGGATTGGGCCTGGAGGTGGCTGGCATGGAAGAAGGTGTTGAACTTGGGTGGAGATATGGGAATGATGGCCGGGTTTGCATGGTTCTCATGTACATAGATGGGTGAATTTGGTAGTTTAAGGAAAGCTATGGACGACTTTTGGGGTCACGCATGGAGAGAAATAAGGTATGGGTGGGGTGGACTGTGAAGGGTATGAGTTAAATATGATAACCAAACGGGTATGGGGGGTATGAAACGGGTGAGTTAGTGGGTATGGTGCAGTGTGAGAGAAATAGGTTTGATGATGGAATGGGGAAGGTGGGTATGAGGAGGGCAGTGGGTACGTGTGCATGGGAACCAAGGTGCATGGAGGTTGATGGGAAATGGGTATGGGTATGAAGGTGGCCATGCAAAGGCCATGCAAAGGTGAGGTTGAAAGGCACTTGCGAATGAATAGATGAGGGGTGTGGTGTAGAGAGAGAAAGTATAATGAACGAAAGATGAAATGAGTTGAGGGGTAGGAAGAAAGTTTAGAGTGAGAAAATAGGCTTAGTGGGATGGTTTGATGAGTATAGAGGATGACAATGGGTATGGAGAAGTGAATAGAAGTGGCCATGCATGGCCATGCGAAGGTGGTGGGGATAGGTTTGAATGAGTTTTCAGAAAATGAGCATGTGCATGGGAGGTTATGAAAGACGGGTGAGGGTGAACGACATGAGGAGATAGATTAAGCACATGGGAAATGCTTGGGGTGGCCATGCAAAGCCCTGTACACTGGATTTCCAGTTCATGGGAAACGGCAAGGATGAAATAGAAGGGGTTATATGGCAAAGAGGGAGACTGCAACTGGGAGCAATTTCTAACTCCAATCATGCATGGATCACGCTCACCCCTCTTGGCAAACTTTTCACCGGCCTTCAGAAGAGAAGGAAAGTGAAAGAGCTTCAATGGCTGCTTGACCGCATGTGTACATTGCAAGGTAACAAAATCAGATACTCCCTTTGATTTGCTTGCTGGGAGCCTGGACCTTAATGAAAGCCCTGCCTTGCAATGTCAAATGCACCAGGTTTCCATCGCTCCGGAAACTTACTAGCATAAAATCCAGCTCCTGATGCATACCTAACGGCCACCATCATCTCAAACCCAAGTGCCGCAAATATCTGTGGATGGTCCCGACGGATAATAACAGCATGGATTGCTGGAATTATCCCAAAAAGACCATGGAAATTAATAGGGTAGCCCTGAAGGATCTGAAACGAGATATAGAGAGAGCAGGAGCGAGAAGGGTGACAATGGCCGAGAAACCGGGTAGAGAAATGGAGGTGAGATAAAATAACCTTGAATAGGGACGGCATAAGCACAGTCCACATGGAACTAAAAGAAATGGCTACTCTATAAAAGCTTAAGGTATGACTGGTAGAGAGGGTCAGATTTGAGCAAAATGGGGTTAATAGCTGGCGGGCGCAGAGGAGCAACTTCCAGAAAACCTGACATGCTCCTAATTGATTTACACTTCTAGAATGTAAGGGATGACCGGTCTTAAACGTCCATGAGTGATGGCAAGAACACCATCATCTGAATTTGTAGAACCTGGAACTCCAAGTGCATTGAGATCAAGAGGCTATGTGGAGATTGGCATCTGAGCAGCCTGACTTGCGGATTATGGCAGGTCAGCAGCCTGACCCATGGCTTGTGGTGGGACACCACCATCTGGCAGTCCGAATATCGGAAAGTAATCCACGGAGGGATCAACGGGTTGAACACTGTGACAAGAGTCGCAAGCCAGAAATGGCGTCGTTTGGGCAGCAGCTTTACGGTTCCGACACCTGAGATGGACTTGCTCAGCTGATTGCGTGGAGAGTGAAATGTTGCAGTGGCGGAGGAACATGGCAGAGGCGTTTCGCCGCCGGCGGCTCGACGACAGCTGAGTTGGGTATATATCACTAGGCGATGGCAAGAACCGACCCTCATAATCCGACCCACGTTGCCGAGGCTGCGCACATGCTACAGCAGCAAGGGTACATCCATTGCAGTCACCTTATTCTCTGTTCTCTCCTTCTGAACGGCCACCAAAAATCCTCCCTCAACCTCTCTCTCATTTTCTTACTTAGCTCATTTCCATTTCCGTCAATACTCTAGATCAAACAACTCACCAAGCACAACACAAATATAGGGATAATCGCAGAGACACAACCAGGGTGAACAATGGGGGTTAAACAAATATGGGAAGGTAAAACACATGATGATCACACAGAGTTCCACTTCAGGTGACATCCATGGGCTCGAAATAGGTGAGATTAACGTATCAAAGAAAACTCAAGAACAGATCATGTATTCAGAGGACCGAGGTCAACCAAAGCAAACAAAATATTGTCTAGAACTAGAGCTAAAAAGGTCTAGAGGATCGGAGGATAATGGAAAATGCAAGACTTATAGTTCATACCTGTAAATGGATTCCCCACCAGCAAGACTAGTTAGGCTTCAAGCTCTTTTCTAAAGCTCACTCTCTTCCCTTTGCTGTCCGTTCTGGTTCCTCCTTCAAGCTTCCTTCTTCTCTAGCTAATCTCCTCTAAGCCTTCCCTTCGTAGCAGCCCAAGCTCCAGGAATCCTCCCCAGAAAAAAAAATCTCCTCCTTCTCTCCTGTTTCTATCTTCCTCTAGAAGCCACTACCAGCTCCACTATTCCCTCCATCAGCCAGCATGGCGTCTTTGACTTCCACCAGCATGGTCTCCTGCCATCTCCATGCCGTTCATGCAGCTTGTCTCACGTGTCGGGAAGGGGCCCCCATACTTGCCTAGGGTGCTGCCAGCTCTTCCAGAGGGTGAGACGACCTCCTTCCAATGCTATAAAAAATCTCCTAAAAAAAAACTACAAGTCTTCAGCCCTTGAAAAGGGGGTCTACAAAGTTATATGTTTTTTAAAATATTTTATTTACATTAAATATTAAAAAGTAAAATAAAAACAATCAAATTCATTTTAGTGATGATGGTTTATTTTTAGCATTTAAAAAAAAAATCAGATATTTTAATTTTTTATATTCCGTAAAAAAAATAAAAAGAAGTAATAAGTTAATAAAAATAAAAAATAAATCATATATAAAAATTAAAAAATCAAACAATACCTAAACCTAATTGGAAGCTAATTAAATGATCTTAAATTATAATTTTTATTTTATTCTCCTTTAAATATTTAAGAAAAAATCAAATTATAATTGTTTCATATATTTTTATTTTTATAAAAATATATAAATTAATTTTTATTATCTTAAAATTTTATGTAATTTAAATATATAAATTTTTTTGTTAAATTATAATAAATGGATTTCGAATCATATAATTAGATTAAAAGTGTATTTGAGAATGATTTTATAAAACGTTTCTAATATTTATAACATTTGAATTATAAAAATTTTAAAATATTAAAAATATTAAAAACGTTTTTTAAAATAATTATCGAGTTATAAACTAAATGAACCCAATTTTTATTGATTGAAATTAGCTCTAACTTGACGGAAACTTGGCCCGGCCACCACCCCACAGTCAAACTTGGCCTGGCCACAAACTTGGCCAAGTTATAGCTACTTTCATACATTCGGATAGAGTTTACGGATTATCCCGTTATCCAACGACACGAATGCGCGAAATAACCAACGCGTGTTTCGCTTCCTCACCGCAGATCTGGAGGATTAGCATCATCAGCGGCTGTGAGACATTGATCGCGGTGAGGCGCGCAAAGCTCCTCCTTTTCCAAAGGATCATAGCGTGAAGAGCTTTATTCCTAACGTGATCCATTTTTAGAAAGGCCAATAGAATCACGCCACATCCTAGAACGGGTCAACTTTAAGAGTTTTTTGCTTACGTGGTTAACTTTAAATGGGGGTTCACAGAACTCCCACCGACTCAAGCATCAGCTGATTATTACTCTGTGGTATCGCAGACAGAAAAGAACGGAGACAAGCCATGGCTATATAAACTTATAAACAGGCGGATCAAATAGATGCCATGATTCTCTCCGAGAGAGAAAAAAAACCTAACCCTAATTCTGAACCCTGATTCTTCCGTATCCTTACAACTACAGGGGGATTTTTGATTCGGCTCGGCTGTGCAAATATCGGTTTGAATAGCATCGGTGAAGAAAAATAAACCGAGAAATCGCTGCATGAACAGGACGGTGGGAGAGGGGGCGAATCGGCTGGCGAGAGAGTAGGGAAGGAAGGGAGCAGACGAAAGCGAAACATGTCTGCCATAGTGTGCGGGAAGAGATCCTTCTTCGAAGACCTACCAACGACGCCTCCCGTTTCCAAGAGAATTCGCTGTTCTTCCTCGTCTCCGGTTCGGTTCTCGCCTCCTCGGTCCATCTCGGCTTCTCCTTCTCAATCTCAATCTACGGCATCGCAAGCGTCGGTGCTTGATCATCTCAGAGCTATCTTCCCTGATATGGACAAGCAGGTACGTCCTTTTTCTTTCCCTCGAAGGAATTCTATTCATTAATTATTTTTTTTTAGGATATTTAAATTGGCCTATCATTTAGTTTTTGTATTAGATTTGGGTTGTTTGAAATGATAATTGATTGATGATAAATTTTGTTTCGTTCAGTTTCATCAATGTATGACATTTGTAGTTCTTTGGTTCTTGGAGAATTGAGGGAACCAACTAAAATTGTTGACAGGTGGCCCCGGTTTTCAATTTTCTCCCTTTTTCTGTGTATTCTTTGTGCGATGGAAAAATAAGAATTGGTATGTTTCGGATTTTAGAATGTGCAAGCAGAAATGCAATAGAGCTAATATGACAAAACAGTTAAATATGATCATTCAAGATGCTAAGTTAAGGACTTCTTCAATTGTTAATATAAGACTCAGATATTTTAGAATCATATCTTGCAAGATCTGTTGGTGTTTTTAACTGTCCGGGGTTAGTGATTGACCACTCGTATCAAACCACCAGAACAATGTTCAATAAGGATTGGAAACCTGAGTGCAGGTTGATCGTTTCCAGGCATTTCAGCTTTTAAAGAAGCCAAAATGGTTGTTACTGAGATTAGTGTGGATGGATTGTGTTAGACTGTGTGAATATCAATTAGAACATGCTAGTTCTCTTTTATGGTTTCTTTTACTGACCTTAGTGAATCAGTAGTTTAAACCATCTTTGTGGGTATCACGATTTTCAATTTGAGTTCAGTTGTTCCTACCGTGTCATCATATTGCGTTTATATCTATTATAATACCTCATGGGTTTTTTGGAAGTAAACAGGAGAAACATCATGTTTTGTCAAGTCTCAACTACATATTGGCCTGGCTAGGTTAACCTGTATTTGTTAGAACTATATTCCTGACCTTTCCATGCAGTCTGTTGAACCTTATTTCAGGTTTGAAATTTTCTGGCTGGGTTGGGAAAAAAGCCCATTGTTAGGTTGGGTCAGGCTGAGTTTGGAATCTCTTTTGGCAGTTGGATGTCAGATGTTCATGAAATATGTGGACATATTGTTGGAAGTTACTGAGATTTTTCCCATCTTTTTACACTTTTTATGTGAAATGCAACAGTATGACCTCTAGGCATTTGGACTAAATTACCAATATAGCTTAGTAGAACGATTGAAAGATACTGAAGTATATGATGTGCATGAAAAGAGCAAATTTTCATGATTCAAGGCTTAATTTTTGGTTGCTAGTGGATAAAAAACTGCACTCAACCATTTTTAAAATTAATTTCTGTGGCTGAAAGAATTTCTAATCTAATCAATACAGTGGTCAGTAGCTTTTTGAAGCAGGACACGGGAGTGGAGTTGTTGTTGTATCACTCTAGGGTTCAATGAGATGATACTCTGTTGTCTTTCTGCAAGCTTGCCGTATAACTGCATCAAAACTTGTCTTTCTGTATGCTTGTCGTATGCCCGCATCCTAAATCCACTTCTATCTCATGAACTACTAAATATGGGATGAGGGCCATTATTTTGGAAGTATTTCAATCTCTTCTGGAATTTTTTTTTATTATTATCTTTAATTTTCATTTTTAGTGGGTTTCTTCTGAAGTGAGGTTATCTATGGTGAGTTCTTTTGTTTGGGGTCCTTCCATTTGATGTTGGGGCACATGGAATTCTGTCTAGTTCTCCCCCATTCCCTTTGTAGGAGGAGAAAGGACTCCTTTTTCGTTTCTTCTCCTTACATAACTTCAACTTGTTTTTTATAAAAGCACACATGAATACTTGAACTCTCTCACCCCATATTTGTTTTCAAATATATAATAAACAAATCCTTCTTTTAGTGATCTAAGGGGTGAGGGGAGAGGGGGTTCTTTATTTATTTATATTTTACAGAAGGAAATGTTAATCTCCCGTCATTGAATTGTAAACTTTATATGTAAGATAAGATTAAAATCTACATCAAATTCTGCCTATCAAAATAAGTAAATAAATAAAAACTACATCAAATTCATATTGGTCAATTAAGTGAGATGGTTCACTTAAAGATAGGGCTGAAGATGAAGAAAGATTGGTGTATTTGTTCCTAGGTGTTGGGATCTAAAGTAAACAGTCTTTTTCGTTCAAGTGGTGTCAAACATGTTAAAGTCAGTTGTTACAATGTGTGTCAAACAGCTTCTGCATGTCACTTAGTTCTCATGTTTTAGGTAATATTATATATTGAATATCAAGGATTTTTACTACTAGGACATCAAAAATTGGAAACAAATATTAAAAAAATAGAATGACTACTGTGAAATCACATTCTTTGCGTGTTCTCTCAAGGAAAATGCCACCATATTGAACTTAGTCCAGCTAAGCATTATTCCAAAACACTTGTATTAACCTTTAACTTTTCTTGGGCAATGTTATTTGTTAATTTTACATCCTTGAACATGTTATCTGACTACTTTAAACTTATTTCTTCTTGCCTTTGCTTTGTCTTTGTAGTACTTCCAACTTGAGCCCATAGTTTTTAACTCATAAAATGTATCACATATCATTTTATTTTTTTTTGGTATATCATGTATTACAAGTTTTTTATATAGTAAAAAATTAAATAGAAAAAAATATGCACTCTTATAAATATATATATATTGCAAGCACGAATTATAGAATAACATATAACCAATTTAATGAAAGATAATAGGATTTAAAGATTTTAAATTATATCATACCATATGAAAGCATTAAATACTAGAGTTTTGAAAAGTTCAATTTAACAAAATGTTTGTTTAATGTATAGGTTCATCACAAAATTCACAAAAATAAACTTTTTAAATTTGTATATATAATTTTTAGTTCCTAATCCGAAGGAGCACATGTATTTCTTTGTGGTGTTGATATATATGTTTTTATATGTCATATCCAAAGTTTAACTTTCCTTATTCATAAATATTAAGTGAAAGTTTTTATTTCTTAATTATTATCATTTTCAACATTAAAATTCAAATCATTCAAATAGAAATTCTCCAATGTTCATTTTAAGGATAAATTTATTTAACTTTTAATATGAGATGTTTCAAACGGAAACTACAATTTATATATAGTTTTTCAATAGGATTATTTTATTTCTCTCTCCCTTTCATGATATTTCTAACCTTACTACACATTTAAACAATTAATATAATAATTCTTTTGAGAAAAAAAATTTAGAATTTGATTTTTTCTTATGTGAAAAATAATTAAGGTGTATGTATCATTGATCATCATATCTTGTATCGTATCATGTATTGTATGATATGCTTAAGATAGGACACGGATTGCAATACATATTGATTTTCATAAAATATATATCATTATGTGTATTGTAGGTTTTTAACAACTATGCGTTAAATCATATTAACTTTGTATCAGTTATTGGAACATGCTATCGATATATATGCGTGTGCTCATGTGTGCGCACACACTTAAATATACTATATGTTGTTTCACCCATATCTTGGTTTACTAATTTCTCCCATAGAAATTGAACAAATTGAGATGACTTTTCTTTCTTGCATGCTTTATATGAATAGTATCTATCGCCTTCTCAATCTTATGACTAAGGTAGGTAATTAAAAATAAGTAAATATTGATGTGTATAAAATTTGAGTTGGTTGCAGACATTAACATATTTTTTACCATTGGCTAGTGCAGTACACGCATCATGCTTGGACTTGTTAATAGTCTTTAGTATTTGCATAAATGGAAATGCTTTTGGTCGTGATAGTGGTGGCAATAGCAGTGTCAATAATAAAAAATTTGAGTAGATCTTAATTTGAAATGATATGCAAGCAATTCCATAATATTTCCTACTAATTTTTATAAGAGCTGTAGAGCATTTATTTGCATCAAATAATAATAATGATAATGTAGGGGATGAAAGAGCATGTGATGAGGACGAAGTTTTGGCATTGACTGGTGGTTTCTTGGATTGGGTTCATATAAGGAGTCTGGAACTTTGTAAAAGGTTAAATTTGATTGGTTAAAGGCCAGCATTTGGAGTCATGTAAGGTCTTGAATTTAATGTTGCTGATCTTTCATTTAGGGCCTTAGGCTTGACTTTGTGACCCTGATTCTTTGGTACTAAATTGGGGGCAAAAATAAAACTCTGGGTAGGGCTAGGTATTGAGTTTTGTCTTTTGATTGATAAAAAAATGGAGCATCTCAGAGACACGGAGGAAATCGATTCAAATGCGAATAAGCTTGAAATATGGTTACTCAAGTATGGTAGGGGTCAAGAAGTTAGCTTGGAATCATACAGGAGATGTTTCTGAGAGCCAAAACCATTTTAAGCAATAAATAAGTATTCTCACAGCAAAATTGTGTGGCAGGAAAACTTAATTATTGAAGACAGCCCTAATGTTACTGTATAATCATATATACATAAATATGATGTAAACATAACAATTTATAGTTTTGAAACAACAACCAAATATCTGCAACACAAAATCCAATTAGGATACTGATAATAATTATATATATATATATAGCATAATAATGCTTCTGACGGGGCAACCAACTATGCTTACTCATCCATTTAACTTGTATGTACTTCAAACAATAGAACACGTGATGATTTGTATTCTGTTATGGATTGGGTTTTCTCTGTCAGGTTGGGCTTGGGATTGTGTTCTTTTGGGTTCTTTTGGGTTCAAACAATGGAGCATCTCTCTTTTTTTTTTCTTCTCTCTTATCTCTCTTTGATTTTTTTTAGGTTCTTATTTTTAACCTTGCAGTCATTATTTTCATTTTTAAAACTACTTGAAATGTAATAGGCAGAGCACAGTAAGAGATTGGAATTTACTCCCCCTCTATATATTTGTGTCTCTTAAAATGAAAATCTGATATGCAATTGAAGTTAAGTAAACGGAACATGTTATTAGGTGGTTTCATTTTAATTCTTCTTTAAATTAATGGACAAAAACTAGGGTGTATTTTATTTATTTCTTTTATTTTTCCTTCTTTTCCTTTGCAAGAATTTCCTTCCACCTGTTGTGTATTCATCTTTACTTTCTAATAGTTTCATTGTCCTTCAAAAGGTCTTCTGTTAACAAATTGGCCTTTTCATTTCTAACAAAAATGAATTTTGTACCCTTCACAAATACTTTGTATGCTACAGGTGTAGATGGGTTTAGCCCTTGGTTGGTGTCCTTTTTATATATGATGTCTACTTATTATCTATTTTTTTTATAAAAAAAAAAAAATCCATAGCCTTAAAAATCTTAGTTATTTATTGTACATATTCAATAATTTGCAAGAAAAGAACTGGTCTTTTACTTGAGGCTGGTCGCTAGGGTTATAAGGACCAAGAAAAGCTTTCAAGTGTTATTACAGTAAGCAATCTCAAAAAGGAATCTTTCTTTTGTGCTCCCCAATTCATTCGAAGATGGTAAGTGGTCTTAACACAATGTGACCTAGGGTTTCATTTCTATAACAAGTATCCCTTTTCACTTCCTTCTTTTTTAGTCTGATTGATTTTCAGTCTTTTAAATCCGAGATCACCTTCATTTCCTTGGTAATGCAATTCTGGGAATATTTGTGTGTCTCTTATCAATTAACTTTCCAAATAATTCTTTTTTCTGGGGGTTCCGTGGATCTTTCAATTTTGGTGCATGGATGTATATAAGATCTGCTTTGGTTGATATGCTAAGTTACTAACTATTTCTGAATACTGAAATTTTAGTTTCTTTGAGAAACCTGTGTGGATCTTTTCCCTTTCAACTCTTTCTTACTTAAACCAGAGAAGATCACCTTCATTTCCTTGCCAATGCAACTTTTGGAATATTTGTGCTATTTCTTTTGACAATTAGCTCTCTAAATAATTTTTTCTAGAAGCTGCATGGATATTTCAATTATGGAGGATGGATTTGTATTAGATCTGCTTCAAGTTCTAATCATTTCTGAATACTTTGGTTTTAGTTTCTTGAGAAAGCTCTTGAAGAATGTGGCAATGATTTGGATTCCACAATCAAAAGCCTCAATGAACTGCGACTGGGTTCTGCTGAAAACAGCTTGGGCTTTGGAGCTGGTACTTCTGATGTAGGTCTGGAAACAAAAGTTCAACTTCAGTCACAAGGTACATGGATCATTTCAAATCTATATTTGAACCCAAGCTTGACATTCCTTAGTTGCTCTGGAATTAGGGCTTTGGATATCATGTGATATATGTGTTTGTTTGGGAATATGAGCATTTTAATTACTCATGGGTAAGATGTAGCTTCCCCATATTTATGTTCCTCTTATAATTATGAGTCCTGACGTGTGTGTAGATTCATAATGAGAAAGAAAATGGGGAAAAAACAGATCTCCTATAGATACACATGACAATTTATTTTTGGGTCAAATGCTTTGATTGCACCACTCCTTTTATGGTGGCTTTTATATTAGAGTGAGTGCTGTGGGATCTAACCAATTTTAATATCATTGATGATCTAATAAACATCTATTTTAGTTAATCCTCTGTGTGCCATTTTCATTGGGTCTGACTTTAATTTTTGCGACCTTCTTCTAACTCCTAAAACCTGTTTCTAAATATATGGAGGCTGAGAGGCTAAGCTTTTTTTCTGTACTAATTTTTTTACCCTCGTGTTTGGTTTTGAAATTTTTGCTCTGCTTTTTTGCCTGTATCACTTGATTCAATCTCACTGATGAGCAAACAGCCAGCTCATAATACACCGGATATTGCTTGCATTTGTGCATTGCTAGGTTGACCAAGATATGATACAGCTAAGGAAATCTTTTAGATTTTTGTCTTGGTCACCCGCAGATCCTACTTGATCCCACTGTGTTTCTGACATGGATTGATATCTCATCAAGCTTCCTTTTCTAGGATTTAACAAAACCTTTATTTATGTTACTAAGATGTCTTTGCTGTGCACAGAGCGTGCTAAGTTGGTATACCCTTGTTTTACATTCCAAATCAATAAGAATATATTCCATAGTGACCTTGAAAATTTATAAAATCCTTACAAAAGGTTTTTGCCTTCAAACATTACCAGAGTGTCATACAAAGGGGAGAATTTTTTGTTTGTTGATCAGAATCGACTGACAAAAGTTGTTACAGAAAGTTTGGAGATTGGATCAAGCATAAGACGGCATTAGTATGAAATGTGTTAGGATTAAGCCTTAGATTCTTGGTAAATGTGTACTTGATGCGTATGTGGGCTTTAGTCCCTTTCTCTATTTTGCTAATGTAATATTCATAAAAAGGTAATGAGTTTGATGGTGGTGTTGTCTAATAGAAGATGGAGGTTTTGACTTTTCTTTTGGTCTAAAGTTAGATTTGTAGGAAGTGAAAAATATTATAAGAGTTCCAGGAACCCATGATGAGCTGCCTTGATCATGAAAACTGGCCTTGCATCTCCTGGGACAGCAAGACAGAGATTAAGCGATCAGGTTTAGTGGGGGCTTTTGCATCAGACCCAGCTCATCTATAGACCATTAAATGTATGCCCAATTTGATAAGCCAAAGGAGTGATGATCCTGAAATCGAGGTAAAAGGGCCATCATTGAAATTGATATAGAGTGAAGCTGAGGGAGTAGTACATCCTGAAATGGAAGCAGGATGCATGGCTGGGAGTGACCAGAAGATTGGCTGGTAATTGGATCACTGCCTGAATATTGATTTTACCTTCTGAGGGAGAATGTATCCACAATTAGAATCATCATTTGTTAATTTTATGAATTTGTATCAGATATTTGTATTTCTATATTGAAGCTTCTTGCATGCAGTTGCTTCTTGATACTTGTGGTCTCTTAATGGTAGGAACAACATTCATGTTCATGTTGCAGGTGTGGCTGCAACTAATGGAGAGGTTGTATCTTCTGAGGATCCATCTGCTCCAAAGAACCTCTCCATGGATGGTGCAGAATGGGTGGAGCTATTTGTTAGAGAGATGATGAGTGCTTCTAATATGGATGATGCCAGAGCCCGTGCTTCAAGAGCTCTCGAGGTTTTAGAAAAGTCCATTTGTGCACGTGCAAGTGCTGAGGCAGCCCAGAGTTTTCACCAGGTTGTTTATTTGTTGTTGTTGTTGTTATTGTTGTTGTTACTGTTATCAACCAGGTGCAGAATGTATGTGTCCATCATATCCATCATATTTGTTGTTTTACTTATGGTTTGTCTTATTATAGGAAAACTTGATGCTGAAGGAACAAGTGGAAGCTCTGCTTCAGGAGAACATAATTCTCAAGCGGGCTGTGTCTATTCAGCATGAGCGTCAGAAAGAGAGTGAAGAGAGGAACCAGGAATTACAGCACCTGAAGCAGGTGGTCACCCAGTACCAGGAGCAGTTGAGAACGCTAGAGGTAAAGCTCATAAACCTGAAATCTTCTGAACTACATGTTACTTAATTTTAGATGGGGAAAGGATCAACCTATTTCACAAATTGCATGGTTTTTCTTAAATCTGCTTTTCAGCCGTTCCCCAAGCTTTTATTCAAAACATGATTTCTTGGCAGCCAGATCATCATTACAAAAATTGTTTTGCTGGTGTTTTTGAAAATTTTCTGCAGTGCAATGACACTATTATTTGATCTTGTGATGGTGTAACAGGTGAATAACTATGCACTCTCAATGCACCTGAGGCAGGCTCAGCAAAGTAGCTCCATCCCTGGCCATTTCCATCCAGATGTCTTCTAAAGAATATGCTATTGTGCTTTTCAGGAGACAGCTGTTGGGAAGCACTAAGAATATATAGACTGGCTTTTAACTTTGTAAGGTGCTGTCTCATACACAGATTATGCCTATGATTTGAAGACACTTAAATTAGTCTAAACTTACATTGTGTAGGGGTGCTTTTTGCCATCGTTCTCCTTGATTTGAAAACGGATATGATGCCCATAAATGTTTGAAACTAGATGTTCAATGGTCAACTTCTTTTTTTTTTTTTTGGATCAAGACACAATTACCATATTTGTTTCTTCAACCACTTTTGCTTTGCCACTTGATAGCTGCCTGTCTCATTGAGAGTTCGCCAGAGCCCATATTTGTTCTCATGAGCAAGATTTTGCCTTCTTTTTTTCCTGGTGGGATCCACACTTGCTCATGCCTGGAATGAAATATACCCTGAATGTGGGGTTAGGGTATCTCTTTTTACACAAGCAGAGCTTTGATTGCTCACATCACGAGCTATACCCTCGTTGCGCATTACGCGTTGGGTGATTCTTGAGATGAGATGATCACATTTTACTGTGTGTTGCCACAGGCATGGCATTGTTCTGTTTGATGCCTTAGCCTGAAGTGGTAATGAAGTGGAGTGGGTGGGGTTGTGGGAGGCTTAAGGTTCCGAGTCCACCAGCAAAAAAATGTTACATACTAAAACGATTGTAACGAATTAGCTCATAATTAACTTACCATGTCACAATTCTGTAACTATACATCTGGATGGTTCTCGGGGTTCATTATCATACAAATTCAATCAATACCTTGAAGGGGACCAATTTGACATAAACTATGGAGATTGTCATCCTCTTTTTCTTTTGCTTTCTGATCTTTATTTTTTTTGTCTTTCCCCTTTTCAAATATACACCAAGTAAACAAGACAGGGACATGGCAAATATAGTGGAGTTCATTTATTTTTGGCGTGGGTCTGCTGCTTGCGCTTTATCTTTTTCTTCTTGTTGTTTCATTTTATATTGAGATAAATAAAATTGAGAGGAGAGGCGCGTGAATTTAAAAAAAAAAAAAGATCTCTCTTTTGCAATGGTTCATTTATTCAATAAAAATAATCACTGCTATGGTTATCAAATCTTGTAGTTGATGGGAGATCCCAAATTAAAGTTGTATTTTTATAAAAATATATTTGACAAAACTGTTGGATAAGGTTCAGGAGCAGGTAGTAACACACAGTGGTGTGTTATAAAAATTCTAGCCTTGCTACCTGACTTCTTGTTCTGTCCTGGATACAGTACATAATATAGGAACAGATATTTATGGACTTAAGGCAGATAGATATTTATTATGTACATTTGTTTGACGACAGAAAATATTTATTAATTAAGATTTTAAAAGTCAAGGTGCATTTGCAATTTACAAAGGGAAACTAAGCTAGAAAAGACAGGAGAAAATAAAACCCACGAAGCGCACCCCCCACACACGCATTACAATTTATACACGCAGCTGTGAAATCAAAGACTTGGAAGTAAGGAAGGAAGACCGGTTAGTGCCTTGTTCGTTGTATATACGCTGCTCCTCCAAATTCCCCCACTACCTCTTCGTTTGAATCTATGAAATCAACCCCCTTTTATTTGAAATGAACACATGCCCAGGAGCGGAGGAGAGAGTAGCAGAAGAGGTGTGGTGGCTATGATGAGGCTGAAAGAAGCCTTTTGCCACCAGCTTTCATCATCTTCTTGAACTCCTCAAAATTCACCATTCCATCTCCATCCATGTCTACCTTCCTTATCATCTCCTTGCAATCCTCTAGCCTCTTCCCTTCCTTCAACCCCAGAGACGACAGCACCAACCTCAGCTCCTCCACGCTGATCAACCCATCTCCATCCCCATCAAACACATCAAAAGCTTCCTTCATATCCTCCCCTTCTCCGCCCTCTTCTCTCTCACCATCTCCTCCACCACCGCCCATCGACTCGTACAGCTCACAGAACTCATCCGGATCAATCAGCCCGTCTCCATTGGCGTCCACTCTCTCAACCATTTCTTCCACATCCTTCATACTCAGCAAGATCCCAATGTTCTTGAGCGAGTCTCTCAGCTCCTGCTTTGTTATGAATCCATCACTATTTTTGTCGAAAGTGGCAAACACCCTCCTCAGCTCCTCCTTCTTTTCAGCACTCAACCCCTTTTTTGGGGCCTGGATGGAGCAATTCTCTGATATAGGAGAATACTTACTGCTAAATAAGGACTGAAACCATGAGTAGAACCTCTTGGTTGGGAAGCAAAAGAACAAATTAATGAGGCCAGCTATGAATAAAACTGCCAATAACAGTATGGTTATGATCACCATCCCTCTCTGTCTCTGTTGTTTTTTCCTCTCTTTTTTTCCCTTTTTTTCTGGGAGTGAAATACAACAGAGAAGTAGAGGAAGAGAGCTCAAGAACACAAGGCAGATTTGTTTATTTGTGTGTTTGTGTGTTTGTATGTTAGTTATATCGTTTCTGAGGTGGGAGGTGACTTTGAAAAAGCTTTGAGCATGGAAGAAGTTACGACTTAACGCGTTGTTTGGTGTATTCGTTGATCCCACAAACCGCGTGACTGTAACAACCGTAGGAAATAAAAATCAAAAAGGAAAAGGCCAGTAAAGAGCATTTGGTAGCACATGGAGGAACTGAACTTTCATGCTGTTGTTAAATTAATACACACTCTTCCCTCCATGTACGGCTATGGCTGAGTCAACTCAGCTTTCTGCTTTCTTAAATTCTTAATATTACGATTAATACACACTTGTCCCTCGATGTACGGCCATCACTGAGTCAACTCAGCCTTCTGCTTTCTTAAATTCTTAATATTACGGGGTCTTACCAACGACTTTATAAAAATAAAGGCTTATTACACTTTAATCATTAACTTATAAGGTGTTTTTTTACATTATTTTCTCATTTTTAAAATTCAATATTATTAACCGTAATAAATAAAAGACGTATATACTACACATATAACATGTTTAAGTGAGGAGAAAATTATCATTTTAATTTAAAAACCCCAATCCTACCCCCTCCTTTGATCATCGTTTGATCCCTCATTCGAAGCCCTAGAATCCCGAAAAATTTTACCTTATCTTATTTTTCCCGTGACATTTTATTTATTTTCTTTCTATATCTTCTTTACTTTTTAATTTTTCTTTTTAAAAAAACACACGTGTTTGACATGAAATAAATAAATAATTGTACAAGTTTCCAACAAATTTATTTAAATACAGTGAGCCCCATGCGTGTAATAGGCTATGTATGACTTGATTAATACACACTCTTCCCTCCATGTACGGTTATCACTGAGTCAACTCAGCCTTCTGCTTTCTTAAATTCTTAATATTACGGGTCTTACCGACGACTTTATAAAAATAAAGGCTTATTACATTTTAATCATAAACCTATAATGTGTTTTTTATATTATTTTCTCATGAATACGGTTAACCGTAATAAACAAAAGATGTATCTACTATATATATGACGTGTTTAAGTGAAGACAAAATCGTCATTTCATTCTAAAAATTCAATCGAAATCCTAGAATCCCGAAAAAAATTATCTTATCTTATTTTTCTCGTGATATTTTATTTTTGTCTTTCTATGTCTTCTTTACTTTTTAATTTTAATTTTTTAAAAAAACACGCGTTTGACATGAAATAAATAAATAATTATACAAGTGTCCAACAAATTTATTTAAATGAAGTGGGCCCCACGCGTGTAAAGGGCTAGATATTGCTTGGTTGGTTTATGCACCGGAGGGTGACGATAGTGCTGAAATGGAAATATGAGAGTCATTTATACCACTGAGACTGAATGGCCTTGAAAGGAACAGAATGATGTTACGCTGCAGCATGCCCACATACCAAACATGGGTGTACTGCTTTCTCACCCTACACAATTTATTCATACTTGTCTGGATCCTACCAAGGAAAATTCAAACCCAAGTCTGGTGGCTGTTTGGAGAGAGAGAAAAATAGAGAGAAAGTGGTTGGTGACTTTGAGTGGACTTAAACGTGAAGGAGACCAAGGGGGCCTTTTACAGGCTTTTCTTCTTTTTCTATTCCAAAACCATATCCCACTGAAAGAAGCTTCAGTGGAGCATAGAATTTCGAATTGGCCCTGTATTTGTCTTTGGAGAGCAAGGTGGGTCTTGGATATCCGTGGAATACGATTCCAATTCCAAGTCTTGCTTTGTTGGGAAAGAACCTAATAATCACAAATATGTCTCGAAGAAACATGTCGAAATTAGTTAAGGCCCTGTTTGGTTGGTTGGGAGTTGGGACTAATAATAACAATTGGTCTTGCTTGAAAATTTGGCAACTACTGTGTGTCATAATTGTGGTTTGTTTAATTAAAAGACTAAGAGTTACTGCTGACTTTATGAAATTCTATACAAATGGGTGCCGTCTATTAGTCGCAACACGCATCGGATACTTGGCTTCTGTTTGGATGCATGAATGACCGAATCTTTGGGATGAGATGCTGCGAAAAGAAAAGTATGTGTGCTTTGTCGTATTGGGAAATATTTAATCTCTTTTGTAGCTCCATAAGCTATCATATGTAATTTGCTTGTTTAATAAAATAGCTAATTATTCAAAACTGAAAAAAATTAATAATAATTATAAATTCTATTTTCAAATTATTGACTATATTTATCAAAAATTAGTAAATGGAAAGTCAAATTTTGGGATGTGACGAGTAATTTCGCCCTATGTCCAAATATGTAATTATCCTTGAGATCATATTTGGTTCCTACGAGGGAAAAAATAAAATTGAGAAAAATGATTTTCTCATATTTGATTGTATTATGAAAAAATTAAAAAAAATTAAATATAATTAAAATTAATTTAAAATTTATGTATCTTTAAATTATTTAATTTTTATATTGCAAAGTTAAAACAAATGAAATGTGTTTGAAGTGGTATGTAAAAATAATTTATTCACTTGAAAATGAGTGTCCAAATGTGTAATCGACTTTAAGGATATGAAAGAAAAATAAATGGATAAAAGAATACACTTTGGCCAAGAATAGTGGTTGAGTAACATATCTTAGCAACATAAGTCCCCATAGAAGGAGGGAGTCTTAGATGAAGAGGATGTTAACCAAACTTTACGCGGAAATAATTATTTCAGAAAATCAATTTGAATACATAAAACATAATAGATATAAGCACTAAAAAAAATGATAAAATAATTATTATATTCTTACCTTGATCCATGATACGATAACATTTCTGAAGGGAGCCCGAATCACCTTGTGAATTGTCTTTTTTGTCAAGATTTTCAACTTACTTCTCTCATATAGTGGATGGGTGGATGGGTCACTTGTATAGTGCATGTTGATATAAGTAAAACAAAAAAAAAAGTAAAAAAAATGAGAGTATGACTTAAGACCTTAACTATAAAAGATATTTATAACTCTTAGTCTTTCAATCAAAGACTACATGAGAGTTATACTTATTATTTGTAAACATTATGTACAAATTAATGAATAATGATGAGTTACCAACTTGAATGCATTCATATAATTGTATAAGTTATATTTTTTCATCTTCTTTATTTACTTATATACTTTATATATAAATTAAATTTCATAATGATGGGGCTATAAAAGTAATAACACAATATTCATATAAATGAAATTTTCTAACTTTTCATTTTAATTTTTAATTTTTTATATATAAAATTCTTGGATGTCCAATCAATTGATTCGCCTATCTAGCAATTGATACTTTAAATAATATTGATCAATCCATTATACAAATATAATTATGAATGATCACATATTATAGAAAAAGAAATCCCAACAAAGGAACCAATTCACTTACTGCAAAGGCAATTAAAGCAACAACAAACACAATTTAAGTAAAGCATGCGATCTATTTTTCAATCAAATTAGGCTCTAGCTAAAGATAATGATGTAGTCAAAACATTGCCATGTTCAAACAATCAATTTCACGTTTAACTCTATCCATACCACATGTAGTTAATGGATGTCATCAAGAGGGGTCCTAACTGTGGAGGAGGATAGGTAAGTTGAAACATGATAGTCCTTTCCTACAAAGGAGAAAGATCTATTGAAGAGCAATTGGACGAGTTGATGATTAAAGTTGATTGAACGAAAGGAAAAATTGTCCATCATTTTGTGAGCCAAATCATCTAAGGTTTGATAAATAGTCCATTCACTAGTAACATGCTTGAGACATATATATCACTAAGATTTACATTTCCTAAATTTCATGATAGTAAAGAAAACTTAGTGGATTATTTGATGCATTTCCAACTCATAACCCTAATGCAAGGGAATGGTGCACCTTCGTGCAAGGCATTTTTAATAAGTTTTTAAGGACCTTGGTTCCACTATTTCCCAAGTAGGTTGATCTATTTTTTTTCAAAGTTATGTACCACTTTTATCTCACAATACACACATTCTTCATGACAAAAGAGATATGTGAATCCCATCTTTAACGTTTCTATGATTTAAGGAGAGAGAATACATAGAGTATGTGAATTGTCAATCATGAAGTATAGAAGATAAAAAGAATTTTTTATCTCTAATAATCTCTATCATTTCATTACATATAAAGAGGTCCTCAAGTAGAGAAGAAATTTTTACTAGAGCTATGCAAGTTTGGAGGAAGGTATCATGACTTTTATACCTAAGGTGGTTGTAACTGCCAATCATGAAGGAAGGAAGGTAATAACAACAAAGAATAGTTTGCCAACTATGCAAGAAAGATTATAACACTTGCTCGAGACCCTAATATAACTTTTACTAAATTGATAGCAACCAAATGCACAAGTTTTCAAGGAATTGCCACTAAAAGAAACTTAGCTTTCAGCAACAAGATTTTGTTATGGTTTAAATTTTGTCATTAAAATTGTACTTTAAGTGACACCAATATATTGCTGCCACAAAAAGCTATTATAATAGTTGTATTTAGTGATAATCAAATAATAAACTTAGATAGAACTTGTGATGACATCCCAATGATTGGCTCCTTACATCAACAGTTAAGTCATTAGTCTTAGTCCCATAGCCTATCCATTTCCATGGTATAGCAAGTTGTTTAGCTACTTATATCGATTTTCCACAGTGTGGTTAGATAGAATGCGCTCTGGCCTGGGAAAAGCAATGAACTCTAGAAGTTAGGGTGTTGTTCACATTTGGACATGAAAAGGAACTAAGAAAAAACTTAGATAGACCCTAGGATAGTGTCCTTATGATGAGAGTATAGAGAAATAAAAAATAAACTTAGATAGAACCTAGAATAGCGTCCAAATGAAGGGAGTCTAAAGGAACAAACAATAAACTTAGATAGAATCTATGATAACTTCCTAATGTTGAGAGTTCAAAGGAACTAAGAATAAACTTAGATATAGAACTTAGGATAGTGTCCCAATGATGAAAGTCCAAAGAAACAAATAATAAACTTAGATAGAACCTAGGATGACATCCCAACGATTGAAATTCAAAGTAACTAAGAATAAACTTAGATAGAACCTAAAACGGTGTCCTTATGATTCTTTGTTCCTTTGGACTCTCATCATTGAAACGTCATCTTAGGTTCTATCTAAGTTTATTCCTAGTTCCTTTGAACTCCTATCATAGGGATGCCATTTGAGGTTCTATCTATGTTTATTCTTAGTTCCTTTGGAATCCCTGCATTAGGACACCATTTTAGGTTTGATTTAAGTTTATTTTTTGTTCATTTGGTTTCTCATCATTGAGACACCATTTTAGGTTCTATCCAAGTTTATTCCTAGTGCTTTTGAACTCCCTTTATTGGAACGTCATTTTAGGTTCTACCTAAGTTTATTCTTAGTTCCTTTTGACTCTCATCATTGGGACACCATCCTAGGTTTTATGTAAGTCTGTTCTTTATTTCTTTGGTTTCTCATTGTTGAGATGTCATCCTAGGTTCTATCTAAGTTTATTCTTTGTTCCATTAGACTCTCGTCATTATGATGTTATCCTAGGTTGTCTCTATGTTTATTCTTTATTTTTTTGGTTTCTCATAATTGGAACGCCTTCCTAGGTTCCAAGTTTCAATTGAGATAAGACCCTCAAACTCATTATAATTGGGGACATATTCTTCAAATCATAACATCATTAGTAGTACATGTATTCTAATTATGTCTTTTTTTGCATTATGTAAGTATTATCGTTATGAAATATCAACATATATATATAAATTACAAGGGAAGACATATTGTGACGAGAAGTATCATTGGTCTTAATAAATTCGATTATCAATCATAAATACAAAATATTAATCACAAATAAAAATATCTATTAATTTTTTTAATATGGTATGATCATTTAAATAGGCATGATGCCTTTCTTAAGTATGCTAATTTTCTTTATTTTAAAAAATAAACAATAAGGAAATTAATTTGGTATTATTATATCTCTTTTGATCTTGGATATCCCTTAATATTTCTAATATTAAAAAGTGTTAAAATATTAATAATTAATATCATTAAAATATTAAATAAAATAAATATTTTTAAATGTATATTATATATAGTTATCTTTTCATAAATAAGTTCTTATTCATTGAAAAGAATAATTTAAAAAAATAAATAAATACAATTACTAATTTGCATCAACAAAAAATAAGTTATAAAAAAATTACCATATAAATAGATAATATTATTAAGCATATTTACTAAAAATATTTATTAAGATGGCATGTAAGTGAATAAGGACGAGTACGGGTTTACATCCATATTATTTGGGGGAAGAGGAGTAAATTAGTCGTAATATATGAATTGGGCTTGACCCTCATTTTATTTAAGCCCAAGTATGGCATTTGGGCATTTTTACTCAGATTAGTAAATGTGGGCCAGCCCAATTCCACCTAGAAATCTAGTCTACAAAAGGAAATTCAGACTATGAATTAGGCTGGGCCTTGTTTTCTAATCTGACAAAAGATGAAAGTGACCTAGGCTGAAGCCCAATTTCTCCTTTTGGCCCATATCGGGAATCATGAAATACCTGCACGGATTGGCTGTCGGCATATATAAGTTGGTGACCTCAAAAGTCAAAACAACTCCTCCCAAGTAAAAAAGGATAGTTGAAATCATAAGTTTAAGTTGATTTTTTTTTTTGGGTACATGTACGTGGACCTTACTGAGAAAGAAGTGGGCTCGGATGAAAAGAATGTCCTTCAATGGATTTGCATTAGTGGGCCTACAAATACAACAAGGGTCCATGTTTGCAAAGATGGGCCTTGCATGGACTGGCCAAGAGGAGAATTTGGAAAAAGTTTGGGTTTTTCCGAAAAGTGGAGAGGAAGGGAATATACAGAATACATCCAGAGAGTCAGAGGCTCCTGTTTTTTACACAAGAACTTAACTGACTTCACTTTTCATGTGGGACCCAAACAGCTCTTGAGAAGATTGCAGCCAATTAGATGGCGCGTGTGGGGGAATTTAGATTTATATGAAATAAAAAATGAATAATTAATAAATAAGGGGCGTGGGAAATTTTCGATTTTTTTAAGACAGTAAAGAGGGCGCATGTGATGATGAATGATGATAATTGAGGGAATGGGGCCCATGGAGTAGAAGACTGTTGGAAGTGGGGGCCATCACTGCCGTTGCTTTTCCAAGCCTCACAAGGATCCAACGGCTGCCACAGCATCACTTTTATAATTGGTTTTAAATTTATTGTGAAAGCGGAGGGGGGGACGGGGGGTGAACCGTGAACAGGCTGGTAAGTGACCCCATGACACTGACTCTAACGGAAACAGACAACTGTGGCTCTCTCAATCACCCTTCACGCCCCCCGTCCCGTTCTACGTACGCCTTTATTCCCTTTTCCGATTCCAATCCAGTACTTCGCTCTGCTTTCTATTACCATGCTCCCCCATCCAATCTCCTTCGTCTACTTGATCAAACGTCTCATATGCATGATGTTATATGTATTTTAAAACACCTAAGACTTGCTAATTGTCGTAGAACATGTCTCCTTAAAATCTGGCATATTTGCAAGCATACCTTGTTGTACATTCATCTAACTTTTGCCTTTTTGAAGGTTGTGATGGAAACTTCTAATTTGTATTCAAATTAAAAGTAATTTGAGTGTGGAAGAGTGAGATTATGGGTATTTTGTACGGGAGAGGAAATGATGAAAGAAAGGAGGAGAATGATGGGATGGGGGTGGTGGTGGTGGTGGTGGTGGTGGTACGTAATATGTGTATAGTCGATGAAGCAAGTGGGGAGGAGAGAGAGGAGGAATGATGATTGATGAGAGGAGGAGGAGCATTCAAAGAGTGAAAAAGATGCATGTGATGATGGAATGGTGGGTCCCGTCATCAATACAATCACAATAACGCAATTATATCATAACCATCTTATCATTCCCTCTGTCCTTCCACACGCTTGCCCTGAATCCTATGACCACTTACCTCTCTCTCTCTCTCTCTCTATTCGTATTATTCTAGAAGAATATTCTTAAATTTAAACCGATTAAAGCAAATTTAGACATACTCTAGAAGATAAGTTGAAGTTTAATTTCAAAATCATTTGTACGATCTACAATGTGATTTTCCAAAATTTTGGAATGAGAGTCATCCGAAAATGTCTTTTTTTATGAACTATTTTTGAAAAAAAAAAACTATTTTATTGTCATTAAATCATAATAAAATCTTCTTTTTTATTTTTATTTTTTACTTTAATTCTAAAAGTATTATATATATTTCACATTTTTCTTAGAAATGTGAAGTTGAATTTTAAACTTTTTAGAGATAATTTTGTTTGAATGAAATGTTTTTCGTTTTTATTTAAATCTCCTTAGAAGTGAATTCTCTCACACTTAGTTCTCTTTTCCCTACTTGCTATAGCATATCACATGAACTTCAAGTTAAAATCGATTTTGTTACCATTTGTGATAATTTACTTTCTCTCGTGTACATATCGTCAACTTTGAATGGTATATAATTAAGGGAAATTCATACATACATAATGTTATGATATTTTTCCCTTACCCAGTGTGAGATATCATAGTTTTTATATAAAATGATGATTTTTGAACTCCATAAATGAATTATTAAAAATTAATAATAATGATTTTTATAATTACCAGAATGATAAATTATTGAATTTTTTGTTTTAATAAATCTTGCTATATGTGAAAAATATTAAATTAATTTTATTTTTTAAATATTAATTTCCAAAGATCTTATCTTAATTATGTAAAATAAGAGCAATAATAATAATTTTTTCTAGAAAGACAAACATCTACTTACTAATTTTTACATATAAAAAAATAAATTGAACACTTTCCATTATTCAAATATCAATAAAAACAAATATATAATTCTTATGAACTCAAATCCCTTCATATTTAATAAAGTTAGATTCACATTTATTTAAAAGTAAGACAAAAGTGGTGTTTATTTTTTTACTTAATTCTAAATAGAATTTAAAATTAAATAGTGTTTAATAATATTAAGAGTTCTTTGTTTGTTTGTTTGTTTTTTTTTTAATATTTTAGTTCTATTAAGTACTATGAAATAAAGAAAAACTCACATGTTACTACACTTAAAAACCATCTTTCTAATACTTAATTTTTTTTCAAATATTAGAAAGATTAAAAATACTTTCTAAAATTACTTTCAATTTCACTTTATATATGATTTTTTTTTTAAAAAAAAAAAATACTTTCACTAAAACACTATCAAATTTACTCTAAAATCCATTTGATAATAATTCTAAACAACACTTTTAACCTTTTTTAGAATGCTTTTGGTAATAATTTTAGGAAGTATTTCTACCATTTCTAATACTTGAAAATTTTTATTTTTCAAGTATTAAAAAATTATAAACACTTCCTAAAATCACTAACAAACGTGCTCTTAGAGTGCGTTTGACATTGATTCTTGAATGTGTTTTTAACTTCTATAACACTTGAAAATTTTCATTCTTCAAGTATTAAAAATGTTAAAAACACTTTCTATAATCATTAGCAAATACACTCTAAGAGTTCATTTGATAGTGATTTCAGGAAGTACTTCTAATTCTTTTTATGTTTGAAAGATAAAAAATTTTAAGTGTTAAAAAGACTAGAAACAGTTTTTAAAATCACTGTCAAACATACTCTTAGTGTTTAAAAAATTATCTTTAAAATTACTATCAAACATGCCGTAAGCTTATGCATGACTAAACAATAGTGTTTTAGTAAGATGTTTTTATTTTTTATGTTTTGTTTGAATTATTGAAAGTAATAGAGAAAAAGGAATATGAAAGTCTTGTTTCAGACATGGGTTCAAGCCTTAATCCATAGCAATTGTTACCTGGCCATTTGAAAATCAAACTAGATGCAAGACTTCCCATCTAATAGCCTAGAAGGAAAGCCTACGAAGATCCTCTAAGACCATTGCTAGGCTATAAAAATAAAAAGTAAGCTGTGCTCGTGCATGACAACAACAATCAAAATAGATTGATACATGAAGATTCTCCATTAATTTCATCAAACCCCACTTTTGATAAAAGCTGTCTAAAAGGTTAGCACCAACATTTGAATTCCAAAGCATCTTTAAAGAATGTTTCCAATACATGTAATCTACTGTGTCTATTGACCATTTGACCTCACTAATTGCAGACTTGCCCACCGAGGCCCATGAGAGAGATGGTTAGATGGCTTGGTATTGCTGTGATGAATCATTTGGTAATTATCTTCTCATCATCAATGAAGGGTTGCAATGAAATGATATAGGATTCTGCATGAAAGTTGCATGCCTCGGGGGGTGAGAATATCAAAAGGGGGTTGAAAAGACGGTGCAAGGGAAGAGAAAGGCTAAAAATGCGCCGGCGGCACGTGAAAACATAGGAGGCAGTGACAGAAACGGGATAGGGAGAGTTCCGGAAAAGCGACAGATGAGATCCTGACGTCACATGATCGATACCTCCCAAACGTGTAAACGCCCACCCACGTGTGACTATGTGATTTGATGTGAACCGCCGCTGTATGTTGGATTGCCCTCCTCCTTCTCTCTCCCTGATCACCCACTCTTCTTTCTCTTCACTATTTCAGTGCTCATTATTTAATTATTTATCTAAGGTTTTTTTTTTCCTTTTTTTTTATATATTTATTAGATGCTCCAAATAAAATGATACAAATTAAGAGCTCAAATTAACATTTTGACATAAATCATTAACCATTTACGAGGATGACAATTCTAAGCACATGATTTTTTATCAGAAGATGAGAAAATGGAATTACGAGTTTGTTTGGTGGTGTGATTTAAAAATAAAATTTTAAAATTATTTTTAAAATTTTTTAATATTATTTCTATCTATTTTTTAAAATAAATAAATAATCTATATATATATATATATATATATATAATATTTTCAAAAATAATTTATCAAATACATTTATTTTTATAAAATATTAGAAAACTGATTTTAAAAAGTTTAAGAAAATATGGCTGAACGGCTTAAGTGTCCGGTTTTATTATTTAAGAAAATATTATTTGGGAAAAAGGAAAAAAATGGAAAATTAAATAAGTGGATGAAGGGAAACCACTGGGGGCCGTACAGGTGGGAAGGGCAGCCAAACTGAATATCAAACTGATGAAAACAGGTGGTGATGAGGTGGACCTGATAGTAACGGGTCTTGTGAATTTTTTGATAAACAGAGGCCCAGTTGAGGAGAGTGGACCCCCACCACCACCACAGCCTTCAACCACCAGGCCCACCCTCCACCACGCCAACAAATTTTCTGATCACCCATCCCTCCACATTTACATCACCCACCATCTCATTTGGCTTCTTATCATGTCATGTCACATGACCATTTCTTATGTTATCCCTCTTTTTATATTCTATTTCTTGTTATTCTTTGTCCCATCTCCTTATTATGGATACCATATCCATGACCCATGACCCATGCATCATCCACTTAGAGAGGGCATAGAGGAACCATTCTAAGTGTCTTTTTTTGGTTGTTTCATATAAGAAAAAGCATTTCCAAATGATATTCTTTTGAGAAGACAAGTTCTATTAAGTTTTTTTGACTAAGTAAAAAAAAAATTAACCCAACACAAAAAAACTTGTATATTTTTTATTAAATTTTTATCTTAATTTTTCCTTCTCTTATAATGTCTCACGTTTGAATAGGAAAGAAAGTTTGAAGTTCTTAACCTTATAAACTTATTTTAAAGTCATAAGGGCACCTTTGAACTCAAAATGAACAATACTTACATAGTCGAGTGCAAGTTGTTAAAAATAGTATAAAGTCGACCTCTAACCCTAATGTAAAAATTAATTTGGTTTTATGAAGAGTATCTATTAGTTTAACCCTCTAATTTCGTAAGACACAATGAAAATATTGCATTTGTATAAAAGGTGTTCGTGATGTTTCCATCATATATGAGAGAAAATTATTTATCTTATATAAATATGAGTTATTCTTAACCATATAAACCTGTTTTTAAATTATGATGATTCATTTTGAATAATACTTATATGATTAAATATGGGTCATAACATTTTTGGTACTTAAAAATTAATTTTTAGCATTTCTACATGCACATCAAACAAGTCAATTCAAAGTATTTTAATTAAATTTAAATCACAATAGAATTACTAAATTTACTCCTGCAAGCGCTTTCCAAGATTTTGAACCATTCTACCTTTTATTTTATTTTATTTTACTTTTTCAGACCCAAAAGGTTGTCCAGGGCTAGCCACTTTGTCCGGGTCTTCTTGGACTATTAGCCCACCCACAAATTTATGATAATTTTAAAATATGATTTTCTTTATATC
Source organism: Vitis riparia (assembly GCF_004353265.1). NCBI lineage: Eukaryota > Viridiplantae > Streptophyta > Magnoliopsida > Vitales > Vitaceae > Vitis > Vitis riparia. The sequence continues at coordinate 14,515,265 of NC_048441.1, read as the reverse complement.
GTACCAATCACATTATTTAAGTTTATAATTATCTATCCATCATGTCATACACTCTTTTAAAATTTAAATTCAGAATAAAACTATTTTAATAGAGTAAAACATATATGCAATTTTTAGTTCCAAAAAAAAAAATGAATGAAAATAAAATAGAAAATAAAAGAAAAGAAAAGAAAAAGTTTTTAAAAAATTTAAAAATAGATTTAAAATTAATAAATTATTTTAATATGATAATTTAAACCCGTTTCACTTATTTTTATTTTTTATAAAGGTTAAATAATTTTAAAATATATTATTTTTTAACTAAATATAGTTATATTTATTTAAAAAAAATTATAATAGAATTAAATATGAAAAAAAATATTTTTCTTAATATTTTGTTACAATCCTCTTTTAGTTATTTTAAAATTAAATTCCAATAATGACAACATAAATTATGCATAATCCACGTGTATATATATATATATATTATGGTGTGAAGCATAAGCATACATTCATAAAGTAGACATGCATACATGCACATTAATTGAATCCAAAGCAACAAGCATGACATGTGGCCAGAAGCCTAGAGTATGGAGTGATGCTATAACACAACAAAATGATCACATATAATAATACAAGTTTGATCTAGAAAAAACATAGCAGTTGGGAGGCCATAAACACACCCATACCTTAAAAATAATCACGGATCGTAATCACATGGTGGCATGTGATGGGGATGGGATGGGATGTGAGATGGCTTGGCTTTCAAATTGTTTTTCTCTTTTGGGTATTTTTTTTTATTTAATTTATTTTTTATGATATTATTTTCTGACGTAGCCCTCATACCCCACTGACCACTCACAACAAAAGTAGGTATGTTGTGGGTAAAATGGGCCTTGTGAGTGAAGTGAACCCACGAGACTCACCCTCACTTCAACTCCCTTGCACCCTCTCTATAAAGCTGGTAGAGAGATTATGTGATAGTGTGGTCCATGAGAGAAATTGTATGGGTATGCTTCATTTCATCATCTCCTTCCTTTCTCTTCCTCCTCTTTCTTTCCATCTTAATATTAACTGTCACGGTGGAAATTAAAGACATGTGAGAGTGAGAATGAGAGAGATTCATGGAGATGAATATTATGAGATTAGCAAGCTTTTTCTCTCTGCAAGTCCTGCCATGCTTTTCCACAGCTTTCTTGAACTTCTTCTCCCTGTTTGGTGGTCTCCTACGTTTACCCATCCACTGAAGTTCAAGAAAGCTGTGGGAAACCATGGCTTTTCAGGACTTCTGTTTGCTGTTTTGGGCTGCGATGATCAATTAATGGTCTAATTCCATTTTCCTTTTGGTGCATTCTTCATGGTAATTCTCATACTCCCAGCTTTTGTCAGGCTAACCCATTTCAAGAAAGTTGTTTTTCTTTTCTTTCCCCCACTTTTTTTTTTTGGTGCTTTGGGTTTATTGTTTGTGATTCTTCGATCACATTTTTCTTGCATTTTCCTGTAGAAAAAAATGAGAAGGTTTGGTGGAAGGATGCTGCTGCAATGATCTTTCCATACATGGATTATGGTAATTCCCATCATTTAATTTCATGATTGTTTACAAATTTTTTTCCCAGAAAAAGAAAAAAAGTTTAGATCTGTCTGTTGAATTGCCTGAATTATGTCAAGAGATGGAACCCCATGAAGAGAAAAAGGTAAAAACAATTCAGAAACATTTCTTTTTCTTTTCGAATTTTTCTGAATCGACTGCAACACGTTTGAGCCATGCATGGAGAGGGTAGTAGAAACATTGATTGTGAATTTCTCATTAATACCGATCCATATATTGTTGAATCAAAGTGATGATGAAAACTGAGATATCCTTGAGAGAAGATTCCCTGCCTTTCCTTTTTATCCTCAGTATAATGATAGTTCTTCTTGCTGGGCCTTTTGATTTTTCTTCCACATAATCTCCTACATTTCCGTGAAAAGGGTTAAACTTTGTCACCATGTGAACCCCATGTGAGAGTCATTTTTTTTAACCTCTGAGAAAGAGGGAGAGAGAGCAGCACTGGCAGATGAAATCACTTTTCGAAATTCATTATGATTTTATGATTATTTTTGTATATATCCTACAATTTTATATCACCTGCATTTCATCAATGGCATTGCATCTTAACTCAACCTGCTGCTCCTTTGTTTGTTTGCAGAGAAACTGGAAAAGAAAAAAAAAAAAAAAAACTCCAGGATTTTACAAGATAATAATCTTCACGCCATTTTTAAATTCATCGGGAATCTTTACATCCTGCAAGCCAACAAAGTGTAAACCACATTGCTTTGAATGCTCTTGCCAAGACAAAGCAACAAGCCTGTCAGTCCCTGAAAATTAGTTAAAAATTAGAAAGACAATGTAGTAAGGTAGTCCTGTACACAATTTAAGAAAGAAGATTTTGCTGCATTGAATGGCAATTAATGCTTAAAATCAGCCCTTATTTTTCTAATTTTGCTTCCAGAGAAAATTAAATATCAGACTAAGATCAGTAGTTATAACCAAGGCATCATCCTATAAGTATAAGCTGCAGCATGGTTTAGTTTAGGCACTACTTTGTTAGCAGTAAGCACTAGGGATATGCTTTTAATTTGAAAGTAGGCAAAAATATTGAGAAGCAATGAGAAAAGGAAACGTACTTGAGAAATACTTCCAAAATGCTGCACACCCTGTGGCAACTTGTCCTACTTTTTTGCTGAGATAGCATGCATGCTCTTTTGTTCTGCAATACAGCCCCAATCATCAGTCTTCATGCTATCAAATTCAGCTGTCTAATAGTGTGTGAGCTTGGTGATTCAGACGGCACATGGCTGCATGCTGACTTAACAAATTGTCTGACAGGTTTGATCTGATGACCTCGTACATCTATTGATTGTTATCTCACTCATTTACATACTTCATGATGCAGCCTGCTAAGTCAATGAAGCCAGTGGGAGAGGAATTTTAGAGTTAAGGAAAGGAGATATTGTGGTGAGAGAAGTAGTACTGCTCCCAAAACAAAACACCCATCTTCTTTGTGTTTGAATTCATTGGTGCTTCGGCAATCTCCAGTCACAATTTGGGAAGTCATTTATATTGTTTGAGCATGCAATGTAATCACAAGCAACAATTATGACAGGAATACTTGTACATATTATACTGATATAGAAATGAATGGCATGCATCTCAAGATCAGTTTGTCTGGGGATGTTTAGTAGACTTGAAGAAGCCACACACAATCCACCTGGTATCTATTCTTATAAAAGAAATATTTATCAAGGGTTTAAGTATATATGTAAATCTATAAAATGGTCCCATGAGTTGCAAGTTTTTCTGCATTTGTTCCTTGAAATGAAACAATTGTATGTAGTATACTTTCAAGCAAAGGAAAAGGAAAAGGAAAATGAGGCTATTGCTGCCTGTCCTAGAGAAGAAATTGATGAGATTTGAGGATTGAGGAAATGCTTTCTAGAGATCTTGAAACATATTGTGGCATCAAGTTATGTTTGCATGACTTAAGGCTGAGGGTCACCAGTTCCAAGGCACCAAAATAATTCAAGATAAAATTGCAGAGTTAATGTCTACAATAAGATAAAACATCAAAAAAACAAGATGCTACTGCTGTGTTTTGTTGCCTGTTGGTATGAATTTCTCTTCTTTTCAACATAACTAGAGGCGAAGACATCGTCCTTTTCAAATGTACGTAGCCAACACAGCTGCTAGGGGAAAAAGAAGATAAAAAATTTGAAGGCAAACTAATGAATATCAAAATATGATGACAAATTCCAAGAAAACGTATGAGTAGAATAAATGTTCAAGAGGCCGATGAAACTATAATTAAGACTAGGTACGTATTTTCTTCCGAAGTGCACATGGGATGTGGTGGGACGAGGGCCATGTGCCTTGACAAGTTGATTCACAATGTTTGAGAGTTGCAGCTAGTTAAAAGAAGAGGATATAATACACAAAACTAAATGCTACCAGTGAAGTTATGAATCAAAATATTCATTACAGCCAGATAGGCTTGGAAGAAAGGGTTGAGAAACATTGGATGAAGGTTTAGCCTCAGGGAATCATTAGCAAATGAAAGAGAAAAGGCATGGAGAAGCAATAATGCTGCCCCTATATGTTGGGGGAATGGCACAGTCATGTCGCTATTAGCAATTAACCTTGCACAACCATCAAAAAGCGATGCATCATAAGAAGAAACTGCTGCAGAAGCCACACTTTATATGATGTGAAAGTGCACAACAAAAAGAAATGGCAACTTTGTCGACCATGAACAAATGTACCCAGAGAAAAAAAAAAGGACTAAAGAAAGCCATGAAAATTGTATTAAAGCTATATAGCTTCATCAATGGATGGAAGAGATGAAGGCATTGCAACAATGCTTAGCAGTACTCATGACAATTCAAACTTCCCATGATGTACCTAGCCAATATAGCTAACCATAATTCAAAAGGTGTTGCTATGATATATATGGACAATAGTGAAAGTAGATGATTCATATATATGTGGAAACTGATTTTCATGAAAATATATAGAAAGGTAAAAGCATTCACTGGATTAAGAAACTGGGAATTCTGTCAGTCTCATGGTGGTTTCCTTGACAAATATTCTTGAACAAAGGAAGGAAACAAATGAAATAAAATTTAAAAACTTCTACATATATAAAGAAAAATGTTAAGATTGATTTACCATCCATCTTTCCATATTAAACAATCTGAAGGAGCCCAAATACAGACCACCTGACTTGCATCAATACAAACAAAAAGCACAAAAATACATGCACCTTTCTGCGACTGTGCACCCGTGTATGGAGAGATATACATGGATGGATGAATCACAAGTACTACTACTAAATGAAAATCACTTCAAAACAGTGAGCAAATTGGTGTTAAAGATTTTCTGCTCTGAAATATAAAGGGATAAGAAAGCTGATCTTTTCAGGTTATTTTGAGGTGCTAAAGGCAATTGGAATCATCCCCACATCACATATAACGGTTGAATGAATAAGACAACATTAAGATAACCAAATCAAGAATACTTTGTTTGATTCATTTATCTACTTTAATTTCCTTCTCTTGATTTTATACTACCAACCCATCTAGTCCTCATCTTTTTTCAACCCTATCTTCTTGTCCAAAATGAAGATCCATGAATTGAACCAGACAAATAGACCACGACTTTTTGACTTTGATGGGTGGAGGATAATTAATAATTTCTTATCAGTTTGATGAGTTAGAACTTATATATATTTTAATACAGTATGTTTAACTTTAAATCTACAGCATTAGTGAAAATCATGAGCTTGACACTTTAAAGTAAAGCAGAAAAGAGGGCACACCAAACTAATAGATCCAAAAGAACATAAAAAAAAAAAATAAAAATAAAAAAGGGCAAACAGTGGTTCCTCCAATATCATACAGGAAGATAACAATAATTAAGGAATCTCAAACCAAAGATGAACCCATAAGAAAATGTGAAAGGTTTGTGGGGAAGGAACATTATGGCACACCTCATCATATATATAATTAAAAGTAGACAGATCAAAGGATTAGTGCAATACCTTTATAACAACCAAATAGGTGAATGGTTAATTGGGCAGATTCCAGCAGGGCCTGAGAAAGCAGCCGTCTGTGAAATCCAGCTAGGTTTCCATAAAGAAACCAGTTATTGTTAAGCTGTAGACAGAATTGGTTTGTCCCATTTGATAACTGGTTGTAAATCAGTCAGAGAAATAACTGTATATGAAAATCAGGTTTGGCACATTGGCCTCACTTCCAGGACACATGGGGGGCTTACTGTGGTTTATGAGTTGGGCCATGCAAGAGCTCCACTTAGTGCTGATAAAAATATGCTTTACTATTTTTGCCATACAAGTAGAAGCTAAGCAGCAACACTGGGATCTGATTCTAAGGCATCCCAAGAGCCTTAACAAGACAAAACAACATGTCTCTTGCAGTTGATCTGAAGGTCTCGCTTTTTTCTTGCCCACTTACTTGTCTTTACCTCAGTTGTGGCAAAAACCCTAATTTTCTTGTACAAGCTTCTGCTGCAGCATTTTTATCTGGGTTTCCCTTTTTAAGATGGAAAACAACAGTTGTGCACTCCTTTGGTTACTTCTCTTGGTGTTTTTATGTTCAATCTCTTTTCATAAAAGCTTCACCTAACCACTTAGTCTTTGTATAAATGGCTTAAAAGCTTATATAAACTAAGTTGGTGGGGAGGTTTCAAATGACAAAAAGGCAATGTTACCTTGTGTGGTCCTTCTAGCTAGCTAGCTAGCACTGATCAATAACAGCAAATTCTTCATTTTTATTAATTACTTCTGTATATATATGCTCACAGGATTCATAATTTAACATACTTAATACGCTTAAAAATAATTTACCATATATTCCTCAAATCATCCTATTAACTCTAGCATAAAGTCGCATGTACAGATCTGAAGGAATACAATTGAATGCTTTATTTATTGATAAAAGAATGAGATAAAATGATGGGTCCATGATAAAGCATACTCACTCATCATGTAAGATGCTGTTTTCTATTAAGCTTGCCCTAATGCATTTGATATAACATATATACATAGATCGAGTATATAAAAAAATGACTGAAAAATAATGTTACTTTATCGATTGACTCAGCATGATCATCCATAGATACAGATGGATCGATATGGGTCTGTAGCTACCATGTTGGTTTTGAATATTAAGGGATGGGTTTTGATCCACAAGTAGTTTATCTTTTGCCTGCAATGGTACCTACAGAAGGGTGTGTACAAACACAACTGATACAATAATAATAAGAAGAAGAGAAAAAAAATAATAATAAATAAACAAGAACATCCAGAAAGACAGCATTGATCGAAAAATATTCAATAGAAAGACAGAGAACCTCTTCTACTAAATAATAATATTCTCTCCTTCAATGAATCTGACTCCCCCTTACCAAGGAGTGCAGCAGACAGAGAACCATATATCCTTGAATTCTCTACTAGTAGCAGGTTCTATTGCAACAAATGATGAGATGAAATTCAAAAGAAAATGGAGAAGAAGGAAACCTTCTGTCCATTTTCTTCAATTCTGAAGGCAAAAAAAGGAATCTATATATCAAGAACTTCCCATACGCAAATGCCACATCTATTCATATCAAAGCTGAAATCCATTTGGGTCAACCCACATCTCACCCGCAAGATCTACCTTTCATAAACCAACAATTAAACCATTGGAATCATCAACCAACAGAAAAAATAAAAGGAAGAGAAAAGTTCAAAGGAAAATGAGGAAGCCTCGTATGTATACCCGTGAATCTGGCATTCCTATTGGTATTCCTATGAGGGTCGTGAAGAATTCTCACATCCAAACACATAATTCACTCAATAACATCCACAAAAAACAGAATTCAAAGCTGAAAGAAGCGAGCCGATGAAAGAGAGAGCAAAACCCAATCAGATTGAGGAGGCGGCGGCTTCCAAAACGAAAATGTTGTTGACCCTGTTGGTATCTTCCCACAGCTTTATTGAACCGCAACTGTTACAATGACTTTGAGTGCATACAAAAACACACCAGTAGTCTGAAAAATGCAGTTCAAGAAAGCTGTGGAAGAATACAAAGAGGGTCATCTGTAAAAAAGACGACGACGACGATGATGATGGAGATGGGTTCATACAGAAAGCTTCTCAAGGAGAGAGAAATGGAAGGAGAAGAGGAGAGATGAGAAGTGTGGAGGGTCACAGAAGGGAGAGGGGCCGTATTTATAGGAGAATTGAGGTCTTTTACCACCAATCCCAAGAAGAATATTAGGGCACCTAAGAGAACTGAACCCCACCCTTTTCAACCTATTCTAAAGCTGCTATGTTTGATCCCCATCTCATTAACCCCTCTTCAAAAAGAAAATAAATAAAAATTATTATTATTATTATTATTATTTATTAATTATTATTATCGTATAGGTCTGTTATGAATATACGTGCGGCTGGGATGCAACCGGCCGGATCTAATGGTGATGGTAACCCTAGTGGGGGCACACACCTGGGCCCCACATCAGATCTGTCCACTTTAACCCCTCATAAAAAATCTAGTGCTACGCGCTTTTGAGCATGTGTACTTTACTTTCAAATCACCAGTCGATGGAGAGCTCCTCCCTGGCCCCAATGCCTCCATGCAAAACTTTATTTATTTATTTATTTTTATTATTTAAATATTTGAAAAAAAAAAAAAAAAAAAACTCTCATTAAAGCTAATAACTACATTGAATGAAAGAATGCGGCGTACTAGCCTACTAACGTTAAATGAAAAGAAAAGAAAATATAAATTGTAGTGTTTTACTGAAAACGGGACGGCGGGTGAGCGACACGTGCCGGTGAAAGGAGGTGAGGGAACGTAACGGAGGGAGAGAGTAAAATGAAATTAAAGTGAATTAAGGGGAAATGTTAGTGAAATGAGGAGTGTTCACATGCAGGCATGTGAGGCTGACCCACAGGTGTGGAAGGTGTGAGTGACAAATACAATACACCCCGTTTTTCCCGGGAAGGAGGTCTCTTTGTCGGAGTGGGTGTGGTGTACGATGACGGAGGGGAAGGGGGGAGGGGGACGAGGGTGCGCACGTTAAGGCACAATGAGCCTTCCCTTGTTACGGTGAATGTTAGCTGTCATTCACCTTCCCATTATCCTAACCCCTTTATTAATTAATATTTCTTTTTCTTTCTTTTTATTTTTTAAATATCTTCGCTAACCCACCTAACTCGGTGCACGAAAATTCAGTGCTCCAATGGTGAAATAAAAGCACGTGCACAAAACAAAAAAGGTAATAATTTAATTTTTATTTTGTGGGGTTTGAAATTTGCTCTTTCACATCAATCTTAAGTGTTAAATGGGTTTCTTTCGCTTATTTACCCAAGCATGGTTTGATGCAACTATGGTGATTTTAGCAGGAGTGGAATGAGATGATTTTTAAAATATTTTCTAATTTGACGTGGCATTTTTCAAAATTAGAAATTGTGATTTGATGTGTAGTTGGAGGAATCGGGAATGGAATATAAAAATAAAAAAAGAATTCTTTTGCTTCATCACGACACCTTTATATCATTTCATTTTTAAAAACATGGCCATGGTTGTCTCTCAACCCACAACACAATCTTCAAAGTGACAAGCCAGTTTAACAATTTGTTTAGCATTGAATTAGTCATAGGACAATTTTAGAATCCTATGAGGTGAATTTTCGATTTACATTTGAAATTTAATTTCAGTAATTCTTTAATTTTGGAATCCTATGAATATTTTAATATTATATCATGTAATAATATTCTTTTATTTTTGTCTAAATTATTATTTTGTATTTGTGGACAAGCCCCACAATTTTATAGAAATATGATATCATTTATGCTCTACTATTTTAGAGATTATTTTTATTATTTATAGTTTTAGGATGAAATTTAAATAATTAAGGTTAAGTTTTTTTTTTTGGAAAATTTGAGGAGAAAAAAATTTTAATTTATTAAATTATATTTTTATATTACTTTAAACTTATTTTAATTCTTTTATAAAAAAATTAAATAATTTAATTTTTTATATTTTATTATAAAACCTAATATAACAATAATTTATATATATATAAATAATGGATGAACCTTTCATGACCAAATCCTTAGGATCCTCCATAGGACTCAAATCTCGAGTCTTGTTCGTAACAACTAACATTAAGTAAATTCAAGATATCATCGGTCATACAATTGAAAATCGTCTTTTCTTATAATTTTTCTAAAACAAAAAATAACATAAAAATAGAAAAAAAAAACTAAAAAATTGACACTTATGACTAGTTATATACAACAAGAATTAGTTATTTAAACATACTAAACATACTAAAAAATCATCGAAAAGTTCAATAACTTTTTGTTCCATAACTACTAAATAATTTTTTTTTAAATAAAAAGCAAAATCAAAACTACCTTATAATAATTAAAAACGTGTTTAAAAAAATATTTATATCTTATATTTGTAAACTAATAAAAAAATATAAATGTATCCCAAGAAAACCTATGCCTATATATAATAATATAGAAAGTGGGTAATTAGGATTTAGGAGTTGGCTAAAGTGAAAACATGCATGGTAAGTGTGGAGTAGCAGGTGTGAGAAGTAGGGGACAATTGCATAGAAGTGTTCATCTACTCCTTTGTCAGCATATCACTGACACTATCCACAAACACACATGCCCGACACGATTCAAGGCCCTTTGTCCTTTGATTTAACCCACATCCTTTGTCTTCCTCACCCGCCTCCCCCTCCTCCTCCTCCTCCTCCTCCTCCTCTTTTTCTTTAATTTAATTACCACTTTATTCTATATCTTTTTTTTTTTTTTTTACTATAAAATCTAACGCACAACATTGACCTCATGGAAGGGTACGTACCCTTCAAATCAATTGTTAATTAATTGACCCTATGGTAAAGACTAATGACTAAAGAGTGATCAATTCTCACACAAAACCTTGTAGGTAAGTACTATGTATTGATTACAATATATGGTAAGATCAACTTTTTGGATCAACTAGGCTATCCTCCTTCAATGTGACCTCACAAAATTAAGGATTGATGATTAGTCTTTAGATGTAGCTGCAGCCTAGGGGTGGGTTGGTTGGTTGGTTGGTTGGTTGTCTATATTATGTATTGATGAGACCTCCCTATAAACTTTAGCCCTCTTTGGTGGTTGTTGTTGCTTGAACTAATAATTTAATGCTATGCATGCCATTGTAGAGATTTGTGCATGAATCAATGGCTTCACCCCTGGTTGGTTGCCATTCATGGTCTTAGACTTTTCTCCCCTATGCTTAGCCTAACCACCTATATTACTACTTTATTTTATGTTATTTTTCATTTCTTTCTAAGTTCCTATTCTTATTTACTTGAGTTTAGCTTTAATATGAAAAAAATATTTCTTTTTAATACCTATAAAAAATGTATCATCGATGAGGTGGTATTACGTATATAATTTTTTATCTCATTATTTAACTCTCAATCCCTTCTATTTTATATCTCCGTATCTATTTTAATTTTATTTATTTACATCATTATTTAACAATTCTCTTATTCGTTAAATATCATTTCAATACCTTAGTATTTTCTTATTTATTATTATTATTATTTATGTCCTTTGAGGGAAGGATATAGCTTAGAGCTCTCAAAGATTCAGTAGAAAAGTCAACAAAAAATTTTGGTCATTGATTGAATGGTACATATCGATGGATAATGGGATATATGTCCAAGGATTGAATTTTTCTATATATGGTTAAACTTTTTGACATATAATTTTCATAGTTTCTTATTATATGTAAGTTGCTCATCATTATATTATCTATGATGCATTTGGCATAATTGTGACGTTTTAGGGGTGTGGTCAATGGGCATTGGGCCTTGATCATTCAACTCAAGTAAGCTGCAAAGTGGACTCATTTCACTCTTGAGAGTGCCCAGGAATTCAAGTCAAGTGGGCATGTCAAACCAAATGTACTTCAATGGAATATTTGTAGTGCTCAAGTCCATAGGACGATACCCTTCTACATTACCATCTACCTGCCTCCCTTTTAATTTGTCCCCTTTTCTTATTCTTACCCAAAACAAAAAGTTAGTCTTTAAGTGGTATGAATGATCTGCATGTGGGTTTAACTTGTCCTAGGTGTCATCTTATGATTAGCTTTCTCATAATTATTTCTACATGATTTCTAAAGATCATAATTAATAAAATCTTCACCTCCTTCCCCAATCTCATCACTATGATCAGTTCTCAATTCTTAATCGAATTTTTCTTCTTCCATCCATACGCCACTAACCTTCAAATCCTATCCTTCTAATTCAGTTCTAATTTTATCTCCTCCGATATCCTTATACATTCCAAATTTTACTATGAGTCAGCACCTAGTTTTTCCTATTCTATGCACTACACGAACAAATCGACATGCCTTTACTTATGAAGAAAGTTTATCATGTCATAACTAGGAGAGTTTTCCTAATATGGTTTTGATTACAAACTACTTCATGCATTGACACATTCCCATCTATATAGATATTGTTCACTTTATAATGGTCCTCACAGCTTTTAACATGTTTACTTAATTAAAAGAAACTCACTATTTATCTCTCTCTCTCTCTCTCTCTCTCTCTCTCTATATATATATATATATATATATATATATATATATAAATCTTTATCATATTATATGAGATTCAAAGGCCAAATAAATAGAGTCTCACACTAGAGTTTGAGATCGATTTTAATATCATCTATAAGAATCCATTTCCTCTCATGTAGTATTGTTCACTTTAGATCTAATGAGACTTTATGACTTTAAAACACATTTATATGATTAAGAGAAGTCTACCATATATAGTGTTTAAAACTTCGTTTTTTAACCAATGTAAGACATCAAAATCAACTCTCTTCCTCCTCAATGCAAACATAACGTCTTTCTCTTATCTCATGAGATTATGAGGTCAGACAAACAACAATCCATTTTGGGGTTAAACAAACTCTCAAATTGAAGGAAATAATCAAGAAATTACATATATTAAAAGAAATATTTAAAGAGATACATAGAATCAAGAAAAAAAGAATCAATATATTCTACAAGCTGCTCCATGTAGACTATCTCTTTTAGATGTTTACGCAAGAATGTGTTCTTTATGTCTAACTAACACATGCTCTAATCGAAAGAAATAGATAGATCTAAGACAAGATGAATAGTGGTTGATTTAACCACATAGCTAAAAGTTCCATCATAGTCTAAATACTTGTGTAAAATCTTTCACAACCAAACAAACTTTAAAATGATCAATATAACCATTTTCTTAATACTTAATATGATATACCTATTTGAAACTTATAAGTTCTACCTGTTGGTTGTGGGCAGTCAAGATAAACCTGTAAACACAAAATAACGCCTAAGCGCCTCAATGTCACATGGATTAGTTTTCTTGGTAAGCTTTAAACCACTTTGATGTTATAGTTATAGGGAACATCTGGATTACTCCATTCTCTTTTCCAAGACTAGCTAGTTAATGTATAGGCTTTTTTTTTTATAAGGTTACTACATCCTAGCAACGAAAGCACAATAGATATAAAAGAAAAACACAAGATCTAGTAAAGAAGAAGTGTTTACCTAGATTCAGATGTTCCCAAATCTAATCATTTTGGTGATGAGTCAATAGAATGTAGCAAATGATGTGGTATGCAACAAACAATGTAGAGCTTGTAGATGTCATGAACTCATTGATCTTTCTTTGCGATTGTTCTTTCCTTAAATTTTAGCCCTAGAGGGGTCTAAGGTTAGTGACCAAAGATCTCTCTCTCTAGAATGCAAGATTGCTCAAATTAAAATCCTAACCTCTAAAGGGGTATCTATAGGCTTCCATTAGACTTAAGTAACTTGAGTTCATCCTATGCTTAGGTTACTTAAACTATCTCACATAGGTTCTAATTGATTAATTCACAAGCTCCTATGCAACAAGAAAGTACATATGTCACATGTAATGCCCCAAACCAAATTTAGGGGTAAAATCGTAATTTAAAAATTAATTATTAATTAAAGTAATTTAATAAGGGTAAAAAAGTCTTTTTTGTATTTACTTAGGTATAATTAGATTTTTCCTATCTTCTCTACTCAGAAAACCTTTTTACACAAAGATCAGAAATATCATAGAGCGTAGGGTTGAAGAATTGGAGATTTAGGGTTGAATATCAATTTTTTAGGTAAGATTTTTAATCCTTAAATTAATATTTTATTTTTGTTAATTAGTTTTGAACACTTTGAATATTCTTTGGAAGATCTCAATCTAGATTAGGATTTTGTTAAATTAATTTTTAGATAAAAAAAAGATTAAAAATTTATGAATATTAATAGAGTTATTAATAAAGATCGGAAAGTTTGGAATATTCGAATTAATAGAAAATAAAAGAAAATAAAAATAAAAATCAAATTGGAAATGGAAGAACGTTGGAGAGGAGTGCCCAATTATCAAAAGAAAACAAAGAAAAAAAAATGGAGAAGGTTGGAGAGTATATATATATATATATATAGGGAAATTAACTAGCACGGTAGAAGTTGGTGTAGAGTTGTTGGAAAAAAAAAATCAAGTGCTAAAAAGTGGAAAAGAAAAAGGTATTAGTATAATAATAATAATAATAATAATAATAATAGTTTTTGGTGTAAGTTTTAATTTAATTTAAGTGTATAAAAAAATATATAGTTAGGGTAAAATTAGAAAAAAATATGAATTTTATAAAAATTTAGAAACTCACTAAATTAATTTATTATTGATTAGGAAGTTGAAAATAATATTAATGATAATGATGTTAATATAGGAAATTAATTAGAATTACTAAAACTAAATAAAATATTTTTAGGATTGTTAAATTTATACCTTTAGATAAATAATCAATAATAAATGTGGTGTATGATATTATGTTAAATGATAAGTAAATTTTTAAAGCTAAATTCTTTAAGATTTTGAGTATTTCTTCAAGGTAAGGGAAATTAATGCAGATTTTGTAAAATTAAATAGTTTTATTTTTATATGATCTTTTGAAATGTGTAAAAATATTATTTTTATTTCTATTCGTGGATAAAATAAATGTTTTGTATGAAAAATATGTTTGAGTATTTTCTTTGTTTATGAAAAATAAAAATTTTGGAGATATGATATTTTGTTTTGTAAGTTTGAATTAATGAAATGAAGTATTTGACTTTGGTTTTAATAACCCTAATCAACAAATTATAATTGTTGACATTTCTATGACCCTAGTCAACGGGTTATAATTATTGACATATTTGACCCCAATCAATAAATTATAATAGTTGATATTATATGACTCTAGTCAATGGGTTATAATAATTGACCTTATGGCCCCTTGTCAATGGGTTATAATTGTTGTTTTTTGGTTTTATTCACCTTAAATTGAATAAATTTGAAACTAATTACTCATTTGTGAAGTCTCACCTAATTGGGTACCATTTGTTATTTGATAACTAAAGATATTTTGAATGTATTTAATTTGGTTTTGACAAAAAAATTGTTTTGAAATGGATATAAGAAAATTTTGTTGAAAAGTTTTTAACATGTTTAACTCAAAAAGTTTTTATAAAAATGAATATATGTTATATCTCTTGTTTGTAATTATAATTAAAAATGTTTGATTTATGAAACTGTATTGATGTTTCTTATTGAACTTTAAGTTCATGTCCCTTCATTGATAATTTTTTTTAGGTACTCTCAGTTTGGGCGAGGAGTGATGACTAGGTAGAAAAAATTTTCTTTGTTAGGATTTTGGTTCAAACTTTATTTTGGATATTGTTTAGATATTAAATGTTAATTCTCATTTAAATTATTTGAGTTTGGATTTATTTAGATAATAACATTTTGGTTGATGTGTTAGGTTTTTAAAGTTGAGAATTGAAGATCATATAATTTATTTATTTTACTACTCTGAATAGGAATTTGGTAGTTGGTAATTTCCAGTTACAAAATGAATATTGTATTGTTTCCACTTTTAGCCTTTGGGTTTGAGGTGTGAAATAACCATCATACCCATAGAGTGGGTTTTGGGGTGTGACATCACAACTGCTTTGTTCATCTCAATTTCTATAGTCATGTTTATCAATTAAAGAAGATCTTTACAACCATAAACAACCTCAAGTATGGTAGAGTGAGTTAAAAAATTATCTATTATAGGTTGCATTTCATAATTCTCATGCAAGCACTTCTCTTTTTATTTATTCCTAGTGATGACTAAACTTTGTATCTTTTAATCTCTGTTGATGATTTAATTTTGACTAACAATGATACAACCCTATTTGACTTTTTTGTAGCTTAACTCTTTACCATGTTTTCCATCAAGGACCTTGAGTCTCTTCTTCACTTTTTGGGTAATGAAGTTATCCCCACCAAGAACAATTTTTTTTCTATCTAAAGGCAAATATATTCATGATTTACTTAAGCATACATCAATGCTTGGTGCTAAGAATATCCAAACCTTGCTATCCACATTTTCCTTATAGACCTTACATGATGGCTCCAATTTAGTTGATGTTAGCTGAGTACAGTTGTGTCAATGGTAGCCTTTCTCATTATTATGCATCCAAATATAACTATCACATGAGATGGACTTCCATTTTCTTGGTGATGAAGTCTCAATTGGCATGCCTTGTGTATCTCATGTCTTCATCAATGATTAATTGGCCAATGCTCTTATTAAACCGCTCTTTTGTCAATGACTACTCCAACTTCGATCCAAGATTGGTGTCTCTAATGGGAGGACCATCTTGTGAGGAGATATTAGAAAGGATATCCTCACCAAGATTTTTAAAGATCATGTCAACAAAATTTCCACGAAATTCTTGTCCATTTTTATGTAAATATCTTTCCATATTTCAAGTAATTATTTCGGTCATTTATTTCCTACCATTTTATTATATAAATGTCATATACAACTAAGCAGTCCATTTCTATAAATATTGTATAGATTATAGTGAAAATATTTGAGTCATTCCATAATTCTCTTGTATCTCTTTGTGTATAATAATCACTTTTAAAATTTATTTTGCAATCTCTTATCATCATGGCTGTGAAGAAATTGCTTCAAATAATTTCGAAACAAAACCAACTTGTATATATTTTTATGAGTTTAAATTATCATGTTATATTAATAAAAATAATTAAAAAAAAAAAAACATAGACACACTTATGTTCCTTATCATAGAAAAATGAAAAATAGCATTATGTTGCTCAGAGAAAAGATTAATCATTAGTTTCTAGGGTTACAAAATTGTATGTGTTGTTATATAGCCTTCCTTTCATGCGTTTCATTTGTCCAAAAAAACAAAAGATCAAACTATATTATCAAAGAGATATCTATCAAAAAGTGCGATCAATTAAGTCATCTCACATGTGTATTTAAGTTTCATTACTTTAAGTTTTGATCTCATTACATGTATCTAAGATGGTGTTTGTTTTTTACTTAATTCTAAACAGAACATTAATGTTTAATAGTGTTAAATATTAGGTTGTTTGTTTTTGTAGTATTTTATTTCTATTAAGTATTAAAAAGTAAAGAAAAATCAATATATTATTTTTTCTATTTAAAAAAATTTACATATTTTGACTTTTTCTATTTAGTAAAAAATTTATAATAAGTCATAAAAAAGTAAAAAAAACAAACAACCTAAATTCTAAAAACAAATTGTTTTAGGAAAAAAGCCAAAAAAATAAACACCACCTAAGTCTCATTCATGCGTACCGGAGTCTTAATTTTGTACTTGATCTTATCTGTCATGCTTAGATCCTACCTCTCATTTGATTATGGTTGAAAACCATACACCATACACTGTGCAATGGCCCAGTTAAAATGAAGTTCCAAAATTCCACCTGAAATGATGGGAAAATTCATGAAAGAAGGTAAACCTTTGAACTACTTACATTGTGACCTGAGTCTAAAACTGAGAAACTTTCAAGAATTGGTAAACCGGGCTTTCCCGATTCTAGTTGTTGGTTGGGTGAGCCAGTTACCTTTAACTTCATTTTCTCTTAGGCAAATTTAACCCAACTCCCTTTGGGTATGATGGATATATATGGGGCTCCCATCACTATCTGTAAAGTGTAAAGCCCCCTTACAGAAGTTGGATCTGGAAAGTCTATTTGACAGCCCAATTACCCAAAGGAGAGAAATAGGATGATATTATTGGGCCATAATACCATGGGTATTTAATGATTGTAGACAAAGGACTTGTATTTTATTTTGTTTGTTTGTTTGCATTTTTTTCTTGGGATAATGGGCCAAGAAATTAATTTATTAAAACTTCAAAAAAAAAAAAAGTTTGAAATTAAGTTCAAAATGTTTCCAAACTAGCCATTGAAAAGACCTAAGAAGACGAAAATACCCTTCTCACGGGTGACAACCCTGAGAGAGCAACGGGGCTGGGGCTGGGACTGGGGGCTGGAGGCTGGAGGCAAGGCAGACCTGTTGTATTTGGGCCACATAGGAAAATGAAAAGAGGAAAGGCCACATGTGGGCCCCCTCGGATAAATAGTCCATTATAATTCAGTGGGCTATACCGCGCGTACGGTCTAAAGGTGGGCTGCTGGTGGTGGTGGTCCGACCACCACACAAAATGATAAAATAAAAAAAATTCAATGGACCTCAAGTCCATATCCAATTATGCCTTTTAATTTTTCTCTCTCTTTCTCGCTCCCCCGCAAACCTTATCCCCAAAACCAAAAAAAAAAAAGTCCTCCCAAGAGCCTCAGGTCCAATACTTTATCGGGTTCAAGCCCATTCGATATTCACCCCCTTTCTCTCTTCTTCGTTTCTCTAAACCCAAACCCTAATTCCAGCCCTAGATCTTTACCCATTTTCAGATTCTTTCCTTTCGCGCACTCCAGATCCGTCTCGTCTGGGCCTCGTCGGAGCTTCTGGTACGAGTAAGAGCCCTAATTTTGCTTTTTTTCAGGTTCGCTGGTTTTTTTTTTTTTTTTACCCCTCTTGTTTGTTGTTGTTGTTGCTTGTTCTTCGTCTGGTTTCTGCGTTCGCATTTCTGGGAATTTATGTGGCAGTTTTAGCGTCGTTTGATGGGTTTCGTCGGAGGTTTTGGAGTATCGGAAGGGAACTATGTCTTAGTGCTGATTTTGAAAGCGGGATCCTTTTGTATTTTTTTGCTGGTGATCGTTGGGTTTTCGATTGACCTGGGCTGTTCTTTCGATGCAAGTTGGAAAAGCCCAAGCTTGATCTGTAACCCTAGATCTGATTTTTGTTTTTGTTGTTTCGGTTGTTAGCCCACGGAAGGGTGAAAATTACCCAATTTAACCCTAACCCACTTTTCTCTTCGAGGTGGATTTTTTATGGGCCTGGTCGAATTCTGTTACTGCCGGGCCCACTAAAACCGAGATGGGCCTTTTACTTAGAATCCAGTTGGCCGACTCCAGTGGGCTTGTAGTCTTACTTTTGTATAAAGTTTTTTTACATAAGAATTACACGTGGGTATACATGTAGCGATGCTCAATGAATACTTTTTTTCATTTGTTCTTTCCTCCTCCTCCTCATTTTTTTTTTCAATAAACAAAATTGGTTAGATTGGATTTTGTGTGATAGGAGAAATTGGAAGTTAGATGAGTGGGATTTGGGTTGAAGTTTAAAACGAGAGAAGTGGGACTGTGAAGGAGGGTTGGTGAAGCGGACACAGTTGGTTTTGTCTACACTTGATTGTTCGCCAACCAACACACCCACTTAGATGATTTTTGTTGTATATACAGTCTCAAAAAATTTCTTGTCTTTACCTCTCTGGTGTCAACCAAATGTTTCTTTATCATAGGAATCAACTTTCAAATTCAAATCTGAGCTCTCTTGATGTGATCTCATGGAGGCATGAAGTATTTTTTTTTTTCCTAGCTTGCCTAGACACTCTACAATCTTCTCATGACATGCTTTCAACAAAGAATAACGGTATAGATGTGATACAGGCTACATCAGATGGCAATGGAACGCCCTTTTCTCCTAATTATTTCTGATTGAAACAAGTAGAGCCATAGCTCGACTTATCTTCATTGGAAACCTCTTTGTATGCCATATGCGTGTCTGCTTTAGCAATCTGTCTGATGGTTGTGTTTACCATATGTTTCTAAAGTTCCTAGTCTCGCTTTATTTGTTTGTATTCGTATTCCCTGTGTCATTTCTGCAACTGTCTGCTGTTTTTATTTCATGTACTGACAGATATCAGGAATAGTATTGTATATTCCTAGTGTCATTCTGGGTCAAACTAGGTTCATCTTGGACCTTCTCAGGGCCCTGTATTGTTTAGCATTCAAATTATTCTGGTTATTAATATACCCAAAATCCAGTTTTGTCTTTACTGCATATTCTATGTTAAATCCTTTCTGATTTTGTATATGTTCTTTTTTACTATAGCCAGACTTTAATTCTCTACCCAAGATGGAAACCCCTAGTGAAAACAATGAGCTGGCGCTTGCAGAGGTCAATTCAGAAACACAGCCGAACAAGCGGAGGAAAAAGAAGTCTATAGTCTGGGAACATTTCACAATTGAAACTGTGGGTGCTGGATGTAGAAGAGCATGCTGCAAGCAATGTAAGCAGTCATTTGCATACAGTACAGGTTCAAAAGTAGCAGGTACCAGCCACCTCAAACGGCATATTGCCAAGGGAACCTGCACTTTAATCTTGCGAAACCAGGAGAAAAATCAATTAAGTCCATATAGTGCACCTTCAAAGATGGGTGGGGCTGGGAGTGCTTCTGAACCACCGAAGCGACGCTACAGAACCTCCAGCCTGGCCAGTGTTCCCTTTGATCAGGATCGTTGCCGTCATGAGATAGCTAGGATGATAATAATGCATGACTATCCACTTCACATGGTTGAACATCCTGGCTTTGTAGCTTTTGTTCAGAATCTTCAGCCCCGGTTCGATATGGTTAGCTTCAACACTGTCCAAGGGGATTGTGTGGCCACTTACCTAAGGGAAAAGCAAAGCCTTCTGAAGTTTATTGAGGGAATCCCAGGAAGGATCTGCCTGACACTAGACTTGTGGACTTCAAGGCAATCGGTAGGTTATGTGTTTTTGACGGGACACTTTATTGATATGGACTGGAAGCTGCATAGGCGGATTCTCAATGTTGTGATGGAGCCATTTACTGATTCAGAAACAGCCTTCAGTCATGCTGTAGCAGTTTGCCTTTCTGATTGGAGTTTGGAGAATAAGTTATTTTCTATCACTTTAAATCAGCCCGTGAATGAAATTGGGATTGAGTATCTCAGAGCTCAACTCTCCATCAAGAACCCACTTCTGCTCAACGGTCAATTTTTGGTTGGGAACTGCATTGCTCGTACTTTAAGCAGCATGGCACTAGATGTATTAGGAGCAGGGCGAGAAACTATCAAGAAAATACGTGATAGTGTAAAGTATGTGAAGACATCAGAATCGCACGAAGAAAAATTTCTCGAGCTCAAGCAACAACTTCAAGTTCCAAGCACAAAGAGCCTATTTCTTGATGATCAAAATCAGTGGAACACAACATATGAAATGCTGGTAGCGGCATCTGAGTTAAAGGAAGTGTTTTCTTGCTTGGATACTTCTGATCCTGATTACAAGGAAGCCCCATCGATGGATGATTGGAAGCAGGTTGAGACCCTCTGCACATACTTGAAACTTTTCTTTGATGCAGCTAACTTGCTAACCTCCACCACAACTATTCCAACCACAAACACATTCTACCATGAGACGTGGAAGATTCAGACTGAGCTGGCACGGGCAGCCACATGCGAGGATCCTTTCATCAGCAATCTTGCGAAACCAATGCAAGAAAAAGTTGATAAATACTGGAAAGACTGTGGCTTGGTTTTGGCAATTGCTGTAGCTATGGATCCTAGGTTTAAGATGAAGCTTGTAGAGTTCAGTTTCCCCAAAATTTATGGTGATGAGGCTGCCCCAACATGCATCAGGGTTGTTGATGAGGGACTCCATGAGCTATTTCTTGAATATGTGGCTCTCCCTCTGCCCCTAACACCGACTTATGTGGACGAAGGGAACGCTGGAAGCATGAAGGGGGAGGATGGAGGCCTTCTCTCAAGCAACGGACTCTCAGATTTTGATGTGTACATCTTGGAGACAAGTAGCCAACAGATGAAATCAGAGTTGGATCAGTACTTGGAAGAGTCGGTGTTGCCTCGGGTACACGAGTTTGATTTATTAGGGTGGTGGAAACTAAACAAGCTTAAATACCCGACTCTTTCAAAGATGGCTCGTGATATATTGTCAATTCCTGTATCTTCAGTTGCTGTGGAGTCGATATATGATACGGTGGGGAAAGAGATGGATGAGTATCGGAATTCGTTGCGACCAGAGACAGTGGAAGCCCTGATTTGTGCAAAAGATTGGCTTCAGTACGGATCGTCACCACCGGAAATTTCAAATGCTCTTGTGAAAATGGAATTTTAGAATTCTTCCTCCCTCCCTCTCTCCCTCTCTCCTAGGCTTCTTTTCCTCTTTCTCATGTTGCATGATGTCTATTATGGTAGGTAGGGTAGGTAATTTTCTTGTTATTTTCTCCTTTCTTTCTTTCTAGAATTAGAAGTTTCCATTCCTGGACAAACGCATCAACCTTCATTGTCTGTACCATTGTAAGGGATTTGTTGAGTGGATGATGCCTGGACAAAGACTTGTGCTTCTGTATTAGTGGTTTAATCTTGAAAGGCCTTTCGACATTGGTTTGGATTTTGGATGCAACATGCCAACATGCCCTTTGGCCTTTGGCTGCAGGGTTCAGCACCTGGGGTGGGAGCGGATGAACTGCTATCCTATAAATACTCAGTCATCACTACCCCAGGCTTTATTCAAACTATTTTTGGTTTCACCACTCCCTTCTTCTTATTATGACTTGCATCCACAATATTTATGTGTGGAGATTGAAATTATCGGATTACTCGAAGGTAATTAAGTTTAAAGCTAGTTTTTTATCAAAGTGATTCAAATTTTTAGTCCCTTCAACATGTATTAAGAATCATATGACAACTTTGCCCCTAAGTCATGTTTCAAGACAACGGATAAAACTCTTTTCTAAATACAATTTTATGCTCTACCATTTTAAATTTTAGGGAGAATTATCTTTTGGGGGTAAATGGGCCCTCAAATTAATAAAAGGTCCATATAACTCTTCAAATTGAGTTGAAGGATATGAAATAATAACGGACAAATATACTCTTTAAGAACACATATAAAATATTTTATAAAATTGAGTTAAATAATTTTTTTTCAATAATTTTTTTTCAAAAATACTAAATTAAATAAAAATAGTTTTCAAAAATATTAAATTAAATAATTTTTTTTCAAAAATATTAAATTAATTTTTTTTTCAAAAATATTAAATTAAATTAAAGTATTTTAAAAAATATTAAATTAAATATTTTTTTAAATATTAAATTAAATAAATTTATTTTTAAAAAATATTAAATTAAATAAAAGTATTTTAAAAAATATTAAATTAAATCAAAAATATTAAATTAAATAAAAGTATTTTTCAAAAATATTAATTTTTTTTTCTCAAAATCAACAAAGGGCATTTTTGGAAATACTGAAGGATGATATCCTTCAACTCAATTTCCATACTTTTATTGGGTCTTGGACTCAATTTGAAGAGTTACATGGGCCTTTTGTTAATTTGGGGGTCCATCTACCCCCAAAACATAATTCTTCCTAAATTTTATGCAAATTAGGTAATTAAATAAAAAAAATTAGAGAATAAAGAAAAATTAGAAATAAACAAACTCCATGTATTCACAACTAAATTATATGTTTCTTAACCTTTTATATTTTTATACAAAATCCAGATTATTCAAAAAAAAAAGGAAAAATTAATAATAATTTGAAAAAAAAAAAGAAATTAACAAACTTTATTTATTTACATAAAAGGATGTATGAGGGTCATTTTATAATTTTATATTTTTTGAAGTACTATATTTTGAAAAATATACTCTTGTGTCTTTAATCTTTTGGATTTCCCTTTATAATTTTACCATTTTTTTGGATAAATATTTTTAAAATAAAATGTTAATAATAAAAATAAAAATAAAAAAATTGCGCCGGTTGGCAAGGAAGTTCTCCACTGGCTATGTCAGAAACAGCAGTCGCGAATTGGAAATCAATCTCATCTGCCGCCGCTCGCAACATCATTCATATCTTCGGCGTCATCAACTACCACCACCGCCGCCGGTGAAGTGAGTTTTGCTGGATCTAATGATCTTCCTTCCCCATTTTCCCTCTCTTTCTCTGTCTTAGGGCTCCCTCTTTCTCTGAATTTCCTCTATTTTTGCTTTCCTAATTTTTTGCTAAAAATATTATATTTTAATGCCTGAATTCTTCCTTGATTTGATCTTGGCATCATCTGAACATGCTCATTTGATGTTTGAATTTAGCTAGAGCCCATTGTGTTTAGGACACTCTCCTGTAGTCAATACTCAATAGCGAGACTGGTGATTGAATAAGCTCAATTCATGACATTAAAGTTGGATTACACCTCAAGTCTGCCCTAATTTGAAGTTAAATCTCTTTTTCGCGTTCCGTCTTTCCTACTTCAAATCGATTTGGTTTTCTGTTTTTCAAATTCATTGGCTCGTCCAACTTATTAGAGGCAGGAATCTGTGAACCCCTTTTTCCAGTTCTCGTACCCACGAACCCTTAATGACTGGTGGAGGCAAGGATTTTCATGTACCATTTAAAGTCCACTTGAATTTATTGATTGAATTTTTGTATCATAATTTGTAATGATATAGTACATAGTTTGATGAAGCTAACGAATGGTTTCATGTTTGTTTATTTATTTATTTTTAATTTGTAAACAGAAAATATAGTAACCGAAACCTCCAAATCCAATGTGTTTGCCCGAAAGTTCCACCCTTACTGTCATTTGCTTCATCTATTTTGAGTCTGTATGGTCCTTGGAATGGAAATGTCTTCCCTGAGTCATGGTTTGTTTTAATTTCAGGGCATCAAAGGTGTTGGATGGTTTATAATACCGTTTGGACATTGCTCATTTTTTGCAGTCCTATATTTTCTTGCTGCTCAGATTTAGTTTTGTTTCTTGTTTATAATGTTAAAACGCCTACTGAAGATAGGACTTGTGCTTTTTTTTTTTTTTTTTTTGGCATTTGTTTGCTTTGATTTACTCTATCAGTTGACTTTTTGAGTAATATAAAAATGGATCCCTTCTGAAAGTTTGTCGATTCACTTCTTCTGGCCCCCAAACTCCTGTATTCTCTGCTTATTCCTCGTGTCAAAAATCTTGAGCCATTTCTGGTGCAGATTGGTGCATTAGAATGGATACATTACAAAACAAAAGGGATTTCCAGAACAATGAACAATAAGATTACCTGTGGAATGATTTGATATTCAGATTTTGAAGTTTTGCGCTTAATTTGTTTTTATGTTTGATTAATTGGTTCATATACTTGTAATCTAGTTTGATTTTCCTCTGAATTGAGCCTTGCTTTGTTAGAAGTACCTTTGGTTTATTCAATATAGTTTGTTGGATTTAAAACATGCTTAAGCAATGCAGTACTGTTAATTTGTGATGCATGAATATTGAAAGAATGGAATTGGAATTGTTGAAATGCTACAATTTTTTGTCTGGTGGGTTGAAGAAAATGGAACATCCAGGCCTGGTGTCTATAGATAGATGGGCATATTACAACAATGGTTGGAGAATAGGATTTTCCTTGATTTTTTTTCCCTCTGGTGGCTGTTGAGTTCTTAGCATGTTGTCTATTGATTTCTTTTTTTGGCTCTTCCTTCTTTTTTGATAAGTTTGTTGGCTCTTCCTGATTTGGGTTTTCTATTTACATGGACTGTTATGTTGATAGGACAGGTCTAATGATTCTCTAAGGAGATGGATCTCTTTGGAGCATCAGTAACTATAATTCATGGCATATTGGGTGCATAACATGCAGATATCTGTACAGAACAAAGCTGAGCTTAGCCTTTCTTTGTGCAGGAGCAAGGTAACATCCTGAAACAGAATTTATCAATATCGTGGCCCATTGTAGTGACGTTTTATTTTCTTGTCCTCCTATCCACTTTCCCATTTATGAACATATTTAAGAAGTGTTGTTTTTGGCTTCTTATGCTGGTGGAATTCTAGTCTTTTGAGGCTTTGTTTGGACATGGTTACTTGTTATTCTAACAAGGGAAATGAGCTGTCTTGATCCTTTCCCTAGATTTCTTTTCTTGCATCAATGAGCTTTTAGAGAGACTTGATTGACTTTAATTTTTTCTAATTATTTAAAAAATAATGATTTGGCTATGGTCAAATTGATGTTGTCTTGCTTGAAGGCAACATTGAGTGTGACCAGTTGACAGCAAAATACCTTGGTAATATCTAAATCTGGTTCCCTCCATATAATCCTCATTTTTGCCCTCCTTATTTTTTTGAGACTATCAGTCTTATACTTCCCAAAAAATTATTGCAAAACCCAAGGTTTCCTGTTTATCTTTCCCTATGGGCCTGTATCAGTGATCCTCTATTTTGCTGCATGATGGATTTCTTTCCATTTATTTTCCTTCCTTTTGTTCTTACACTTCAATAGTTTCATGGCTTGTTAATCCTAAAATTACATGAGAATATGTTTGAAGAGCATTAATACTAGTCAATTTGTTCTTGCAACACTCCATACCTAGTATATTTTTTTGTAGGCAGTTTCCCATACATGCATCGTACTTTGCACTTGCTTCATTAATAGACACACTTCTAAGTGATCCTTTAGTAGTTGATTTCTTACCTTAGGAAACAGAAAAAAGCATAGTTCTAGTTTTAGTCTGAAAACTGAAGTCAATGATTATACTTTCTTTAAATATCTTGCAATATTATCATTTATGGACAAATCATAACTCATCATTCTGAAACTCCATGGAGTAAGGGCTATGCTAGTTCAGTAAGCATTTGGACTATGCTAATTCAGTAGGCACTAAGAATAACTAAGAGTTTTCCGCTGTTATCAGAAGCCTGGGAACAAGTCAATCTCTTGGTGAAACTTCAACAGGAGTTAGTTGCTAAATCAGTAGCATGACATAAAAACATTCCTGCTAGAGTTAATTCTATTACAAAGAGAGGAACTTCTGTTTTAGCTGGTTAGCCATTTTTGCTGTATGTAATTGGAAGGTATTGTTGCAGTGAGGTTACCCTTAAGACAAATGAATAATGACTGCACTTTGGGTTTAAGAGGCTGATAGTTTCTAAAGCCAACACTCGAATGTCATGAATTCAATGGATGCAAGTATTAGTTTGAACATTAGGCTGAAACATAGACGTGCAGGATTTGGATTACAGAAACATACCTGATGTATAACCGGGAAATGCTCAGCCGAGACAGAAACAATTAGTTAAATTTACTAAAATGTGGTCTTTTCAAAAGATAACTACAGTGTAAAAATCATTTTGTGATAGGTTAGATGTTGAGCAATTTTATGAAAAATCTTATTATTTTGGTTACTTTAAGGATGGAACATGAGTCAAATATTCCCACCAATTTCATTCTTCTAACATTTTTCAAGTGTAACAGTACGTCCTTTAACTAGCTTTGCTTTGTCCATTTACTTTGCACTTAACTGTATACTAGTCACTTTGCACAACCCAAAAAGGAAAAAGTTACATTGCATGTCTCTGGTTCTGTCAAGAGGAACTATTTGGTGTAACATTTTGGAAACTACATTTTTTATTTTTTAAAGATGACTTAACATAACATCTGAATCAAATGGTTAAAACTCATCCAATAACTCGACTATGAGTAGTTATTTACTTTTATATTTGGTCTTTCTTTTTTGTTTGTTATTTTTGGTTTTGGCTGCATTTGGCTGTTCAAAATTGGAATTGCAACTTGAGGGATTGCAAAATCTTGCTTTTCTGTAATCAAATATTGGCTTTGTGCAGAATCTCTGGTAGTTGTGCAATGGATATGTCTTCATTCAAGCTGGATATTGATGAGCTTATAAATGAGTTCACTGAGGTAATACTTAAGATGGGTTTTTTGTCAATTTCCTTTTCTTTCTACATTGTTTTTTTAACGCTTGTAGAGGTTGGCAACTCATAGAGTAAATCGATGACTTTGGATGATATGAAGAGGGTATGGCTGTCTAGAAAGTTCTCATACATCTATGAAGCTCGGCCTTCTTCCAACTTGGCCTTCTTTATGCAATCACTGTATTCACATTCAATTAGTAAGTCTTGCATTTTTAATCTGTATTGATTGTTACATGTTCTTGTGTACTGCAGTATGATTTAGTTTGAAATTGCCTTATGGTGGTGTTACTTGTGATAGATGGTGAAATTTGATTAAAGAAGGCTAGAACTGAACAAGACTGATCAATGCTATACAACATGGGTGTGCTAGAATTCAATGAGACTCATCAATGCATTGCTATGATCAACTCAATTTTATTGGCCAATAAAGCTTCTACTAACAGACATGTATTTTTGACCAAATTACCTCTGATTGGAATGTAAAACACAAATTCTAACAACACCCTCTTGTGTTCTTGCCATTCTAAAGATTTCGATGAAAGATGCTATCCAGAATTCAGAATGACACATTTCTAGGAAGCATCATTCCACTTTTTGATGAGGACTTCCTTAAAGTGGCCTTAGAGCTAATATCTCTTTACTTATTTATTTTCTCAAGAATTAAGAGAAATCTTAAACATGATTCTTTTCTTTTAAATCCTTCAAGAGAGAAAAAAAGATTGACGACATGACATGCCTCTGTTCCCAATAATTAAAATTGCTTCTAATTGGAGGAACCTAGATAATCTTATGAGCAATTATTCATGTTAATGTTGTTTCATTAACTTATTTCTGTGCCTAATACAGTGCACAGTGTATTCTTCTTTCTCTTGACTTGGATATTGTATCTTGTATAGCAAGTGTTTTCAATACATGTTGTTATAGTCCTTTGAATCTGAAGTTTTGGTCTTGTGATGCCTGCTGTTGTTAAGTTTCTTATAAAGGAGTTTGTGTTTTATGAGTTGCTTTGCTTGCTGCATTAGCCACAGACCATTTAGGATTTAGATGTGTTGCATTATATAACCATAATTATCAAATTGAGGAAGTCAGTGAGTTTTATTCTGAAGATAGTGAATGTTGACCTTTTTTTTCTCTGTGACATTCACTTACATATAATTTCTTAAGGAGTTGAAGTTTTTCATTTACATTTATCTCTAGATGTTTCATTAATGCAAGGCTAATTTTATATGTTCATATGCAGGTTACATGTCTGATACTGCTTCTTTATCACATAGATTGGGTGGGCTCTATTGCCTTTACTGCCTTTATGAGACTCAACCATGTAAACCACCTTTCAAAATTTATTTATCTCTTGGTACGATTGCAAACCTTTTTCTTGGAATTGATTTTAGGCGGCCTTAATCTGATTTATGATTCCATTGGATGAACACCATTGTGTCTATTGCAATTCATAAACTAATGTGGTTTTTTCCCCTCAGACGTACATGTGAGATTGACAATATAGACTGCCATTTTTAAACTCATTTCAGAAGTGTTTCTATAAACCCTTTATTTTGGGTTTACTCAAACTCAAATGATTTGTAAATGTGATGACACTACTCATATAGCTTTCTTTTGTGTTGTTACATGTTCTGCTAGTAAGTACATAAACTTCAATAATTTATTCAAAACAAAGTTACTTCAACTAAGATTAACTAATTGGATTGGATACAACAATACTGTTCTTCCATTCTGTTCATTTTTTATATTAAATCACAAGTAATTACTTTTCATTTGGCTCTTAGCTATTGCTTAATTTAAATGAGCTTTGGTTACTAGCTGTTACTCAACGACAGTTGCTAGAATACATCATGAAAACTATGGCCAATTGCTTTATGGTTTTCTTATTCATCTGACATTCAACAGGAGATCTCAAGAAACTGAAAGACCTTGCAGCAAATGCAAAAGAGAAGGGTGTTGAAGTGGCACCTGCTTTGATCAAAAGGATGCTAGACAGGAAAATATTCCTCTTTGGTTTTGTGGACATAAATGAAAGCTCTGTAAGAGAGAGGGTAAATGACCTTGCAGATTTACAGAATGCCCGCATTCAAGTTGCCTATAATAAGTATGCTACTAACTTATAAATTATCTTATCTGTTTATTCTTTCTTAATACATTATTCAATTTAATACGCAGTGTTTGCAGTTTCCTGTCACCTTACTCCTGTTTTTTTTTTTTTCCTTTTTTTTTCTACTGAACAGGTTATTGGCAAATAGTCGGATTGAGCACTTCCTCCATATGGACATGGTAAGTTTTATAAACCCTTACAACAGAAAATGTTGGAAGTCTATGGCAATGGCACCTGCTGAACAGATTTTTAAATGCATACCAACTGCATGGAAGTTAATATTAATTAGTGAAACCCATGACAGGATCCTAATTTTAGCGAGTAATTTGGGTTCAAGAAATTTCTTCACAGTAATTTGGAATTCAGGATCTCTAATTAATCAGGACAATTTATTAAAGAATTGAGGAAAATTTGAAGAATATTTTCTTAAAATAATTCATAATGGTTAGGTGCATACTATTTATATTTACTATTTAATTACTACTAGTGAAATGACTCTTGAGTCTTATGTCTAAATTTATGGAGTACTCGTGTCTTTTTTCTTTTCTGACAATCTTTTTACAAATTACTGTAATTTTAACCATCCCTGCTGTATAGAATGTAATGCATCATTAAGGTATGAAATGAACCAAATTTTCTGTGTTCACAATAAAAATTGAGCCCAGAAACACCCCACCTATGCAGATGCCTTTATCACTCTTGGCACATTTTATTGGATACACATCTTACCCAACACAGGTACCAGATTCCATGTCACATTAATGTGTATTTCTTGTATAGCTGGAAATAGAGCAGGTCAGGTTGTTTTCAATTAAGTTGCATATTTGATGATAATTAGGTAATTGTCTAACACCTGTTTTTCAAATGAATTTGACAATAAAATCAAGCCAAACCATTTTGTATGGGTTAGCTACTTTGATACAGTTCTGATATAGGTTATTAAATACTTAAAAAAGTTGTTTAAAATAAATTGTAGAATCGATACCCCACCTATCCTGATGCCTTATCACTTTGGCACATTATATTTGATACCATCTTAGCCAACACAGGTACCAGATTCCATGTCACATTAATGTTTACATTTTTTGTATAGCTGGCAATCAAGCAGGTCAGGTTGTTTTCATTAAGTTGCATACGTGATGATAATTAGGCAATTGTCTAACACCCCTTTTTCATATGAATTTCACAAGCAAATCAAGCCAATCCATTTTGAAAGGGTTAGCTACTTTGATACAACTCTGATATCTGTTATCAAATGCTAAAAAAAGTTGCTTGAAATAAATCAATAAGTTATCTGGCTTGTAGAGTCAACTCTAACTTGTCTTTTGAGAATTACATTATCAACACAATTCATTAGGGAAAACTGCCAGTCAACACACGAAGCTGCGTGGAATGTTTGGGCTACTTTTGCCTGCTCCAGTATTTGACCTGCTGATAGAATGATCTTACAATTTACACAGCACATGCATTTGTGGTTTGTGCTTTAAACTACATGTTGTTTACATTTTCTATCTTAGAGAACTGAACATGTTGTCAAATACACCAGGGTATGGAATTTGACCTGAAAGGGCTCAATAAAATCTCAACAGAATATGCAAACGCCAGGAAACTAGCAATTGAAGGTACCTTCCTATATGCTTCCTCCTCTCATTTAGACTACAAAAATATTGTCATAAAAGTACAGATTTATTTCATATATTTTTTAATAATTCCAAACTTTATCAAAGATCACTGATCAATTGAAAAAAAAAACAACCTTCATACTACCAAGTGCTGCTCATTTTCATAATTCTAGAGAAGTGGATTTGTAGATCTAAAATATCATTATCTAACCATCATAGTTCCTGGCTGTTGTTAGTCAACTCCTCTAGTCAATTCCCTGAAAAACTTTTCCTTCGCCAATGCAAAGCATGACGACAGGAAAGAGGAATTGAATTTTCACAGAAGATTCTTTGCATTAGCCTAAATCAGGGTGACTTAATTTAAGTAGTTGATTAGGAGTCCATATTGGTAGGTTTTTAGAAAGCTTTATTAAGTAGTTATTTTAACATTACCATAACAAGTAACTGCACTTGTTCTGTCCATGTCCAGACCATCTTGGTTAGTTTATTAGACAATGGGAATGCTACATTGTTGAAGTCCTAAACTAAACCCAAATATTTTTTTCAAATACCATCCATCTTGTGTGATTGAGGAATGAATATCAGGAATAATGCAAATAATTATCCAAATGATTTGTGGAATTCCTATGTTCTAATTCATCCCAAGTTTGCAGAATAACATCATTTTCACCTAGCATGAATAAGTTTCCCAAAATAAGTTCCATTATTATTATTGTTTGATAGGCAAACAGGAAATTGGAGTAAGAGCTCCCAACAAAAATGGGGTGCAACCCAGTACACTGGAAGTACACAAAGGGAGCAATTGCCTGGGAAAAACACAAAAAACCAGAACAAAAATGACCTATACAGCCTATCATCAATGAACATAGTTGCTCTTTTATTTGAAATTTTCTTGATTTTGCCCTTTTTCTCTGACCAACCCTGTCTTCAGAACTCAAGAGTATTTCCACGATTAATTCCTTAAATCTGAACCATTAACTCCAAATAATAAAAATATTGTTGAAACCCCAATATCATAGTTTCCTGGACAATACAAGTGTTCTTGAAATAGTATAGTTTCACTTATCTAATTAACTAGTTTGTATTTCAACTTGTTGAAGAGGCGAGCAAGGTAGTGGATGTCCAAAACATAAAGCATATATCAGAAGATAAGAAACTGATTGGAGATGTAGTGAACAAAACTGCTGAGAACTGGAATGCCCAAAAAGAAGTCTTCTATCAAAAAACAGGACTTAACCAGCGTCCTGCTGAAGAACACCGGCAAGATAATGAAGATGATGGTGATGACTTTGATCTGGAACTTGAACATCTACTATCTCAAACATAATTGCTGTGAAAATCAAGCTGAGCAGAGTTCTCTTCCGGTGCACTCGGATGGTTTATGGGTGTTAAATTCATACAGTGATTGTTATCTCAGAGTCATACAAAATTGCCTCCTGAATTCGTTCAATTATCAGAGGAATCTAGTGGGTGCTATGGATTAGGCATCACATGGGGTTGATGCTGTACAGTTAAAACGAAATTTTGTAGATAAGGGGTGAAGTTCCAGATGGGAAGGCTGCCAAAGGCAAGCAGGTACCATTTGTTTTTTCGGTACTCGATGGCCATTTTGAAGGTTGAAAGAGAAATATACAGTTTTGAGTAACATGATAATGCTCTAACCTTTTGTCTTTCTTGTTTGTCCTACATGACGTGGGCCCTCAGAAATCAGATGAAGTTGATTGAATAATTGAATAGAACTTTTAGAACCATTATTACTTAATCAGAGCACGTTATCATTGTGAAAAAAATAGAGACATGCTTTCATTGGACAAGGATCATTTTAGAGATCAACCATTTATTAACTAGGATTTAGATACAAAATTTTAGGTATTCTAGCTTCTTCATGAGCAGCATAAATATACAGGGTTTATGAAAATTATTTCAATTCCGGACACATCCCCACAAATTATTAACATGATAGTTCCCCTCCTTCAACAATCCCAATTCCCCAACATTTCCCTTTCAACCCCTCAATCTAAGCCTAAAGACTAATCATATCTTATATCTCGACCTTGACAACGTGAACATTTTGGCCCTCCTCAGGCATATGACTCAGGTTCAATGTCACCAACCCAAATGAGGAATTGTATATGAAATCAACCTCGGTCGAACCAAGGGTGCATCTTCTTGGCTTGGCTGATGAGTATGCGCCAAACCGGCCACACCCTTTAACCTCCATGTGAACCACACCCACCAATTCTGTGCTCCTGTTCTCCATCCTCTCTTCAGCCACACCATTTCCTTCACCTTCATATCCACCTTCAAGCTCTGATAATTGGGCTCCGCTCTTTACCTCATATCTCAGCTCTTGGATGGCTCCACCAGCATTGAACATATTAATGAGCCCAAATGGAGCAAAGCTGAACCCAGGTGCCAGCACCTTGATAGGAGTGACGGTGAGGATTTCGTGCTCCAGGACCTTTAGTGAGACGGGGAGTGCAGCATTGTGAGGAAGAGTGATAAGTTCACCACTCTTATGGCAGTAGACTGCACAGTCCCCACTCCACTCTGGGTCGGTGGCTGCTTCGGCAATGAGATGAGCGTCTCGGCCCCTTATGGTACCTGTGATGGCTCCGGAATGTGTTTCATGGAATGTGTTCTTTCTTTCAGCGCTGTTCCAGGCTGCACCTTGGCAGTTGTACACTCCAATCACTCCAGTGTACTTATTCATGTTCCATATCTTCAACAAACTGGAACACCAAAGCCAGGCAACACATTAAGCACAAGAAAATATTGGATTCCCCAATTTCATTAGTTAATTTCTTTACAAAAATTGTATGTTAAATATACCTGACACCATCGCGGGCGGGGTCAGAGAACAAACAATCACGGGTGGGGCGTCCGGGCAGACGGGCTCGGAGAACTGAGCCATCAGGCAAGACAAGTTTCTTGAGGAGTTCGTAGTTGTGCTTCCCAGGGGCATCACTGTTGTTAAGAATCAAATACCCTTAAAAGTCAGCAACTTAAAATTGTAAAAATAATGGGAATTGGATTTTAGAATATAGAGAAAGATGGAAGGACCTGACGTAGATGGGGCCGCCGCTGATGGCTCTGGCAGATGCATGGTACTCAGCCGCTGAGTGCAGTGAATGGAACATGTCCCAATCCGGCTGCATAATCTCACCCAGGAACACACTGTTGTATGCAACCGCCGCTATGTGGATTGTGTGTGATACAGGATCCCGAGGGTAGAAATCGTCCGATGCTCTCACCATTGCCGTCTGTTTTGAGCTGTTCACCATCCCGACACCATATCAGGTTAAGGTGATGGAATTTCTGATCCAATTTAAAAGAAAACAAATGGGAGTTAAAAGAAATTACCAGTAGAGTGCATCAGTGTTGTGGCTCATGCAAGCGATGATCCCATTATCAGGAAAATGCCTTGCAACAGAGGCATCAAGCGCTTTGTGGTACTGTGTGGTGAGCTCCACTCTTCCACCCAACCCCGCACCCAGTGTTTCCAATATGCACTGCACGTCCACCTTCACCCCATCGATTCCAGCTGATGCCAAGTACTCATGCAGTTCATTGTAGAATCTGTAAACGTTTTTGGGGTTCACCAATCCTAATCCCTGCAACGTCATTACATCAGTCTTCCATCCTGGCTCATTCTCCACCACTCCTTTTGACACCATTGGGTACTTCATCAACGAATCGTACTGCTCCATCTCCTTCACTCCTGGTCTCACCCCACCCCAATACCCAGTGATGGCGTGCCACACGTACACGTACTTTAGCCCATGTTTCTGCTTCGCTATGTTCACGATGCTTTTGATTCCCCCCGTGGGATCCTCCTTGTTTTGGAACTTTGAGTTTTCTTTGATTCCGGTCAGTCTAAGCAATGGCTGTTGTTTGTTTTCGGTTTGGCCTTCGTCTTTCTGTGGATCACCTCCCACGGACTGCCAGCCATCGTCGATGATCACGAATTTCGGTGGGGTGCCGCCGGCGGCGAGGCTCTGGAGGCCGGCCTCTACTCCTTCTGGGGTTACTTCCTGGTAGAACGCGTCCCAGGTGCACCATCCGAAATAGTCAACGATTCCAGGGAGTTTCTTCTCGTGGCGTAGACGGAACGTCTTTAAATGTAATTTAACGGCTCTGATTGCGCTGGTGATGGTGGCAAAAGGATCGGTCCCGGCACTGATGAAGACCGAGTGGGTAAACGACGACGTTTTGGTGTCGGCGTCCCCACTCTCCAGACAGAGCTCCAGCTCATCTCGGGAGTTTCCCTGTAGACAAGCCCGAAACGGTCCTTCAATAAGAGGGAGGAAAACAGTGTAGACTATCTGATTCTCCTCACCAGCACAGTCCGACTCAATCTGGGACCCATCTTTTGTCTCCACCAGCAGAAACTGCGTCTCCAGGGGAATATCTCTCCCTCGATCCCCCATTTTCTGAGCCATCCACCATAACTTGAACCTGAAGCACGCCATGAACCGCACGTCTCGGAGAGTTCCCAGAGACACCACGTGTGTACTGCTACTTTCGTTGAAAACCGCACCCAGAAACACTCCTTCAACTGGCCCGGAGGTCGAACCGGACGTCGCCACCACATTGTCCGGCACTCCTTCCAGAATCGTCCTCTCCTTCACGACCAGTTTCCGATCGGCGATCCTCACCGCCGAAGTGATCGTCATCTCTTCTTCTCTTTCTTCTTCCTTGTATACTTCTCTAGGAGGCGAGCCTACCTCACTTTTCTGCAAGTTCTCAAAGATTATATGCACATCAGATTCACAAAATTCGACAACAAAAATCGAAATGCAGATCACTCGAAGCAAACATTCTCACCTTAAAAGCCCGCAACAACACCACTCGATTCGCAGAATACCTGCAAGATAATCCAAAACATGAACCCAAAAATCAGGCTTTGTTAGCCTCACGACGTTACAAATTGGCTGAGAAAATAAAAAATTTCTCGGAAAAAAGAAAAAGAAAAACCAAAAACCAAACTAGCCACAAAGAAAGAAGAGAAATACCAGAAGCAGAGCGCCTTTGGGTTCTCTTAGAAACAGGAAGACTAGAACACGAAAACGACGGCGTATGATAGAATGACGAAAACGGTAGGATTGGATTGGTATTTATACTACTGGATTTGTACAGAGAACTGTAACACCAATCGGGAGCCATTGCGATTTCTTCCGCTCTTCTCTCTCCAGTTATCCCATCATCTTTATCTAACGGCTGCCTCGGTTTCGCCGTTGGCTCTGACGGAGGATGTGGTCACCACGTCGGATCCACGTCTCACCAATCCTGAAACACGTATTTGAATTTGACAATATCAGAATGACAGAAGGTTCTGCCGAATTTCGTATGGTTGCGGTTTAGTGCGAACGCGTGTACCCTCAAAGGGGACATTCCACATCATCCTTGTGTACGTGTCATTTGGCATCAGGTGGATAGGTCTTTGGTGGCACTGTACGTTATCTCCAATATCGTCATAATAAAATAATAAATGTGCTGTAGCTGTTTCCACGCCTGTATTCAACTGTCCTCCTCATATTCAAAATTGGAATTAAAAAATCATAACTGCTAATTTCTTAGCGGAGGAAAAACACTAAAAACATTGAACCCGATGCCTTTTGAGGGATGCATTTCGTAAAAACAATTATGTCCTTGCTGGATATGCTCCACTAGCTTTGAATTTATCACAATATCATGAGTTTCTCTTATATTTAAAAAATAATTATTTTTGTAAATATGGATTTGGATATATTTTTTATTTTTTATTTTTAAAATTACGATTAAAAAATAATAATTCTTAAAAAATTTGAAGTTATTGTCCCAAATTTTAAATTTTAAAAGTGACTTTTAAAGATATATGAATTTATATATATTTTTAATTTTTAAAATTGAAAAATAAAATAATTTGTATTTTATTAAAATTGAAGAACTTTTAGAAACTTATATTAAAAAAATAAATATAAGATAAATCTATATTTTTTCGAAGATTCTAGATCAGGCATGATTGATATTCCTTTAAATTAATAAATCAAAGTCAATTACGTAGTAATAATTATATTATTTTTCGTGGCAGCTAAGCCTCTATCATTGAGTAACGCCACATCAATCAATTGAAATTCCAAATAATCTCCTAATTGTTTACACGGTAGACTACGAAATCTCAATAATAGATGGTCCACGTCAACTAATAAAATACCACCCATTTAATCCCTATCTTAATTATTCGATACGACCTGTACAAATAATTATCTCGCGCCGCTATATCATTGATTGTGAATGTGTATTACTGGTCATGGACGTCAGCTCCATGCTGTAATGTCCCGCCTCTGTCACGTGATTGCGTAAAGCAACGCGAGTGTCTCCCCCTTTCTTCGGATGTTTAGGTGACGACAAAATGAAAACCGGTACCTAGCTGTGTTTTTTATCATAAATCATTGCCCATTCTAAGGTCATATAATTACCAGATTGCCACCACATCCTCCAATACTGGAAGTGTGATTGATTATCCTAAATCGGGGGCAAGTGATTAGCACGTGATCTTCAGCTAAAGTCTGACAAGTGTACAGCTAAAATGGTTCAGACGAAAATATTTCTAAGAATTGCCAATCATACAACTGTGATTGTGCTAAATCGTGGAATCTGATTAACTCGTGGGTGGCTGTTAAAGTTCCGAAATTCAGGTTCTTCAGTTCAAAAGTCATGCCACGTGTGAGGTTAAAATCGTTCAGACAAAAATATCTTTTTTTCACGGATCTCCATGATGTGCGGGTTGGATCGATCACGTGTAGCCGCCGCGCGACAAGTTGTCCGAATGGCAGCTTTGGCTTCTGATTGAAGAATGGGCAGACGTACAAGCAATCTCGGCGAAGATAAGACTTACACACTCGCCATCCTACCTTCGACACATGTCACTTTGACACGTGCCTGTCAAGGAAAGCGAGTTGTACGTAGTTATATACTTCAGAAAGAGCTTTCTGCGTGTCCGTGATTGGATTGATTGTCGCGAAAAGAAAGCGGGTGGAATCAGTGACCTGGAAAACACTCGGTGTTTCGCGAAGTATGGTAGTTAAGTGGAACCTTCAGGATGAAGGGTCTAGATGGGACTAGAGATGGAGCTGTGATAGGCTAGATTATGGAGAATATTGGATTTGGCAGTCAATAAGGACAGCATAGAAAAATTAGGGAAGGTGAACAAGTGCTAATCGTTAAGAAGACCTCATATTTCTATATTATCAAAATCAAATAAACAAAACAAGGTCAAACAAATTCGACGATCAAACAAATTCGACACGGAATCCATTTTGATACCCTAAAAAGACCCTTACGATTTTAAAATATATTTACAATATTAAAAAGAGTTCATATTTATATATTATCAATAATTTTCTATCTGGGATATTACAAAAAATATTTCCTTAGAAAATACTACAAGTGATTTTTCAATTCTATAAATGATATTTTATACAACCTACTTAATATTCTTATTTGTTGTTTCCTTTTATTCTATCTTTATCATTTTTTTTCATATACTAACATTATCTTAATTTTTTTCATCTTGTATTTTTTGGAATAAAATTAAGTTTTTTTATTATCTTTTATTTTACATTTATGAACATTAATTGAATTTATATTTAATTTTAATCATTGAAAATAATATTAATAATATACTTTCAATGACTATAATAAGTTTCAAATTATTAATAATTATTTATAGTTTATTTAAGTTGATAACTATCAAAACACTTAATATGTTAACAATATTACTATATAATAAATAATTTTTAACTAAAAGATTTTGTCAATTGATTTTATACTTATTTGAAAGAAAAAAATCTGAAATTTTATTAAAAGAATTATAAATTTTTTTATGAAAAAATATTAAAAATTTTCTAAAGATTTCTAATCATTTTTAAATTCTTTTATATTTTTTAAATATAATATTTTTTTTACTAATATTTTAATAAAATTATTGATTTAATTGTCAACCATATTTTCAACTTTATTATAAAGTTATTGATGTATTCTTCACTTTTTTCATGATATATGTCATATCCGAAAAAAATGGTTGGAGCAAAAAGATGTCAATTGTCTGGTTCAAAATCAAGATTAAGAAATTAATTGATATGAAATATTTCAAAAATTTACTTCTTCAAAATGGGATCATTTTCCCCCTCGTGATCAATTTGTACTTGAATTTTTTGAGAAATTTTCTTTTATTTATTTATTTTTAAATATTTTTCATGATTTAAATGAAGCCTAAGAATATAATGTTTTTAGACAAAATTTTCAAGAATATTGTTGAAAATTAGGAGTGAAAGTTCATATTCACCTTTCTAAGATGCTATTTAGTGGTTGGAGCAGCTTAGTCCATGTGAAGAAAAGTGGTCAGACTTCC
Source organism: Vitis riparia (assembly GCF_004353265.1). Taxonomy (NCBI): domain Eukaryota; kingdom Viridiplantae; phylum Streptophyta; class Magnoliopsida; order Vitales; family Vitaceae; genus Vitis; species Vitis riparia. Next base: position 14,475,592 of record NC_048441.1, on the reverse strand, counting down.
ATTTCCTTTTTCTATACTGCTATTGTTTGGGTGGAGATAAGATGGTCTACCAAATTTTGGGTTAATATGGTGGCACTACACCTAAAATGGTTGAATTTTGCTAGGGGCGGTCCAATTTCATTTTATGGACCTATTATTTGCCTTTTCAGCAATCCTATTTGACCCTTTCAAATTTCAGCTAACATAAACCATTCAATATTGAACGGTATTTATATAAAAAATGGGTTATTCTTCTGGTTCAAAAATGGGAGAAGTTTGTTTTACAAATTTAAGATCTTTTAATCCCTTTTAATCAATTAATCTTATTATATATATATATATGAAATGGACTTTGACTTTTTTTTCCTTCTAATTCAAACTTTTCTGGTTCAAAAATGGGAGAAGTTTGTTTTACAAATTTAAGATCTTTTAATCCCTTTTAATCAATTAATCCTATTTTATATATATATATGAAATGGACTTTGACTTTTTTTTCCTTCTAATTCAAACTTTTCCCATCTATTTTCCTTTCTTATCTTCATTCTTTCTTTTGTTTTATTTCTTATTTATCATCTCTTCAAATTTTTAACATTAGTGAATATTTATTCTTTCGTTAATAAGTAATGAATATGTAAGAAAGTTTAAAATTGTTACCAATTTTTTAATGTCATTTGCAACTATGAAAATCGAGTTAAAAGAAGTAAATAGTCATCCTAAAAAAACATGGAAGAACATTATCCATATAACAAGGTCAAAAAATGGTAAATAATCCTAACTATGAAATTTTTATGGTGGTTTCGATATTGTTGGTATGTTCATCATTTACATAGATATAAATATGTCATAATGGGGTTCTGAGATAAGGATAAAGTTGCACTCTTTAGTCGTGTACCAAGACTTTAACCGATATTAGGTTGGAGTAAATATAAATTAAGCTTATTTGTTGTTGTTTTATGTAATACTATATAGATTAGTTGAACTTAACTAGAGTTGAATCACTGCAAATTAGTCTTGACATTCGTGACATAAATTAAAGCCTAGATCTACCATTATTATATAAAATAAATATGTTTTTTTGTTAAAAATGGTTGAAAGCTGTACTATCTGAAAAAAAAAATTTAATAATTAGAAACATTATATTTTTATTGCATTATTTGCAATATTTGCCATCGTAAAGATATGTAAGTCTATTGAGGTGGTAGGAATTTAATAATGAATATATTTTTTAAAATCAATACCTACTTATATGTAGTAATACAATATTATAACTTAGATATATTATATTGTTGTGGGTTAGTATCAATAGTTGAGATTATTTGATGTTCTTGTGATTGATGGAGTGGGAATAAAGCTTTTATATGAAGGGAATGACGTACAAGATGGAAATATTTTCAATTTTGAAGACAAGATAAAGAAATTGAAGTCTCAAAAACTATAGCAAATAAAAAATTATTAAGGGTTGTCTATTACATCTTAATGTTAAATCCAAAATAATGTTTTTCAATGAATTATGTATGCAATGCGACTATTCTAACAACTCATATATAACTATCTAATTATAGGGATGTGGAACTTTTATTCATTAATAGTATCAATGTTAAGCTTCTAGTACCATTGTGTATCACAATGGAAAGGAGAATCATGAACCCTAGTTATAATTCAATCTATAACTCTGATTTTGATTATCATACGTCATCCTAAAATGAGAAAGAATTTAATGGGGGCCCAATTTGATGCATAAAAGTGTACATATTCATTACAAGTCAGTAGAAACTTTAAATCATGATGGTGGTGAAAAAAAAAAAGATATAATAATGAGCCACTTGAAGGATCAAATGGTCATGACTAAAATTTTAATGAGGGTGTCGTTAATGATAAGGATTATAGGATAATGAGTCAATTGACTCCTTCAAAAATGGTTCAACTAAGAGTACACAAATTCTAACCATCATTAATACAAATGATGGTTTCATGCATAGTAATCTCACCATAATGTAAGGGACAACAAATGAAGGACAAAACATGAGCAACCACTTATAGTTAGTGGCCTTAGTGGTGACCATGTAGAATAGCACTAAATGCACTCAATTAAGAAAGAATTATAATGGAAGTTGTAGATGATGGCACTCAAAAAGAACTTTGAGTTTAAAACAACTATGTCTACAACTAAGTTATTGCTTGTGGAATTTTTTGATAAAGAATGCTAGTAGCAAGTTCATGCAACCAAGTTAGGAAGTTCTAATATGTTTGAGATAATGAAAAAATATTCAACACATACTTATAAATTAGACATGATGTCCCATGACAAATCAACATAGAAATAAATGGTTGATTGATAACAGCATGAGAGAAATATATCGAGAGGTCAATTGTCAATATCAACCCAAAGACATTATAGTGGACATTCAAAATGAGTATAAGTTCAAATTAGCAATGTAAGGCATGAAGAGTAAGAGAACTACTTTTAGGTATTATTATGGGATCAGTTGAGAAATCCTACATTGCTTTGTCAGTCTACTAGTATGTTTTAGAGCAAACAAAAACAAAAAACAAAAAAAAAAATTATAGTGACATCATTGATATAGTGATTGATTGTGATCGTCAATTCAAGTTTTTTTTTTTGTGTTTATTGTTGCATCTCTTGTTGGGTTTTGCACATCAATAAGGTTGGTTATTATATTTGATGGAAATTTTTTTTAAAAGCAAAGTACATAAGGACTTTATTTATCACAAAATGTAAAGATGACAACAATCAAATATGTCCTTTACCATTTAAGATGAGTTATTCATAAAAGGATGGTTTTTGTGAGTGCTTTCTAACAAAGTTACATGATGCGATTGGACATGTTAATGATTGTTTATGATATCATATCATCATGTAGCATTAAGAAAGCAGTGCACAAAATATTTATCCATGCAAGGCATGGTGTATGTGCTTATCAAATTAAACAAAACTTGAATACAAAGTTCAAGAATCCTACAATTCATAAGTTGTTCCTTGATTGATGTTTCTCATGTTCTTCATATTCCATAGTTTAATGTTATATTTAGGCAACTAGAGATAATTGACCCAAGAATAGAAAGATATTTGATGGATTTAGGAGTTTATGAATGAGCTCATTTACACTTTACCTAGAAAAAATATAATATCATGACCATAGAGATTATTGAAAGCCTTATTATTGTGTTGAAAAATGTAATAAATCTTCTAGTTTTGTAATTGGTAGCGAAGTTGATAAACTCACTTTAAAAATGGTTTGCAAGTCATCAACAAGTAATATCAATGTCAATTGAAATTACCACGTGAGCTTATTGTGGAGACCTTCATTCAGGACATAACATGCCATCAATCTATGAGATGAAATCTATCAACTCCAAGGAGTTCAATGTTAAATATGTTTATATAAGTGATAAAGTGAATTTTTAAACACCTATTCACGTACATATTAACCATTTGATATTAACCATATTCCATGAGCACATGTTATTGTTACTTGCGGATATTATAAAATTTCATGTTATGCTTTATATTCCTAATACTTTACTATTGACTCATTGTTATCTTCATATCTAGAGTCTATCCATCCAACTCGAACTGAGAGGGACTGAATGATACCTTGTGACATCTATATCAAAGTTATGTCATTAGAGTTATTATTATCTTCTCCAATATTCCTATCAATCAAATAAAGGAAAAAAAAAAATGTATTTTGAACGAAGGAAACGTTTTTTTTTTTCTTCATAGCCTTTTCTTTACGAATTGATTATATTTTATAAATTTTAAATTAAAATATTCAATGGTCACACTCTTCATATGTTAATAACATGTTTTATATGTTTAGATAAAGTTAAACCACAACATATTGACATGGTATTGGACATTGCTTTTAGATGTCCAATTGATTCTATTATCAAACTAAAATTTAATAATATAAAACTAGAGGAAAACTTTAGGGTATTGATTTAACAGCTATCGAATTTGGAATTTTGGGTATTGAAAGTGTATAGTGAAATTTAGATCATTAAACGCTATCCTCCTCTGGTATGATACTCGCGCGTCCGTGGTTGGGCTACGGAGCTTTTAGTATCCAAACACACCATTAACCAGCACCCGCCACTTTTTCACGTGCCAGTGTCCATTTGGCGCGAAAATCGAACCCAACTCAACCAACTTCGAATTAGGGTTTATTCTGCTCTCAAATCTCAACTAAATCCTTGTAAAAATGGCGAGTTTTTCTGATCAGCTCCAGGAAATCAAAACCCTAATTTCCTCGAACGCTAAATCATACAAGTCATTCGCTTACTCAACTCTTCTACAGCTCCAAGAGCAATGCAGCAGTGACACTTGTTCAATTCAAAGCCTAGCTCAAGAATCCCAGTCAGTTCTCTCTCAGATCATCGTAGATATTGCTGACGATGACGAAGAAATGTTGGTTAAAATTAAATTTTTTTTTTTTTTTTCCTTCATTTTTTTCATGTGCTCTCCGTTTGGTTACTGAGAAAACCGAGAAAAAGAAAAGAAAGTTACTTACTATGAATCGTATAGGTTTGTTTGTTTTCGTCTTGATGACAAATTTCTCTTTTCTGGAGTGCTTTGTTTTCCTACTTTTTCTCAGTAGCCAAACAGAGCAATAATGTTGGTGTTGTTCGATCTTTGAATTTTTTGTTTTGTTTTTAGTGCTTCACAGGCTTTGAAATGCTTGGGATTTATGATCTACCATCCATCCCTTGTAGTTGCGATTCCGGGTAGGTGGTTCACTTGATGATTTAGTGCTTCTTTTTAATTTATCTCACGATAGACCTTATTATTCAAATTAGCTTGTGAATTAATTTGTTTCTGTGTTGAAGAAATTTGCTAAAATTAAATGGTTCCGATTTTATTTCCATAGGATTTGGCAATAGAAATTCATGATGGAAATGGTCGCAAAATGTTAGCCACCTCCCAGACAGAGGATGGTCGAGTCTCATTTGAAGAAACCCTTAAACTACAGGATAGCATACCACCAGCTTTGATGATGGTCTCATTTTCTAAGAAATCCATTTCTAGTCATGATTTTTTTTTCCTTAAAAGTGCTATGTGAAACTAAACACTAAACAGACCTATTCTAATATCATGGAATACCCAAATGTGCCCTTAGTAAATGCTCATTTTGTTTTGGAAGTTTTGCTGAATGCTATGTTGGCTACCTTCTTGCAATTTGAAGCTATGCTCGTGATGATGTTTATTGACGTGACTGCCAAAATGGGATGTGGTATCCTTTTTAATACTTTGTTGGACTTCATTTCTTATGTATAAAAATGACAGTAGTTTCTTGTCTTTTGAGATATGGGATTAACTTGGCATGTTTATGTGGTTGTTCCATTTATCTGGTTACATATGCAAAACTGAAAAGGGAAGATTTTCAAATTAAATTTTTTTTCTGGGGCATTGCAGTGGAAGATGCTAATTTTATTGTGCAGTCTTTGGCTGAACTCATTGTTACAACCAAAATGAAGGTAAATAGTGATGATGTCCATCATGGTTTTTAGTAACTATGGAAAGATGAGTTCTTTTAATTTGTTTAACCACTTGATTTCAGACTGTTTGTAATTTAGGAGTGTGGTGCATATCTATCCAACAGTTCAGTGCATCATTTCTAGCCACCCACTTCCATTGTTTGTTAAGGGCAATTGTTCATGCCCTTGACAATCCTATTGGTTCTCTGTCAACAACATATGAAGCTATTCAGGTAATAGCATTATTATATTTCACTAATTTTTCTTTAAGCATCATGTTTCTTCCATGCTTTTTAGACTGTTTGATCATTCCACAGGTTTATGGACAAATCTTGTGCAGCTATGAAGGTTATCTAAGAGGCTTTTGTTTAACAAGGCACTCTTATGTGATGTTAATGAAAAACAACTAGTGTTTATAATATGTAGGAGAGCTTCTATGCTGCCAATCAAGTTGCTGAATATAGATGCATGGTCTGTTAAAAGGAGGAATTTTATGCATAAAATCAACTGATTCTGCCATACCTATGTCCACATGCTTTCTAGGGAATCATGTTTAATTATACTTTCTGTAAGCTGCAAAAAGGAAAGACAAAAATTGATTTGGAACTCCTTGATTATTGAGTGTTTGGTAAATTGCCAGATCCAGATAGAGTTTGAATGAAAGATTGTGTCTATTAAGACAGAATGATGGCAAAAGCATACCACATTCTAATAACAAGCTCTGATCTTGTTATTAAGCCATGCAGTTGTTTGTGAAAGGCTATAATGACAAATTGGCAGTTGAGCTGTTTAAGTCCATCAGTTGGAAAAGATTTATAATGATGATATCTCTGATGGTTAGGATGTCTAATCAGTATTGTCTTGGCTAACATGGCCTCCTAGCTCACCTTATCAATTTGATTCTTCCAAATGCAACCTGTGCATTAGGTATTTGTGGCATGAAAATAATCTGAAATGGCTCGTGCAAGCACAGCAGCCCAACATAAGCTTCACAGTAAGTTAACAGAGCAGAGAAGACACAAACACTTGTTCATTACAAGAGAAATCAAACCGATTCTTTTGTTTTTTATTTTAAGTTTGGGATACATATGTTTTCCATTGAGATATGTACATGCATATGTAGTTTTAGCAATGGGGCTAGGTTATAGTAGTCAACTGTTTGAGTTTCCAGCTAAGTGACCAGATGTGAAAATCCATGATACCTAGCTATAATTTGGTGTGGTGTCTGCGTGCCTGTTGATTTTAGACATTCATAAATTATAGGATAATGCAAATTGGACAGCTTTGTGGTTTCTTCTAACCCATGTGATACTATTTTGTAGGCTGTGATGAAGTTGGTGACTGAATTACGTGAGAAGATGATAAACACATCAAATATATGGGCTCCATCAATATATAGAAGACTTGTCAGTGTTGATAAGAGGGAGAGGGATATGTCAGAAAGGTGTCTGCTGAAGATTAAGTCTGCAATATTGCCTCCTTCATTAACTCTTTCCAAGGTACTGTCAAATTTATTTCATGTTACATTACATCCAGAATTCAAAGCTTGTGTATTCTTTTAAGGTATAATATGGATATGGGGATGTGCATCAATATCATGAAAGGCTCATATGTTTAAATGTTTTTGCTAGGTTTTACCTAGGTTTATTCATTTTACTTTCTCCATTGATATTCTCATTGAACAGGAAGATCAGAACTAAGAAGCTATGATGATTTTGCATATTTTAGACAAATAAAGGGGGGTACCATGGTATACAATCAACAGATACATCTTAAATAATTCTACTAAAATAGCAGAACATTTGGACAAGAATGACATTTAACAAATGCTCTTTTTCCTACTTCATGAATACTCATCAAATCTCAGGAATGAAATTTCAATTCAAGGCAGGAAATTTTCTTAGTCATTTTAATTTGTGTCTACATCTTTTCCATAATCCCTTGTTTGCTTCATATATGAAGTTCATGCCAAGTTTGGTTTTGTAGTGGAAGCAAACATGAAATAGACTTCTCTATAACAAGTTATAATCCAATGCCTGTATTCTCAAGTTTAAGAATTATGATTGTAATTGATTTATATATTTTTAGTATGTATTTGTAGTTATATATGTATTTATTTTTGAATAAATGAATTTTGGTCTACTAGAAAAAGGGATAAGCATGATATTTGGAATTTAACATTAAATTTCATCTTAGATAATATATTCAAGGCTAGACCATTCTTGAGACCATAATGATGTGATGGGCCACTATTTCAACTAGATGGTATGTGGGACAAAAGTACTGAATTTAACATTGAAAAGAGTAAAAAACCATTATTACTTGAAAAAAATCTAAATGTTAGTCTAATGAACCATTTTAATAAATCATATTTATAGACTACTTATGTTTTTAGAAAATCTATATGCCAATTGGCTTGCAACCATAGGTTTAGAAATCATGAGATGAGGCCAGTTGATGGTCCTGACAATTCTCCAATATTCCTTCAGCATCTATAAAAGGTTTAAATAAGGAATTCTTCCCAATTTCTCTCATGAAAGAGAGCCAGGAAAGAGTTGAGATTGAGTAGTTTAGCAATCATATCACATTTCAAGTATGTGGCTAGAAAACTGTATTTTGTTTTGCTTGTGCATTAGATAAATGTCTACTTCACACTATCTGCCAGCAGTGTCTAAGCTTAAGCCTTACCTTGATGTGAGCCTCATATTATTCCATAGCATTTGTCGATAATTGAAGATTATTTAACAGGCACTTGTTATAGATATGACGCAAAAATTGCTTCCTGGGATGAAGGAAATGCTAAACCTTGGTATGAAAGTTCAAACTATGCAAGCCTGGGGATGGTTTATCCGCTTATTAGGATCGCATGCTATGAAGAAGAGGCATTTGGTTAATGAAATGCTGAAAATTCCTGAGTTGACATTTTCTGATCATGATCCACAAGTCCAGATTGCTTCACAGGTAGGCCCCTTCAACCCTACTAAAGTGTCTTATTAGAACTCTTTATTTTTTATGTGATATTAGAACTCTCTATATTTTCCTACAAAATGATTAGTTGTGTTTTAAAATCCTTGTCAAATAATAATAGAGGAATACTTGGGTAAGAGATGGATTTGACCTGTTCCCCTACACAACCATGGCACCTAAATATTGCATTCTTGAAAATATAAATTCATTTGATAGATCTTGAATGTTTCTCACCAATCATAAACCGAGTCTTATAGTGATTTAAAAGCATGTGTAAGAAAGGATATCAACTACAATAACTCCTGATGTAATTGAATCTGTATCCAGACCAAATATTATTTTTATTTATTTGGCTTGTGATGACTGACGAGATAAAACCGATAAAGATGTGTTCATGGATGGATCTTTCTCCTTCTGATAGTTCCATCCCCCACTGTTGGGTTAGTTTGGTACTAAGATACACAACTATAGGGGTGGTTCACTGCTGAATTTCTATGCCTGTTCAATTTTCAGGTTGGGTCTGAGCATCAGAGATTCATGCCCATTCCATCCAAGCAATGCTCTATTGGTATTGATTATAAGATATATTTATTATATAGGATTGTTTATTTATATAAAATTATATGTACTTTTTGTTTACGTACATTTATCTTCAGTAATTTTTGTATGATTTATCTTTAAAGAGCCAGTCCCAATTTGTTTAAACATAGCTCCAAGGTCAGGTCTGATCAGATCAGGCCTAATCAGCGTGGTGTCACTAGTAACGGAAATACTTGGTATGCCTTGTTACAGGATTTTAAAAGTATTCCCCATTTTCCTGTTCAATGTCTTGCCCTGGTCTTTTGGAATAGAAACTTTTCAAAAGGACTTCCGAATAGTCTGTTCAATGTGACTTGGGTACTATCCGAGTGAAAAAATTTCAAAATCTCTCCGGCAACTACTCCAATGCCTTGGCCCAAGTAAGTTTCCAAATTAAATGGTATTTTCTCTTGATTTTGCAGGTTGCCTGGGAAGGTTTGATTGATGCTCTTATTCACCCTCCACTACAAGCTTGTGAGACAAATAAAACAGCCCAGGAGAATGGTGTTCAGAAATCGGGAACATCTACAAGGAATAATTCTGAAATCCAAACATATGGATTCTCAAAAAGTGTAAAGCTTATAATGACACCCTTAATAGGAATCATGTTGAGTAAATGTGATATATCTGTTCGTTCTTCCTGCTTGAACACATGGTGTTATCTGCTGCATAAACTTGATATCTCTGTCAATGATCCTTTGGTGGTTGAAACAGTTTTGGCCCCTATCCTTGAAGCAGTGTTTCAAACTGGACTTGATAGTAGGAGCATCTGGTTATGGAATCTCTGTGTTGATCTGTTTGATGATTTTGTATTAGCAAAGAGTAGAGGTGTGGATTGTGACTTGAATCACCAAGTAAGTGATTTATCAGCAACAACTTCTATTCTTGGGCTTCCAATACCTGGAAAATGCTCCTGGAAACACTACCCCATTAAATGGTTATCATGGGATCTTAGCAAGTTGGACTTCCATATAAAGATGATTTGTACTCTCATCAACCAAGGGTCCAAGTTAGCCGTTCTCCCTGAAAACAGGATTTTAGCATGTGAGGCTGCCATAAGAATTTTTAGATCTGTTTTAAAAGGAGTTCAAATCGAGATGAAAAATCCATCCATTGATTATAATCAGATCTTGTTGTGCTTGAATACAATATTAAGGTTCACAAAGAAAATATCTGAAGATGTAGGATTGGCAGATACTGGCATTGTGGAATTGCATTATACTTTTCTACAGTTTGTAGAAGCTGTCACTACAGAGTTAGAACCTTCTATATTAGGATCCCCTCTTTATAAAGTGGCATTTGACATCAAATACATTGACAGACCGCTATCAGTTTATGACATTAACTATGCAGAAGTTCTAGGTATCAGATCTATTGCATATATGGATATGGTTTCACCAGTTGTTTATTTGACCATGCTGTATGTCTACATTGCAGTTCATGCTACTTTTGATGCACCTAAAATGGAGTTCATCCTACTGGGAGTGCAGAAACATTTTAAGTTTTTAATGTCTTTGTATGATCCTCTTGAAAATCTTTGTGCCACTATTGTTTTGTTGTACAAACACATGAGAGTCAGCTGCTTGAATATATGGGTAGCAATTGCACAGGGTCTGGAAGACTACATAAAAGATGTAAAGGACCTTTCTCCATTGAAAACAGAGTTGGACAGCTATGGTTGTTTAGCAGTTTGTCATCTCTTGTCCTACCCATTTGTTTTGCGCTCTTGTCTCCCAAAACAATCAAGCCTGACTAAGATTAGTGGCTCCTCACAGAGAAAGCTTGAGCTTGAACATGTTACTGAAGTCTGGAAGTCACTTTATGGTTTTGTTAATTCTGCCTCTCGGTTTGAGTGCTCCAATACAAACATTTTTTCTGAGGATCTATGTTCAATGCTAAGTAGGTGCCTTGATGAAAATAGCAGCAAGCTTGACTATGATACTGAACTTGATCCAAGTGATAAGAAACAGTACCTTGATCTCCTCTCCCTTTGTGGTGATATTGTGATATATATTTTGGAACATACCCTGACTTTGAGAGTAAATTCAGAAGGAACCAAAAATAAAGATGATGATTGCAGTATGAGTTCCAGTGGCATCAACAGTAGCTTGGGACTTATTGCCAGGTAAGTGAAACTTTGCTTCTTGAGAATTGCCTAATATTTCCTCATGTTAGATTGATAATTTATGGCCTCATTGTAAAGGTTGATGGGAAGGGTCCCAGGTTCAAACTCTTAAGGATTCCTTTTAAGGAGTGGGTGTCATGAAACTTAGGGTGTATTTGGAAACTGTTTTCAAGAACGGTTTTCTGTTTTTCATAACAAAAATAGAAAAACATGTTTGGTAGTCAAAAAACTGTTTTCATTTGTTTTTTTAGAACTATTTTAAAAAATAATTATACAAATATGTAGAATGATTAAAAATAAAATATTAGATATAAAAACATTTCAAGTTGTCAAATAGATTTTTGTTCTACAAAGTATTAGAAGATAATTTTAAAAAACTGTTCTTAAAAATTATTTTTCAAAACTGTTTTTGAAAACAGTTACCAAATAGGACCTTAATCTCTATATTTAGAACGAAACCTCCTTTTATTTGTGTATCATCTAAGTGAACACCTAGGTCATGTTTGAATGCCGCATGAAAATTTGAGTTGCCCCACTGTGTTTTATACAATCATGTCTACAAATTCATAATCTTAGATGGTGTGACTACAGAAACAACAACCAAGAATATGACTGATGCTAGGAATTTGGAATAAGGCATTTCATGAAATCCTAAAACTGTTTCTGTGGCATCATTTAGCAATGGCTCCAATTTTCCTTTATGGTTGCATTTAAGATGATGGATTGGTGGCTTCAGATGTTATTTAAAATACCTTAGAGCCACTCAATTCCCATGGGACAACCAAAAACACCATTGATAAATATGTTGATTTTGAGCAGCTGATTTAGCCAAGCTATAGCCCTCTCTTGATCAAAGATTGACAAATCAAAAAACTAATTATAACCTATAGGAAACTAATACCAAAAATTCCTTGCTTCCTGTAAAATCTTGCCTAGCCCATCATTGCAGCTATGAAATGAGCATTTAACCAACCCAACAGGTAACTCGGGGGTTCCAAAGGCAAGGGAACTCTTTAGACAATAATATAAATTGGCTTTGACTATATGCTTTGCTGAGCCCATCACTTAATATGAAACTTATCTTAGGTGTGCTTTGCTGAACTTGAGACTGCAGATAGATCTTATTCTGCTTCATTCATTCATGGGTGTCTGGACAAATATGAACATACAATTTTACTTCTATAACATCAAACACACAAGTAAATCATATGAATGGTGTCTTCACCAAAATGATAAAATCTAGAGAGAGGTTTTATTTTACTGTGAAAACTTTTTTTGGCCATGAAAGTATGAATAAACCATTTGTATGAAAATTGAAAACATTGTGAAAAAGAAAGTGGTATCATGCCATTTCATGGGATGCTACACTAGGGGTTTCTTTTGCTCATGTTTCATGTGCCATTTTACAGATTTATGAGGATACCATGTACAATTATGGGAACAGATGCACCAATTTGTCTTGCTATGACCTCAAGGTAAGTCACTGGAAGCCCTTTTCTACCCTGTATGCTTAAGTTCTTCTATACATGATTTTATTTTATATTTGTCTCACTTAAGTTTAAAGTGGCAGGGTTTTTAATGCGTTGGTGAGATTTGTGGGCCATCTTCACTTGAAACAAAATATCCTTTCATATATTGAGGTTTGTCTTTCTTATACTTAATTTACTATATGTATTATATTACCAACTTACCATAATGGGTGTTATAGAAGCAAGTTCAAAAAGAAAAAAAAAATCTTTATCAAAGATTATCTGATGATCGTGTTAATAGCTTGAAGCAATCTTATTAAAGAAGCAAACCCATTCTACATTTTTCTTGTTTCAGGTTAACAGAACCAACTTGGAAAGTTGTAGAAAACATCTTTAGAAGTCTGTCCCCTCCCTTTTTTCACCCTTACCTCTCTCAAAGAAAATGATGGTTTTAGTTGGCCACCAGAAATAATTGTAGCAACGAGTAACTATTGGTCTTCCTTTAAGTTACCATAAGATTTTTGGATTTTTCTCTCTGTTTTCCTTAAAAGAGTTTTCCCAATTCTTCAAAATTTTTGTCCTGTTTAACTGGTATAATCTCCTCTTAAACCAGCTGATACCTTTTGTGCAGATAATGTCCAGTTCACTGCTTCAATGGTTGTCACATGTAGAAAAATGGGATGAAAGCACCATTCATAAGCTTGGACTATTGTGGACTAAGACCCTTAATTGCTTGCAGAGGAGTCAGCCACCAATAATCTTTGATTCCTCCTTCCTCAAACTCCAAGCACCCCTCCTTGAAAAAACTCTTGACCACTCAAATCCCTCTATTTCAGATTCTACCATCGCATTCTGGAATTCCACATATGGCGAGCAGATTCAGTTGGATTACCCTCAGAGCTTATGCCATGTCCTAGACAAGCTCGCAAGAAGCGGAAGAATAAACCTCTGCAAGAGAACCCCTTCATTTCTACAAAAATGTAATTCCAGAGTAGAAGTTGCCGCTCCACAAAGATACAAGGTGACTGCAACAAAGAACAGGAGCTCAAAAAGAGTAGAATTAGTGGAAGCTACAGTTAATGATTCAGGGGACAAGGATAAACCATCTCCAAGTTTGAAAAGAAAAAGGTTAGAACTGACTGAGCATCAAAAGGAAGTGAGACGAGCACAGCAAGGAAGGGAGAGGGACACCAATGGACATGGTCCTGGGATCCGAACTTACACAAGCGTCGATTTTTCTCAAGGGAATGAGGAGTCACAAGAGAGCCAAGAAATCCGGAATCCAGAATCCATCTTTGAGAAGCTGAGAAGAGCCAGTTAACCATTTTGAGCTTTAAGCTCAGTTTGGCAGAACAGTAGACTTATTGAATGCTACACCAAACTTGTCCACAGTAATCTTTCCCACATTTGTTAATTTTATGCTTGTGTATCATAATGTAATGTATACTTTTAGTTATTGAGGTCCTACATTGAACAAGTTTTGAGTTTGGTATAATCAGTCTGGAGTTCCCTTGGGGGGAATTTCAGTTAGATGTCAGGTTGGGCTGGGTCTGAATAAGAGCTGTGGACAGGCCAATTCAACTCAGACCCACCATAAATCTAAATAGGTTGTTGTTTGATTCATATTTTCTGTAATTGATTATATTTATATATTTATGATATTCATTTTTTATATTCAAATCATTCAGAAAGTTCTGAAAAACTTACTCCCTAGCATATGTACTACTACAAATGCTAGCTGTGCAGGCACTAGTATGATTTCATCTAGAGGGTCGTAGGATTATCAAAATGTTTTAGATCCACATATGGGCTTAGCCATCATGTGAATGAAAATAGCATCACCCTTTACTACTTTCTAACTATTAACTAAACTTTTTTTCCTTTTTCTTTTCTTTTTTAAAAAATTAAAGTGAAATGCGTGATAAATAAAACAAAATAGTTCAAAATTTACATATGCATATAGGGTTTGTTTGGGAACTGTCTTTTAGAACAGTTTTCTATTTTCTGTTTTTAATAATAGAAAATATGGTGTTTTCAAATATCTTTTAATTGTTTTTACCTATTTTCTTATTATTATTATAAGAAATAATTATACAAATATGTAAAATGATTAAAAATAAAACATTATATATAAAAATTATTTTTAAAATATTAAAAGTAGGTTAAAAATATTTTAGGTTTTTAAATAAACTTTTATTCTACAAAAATCAGAGAATAGTTTTCAAAAATTGTTCTCAAATGACTATTTTTTAGAATTGTTTTAAAAAACAATTACTAATAGGCCCATTTTATTTAAGGGTTATAAATGATATTCAAATAGGTTATAAACTATGAAAGACGAAAGAGAGATAATGGGACTTTAGCTTGGTTGTCCATATGGGTAAAATAACATGTAGTTGTTGCAATATAAAAATATATAAAAGATGTGAATATTTGTTAATTATAAAATAGCCAACTCTAATTTACATAAATCTCTCCTCTCTTGTATTAATTATTATTACAAAAAAATAAAAATAAAAATTGACTTCCAATTTCAATATATTGTCATTTTAAGCACTTTAGAAGATTAAAATTGATTTACATTAAAAGTTAAATTATTTGAGGCAGTTTGGTAAATTGATTTAATGACTTAATAATTTCATTTTAATTATTAAATATATTATATATATATTTGATAAAATAATTTAATATAAGAGCTTAAAGTTAAAAATAAATTTAAATTTTTAATCAAAATAGCTAATTTATTTTTAATTTTTAATTTTTTTTACCTCATTTATCCATGTTTTGTAAGGGTATATTTTACCATTATGACTCTATATTCATAACTCATATTTTATAACAAATATTTATGTAGTTATCATACATATTTATAATACCTTAAATATGAATATTTTATATAAAAAAAATTATTGCTTAAGATTAGTAAAAATATAAATATTAGTTAAAATTAATAAGGTAAATATGTACATTTGATAAATTAAAATAAATTTTGAGTTAACTTTACCAAAAAAAACCTAGTAATAAGTTTGAAGTGAATAACTTCATAATGATTTAATTTAAATTATTAAAAATACTAAGTAATAAATTTCACTAAACACTCACTCATTCTAACATTAGTGATGTCTACATGTAGGTTTTGGAGAGGGTATCCATATTCTATTCTTACCTTTAAGGAAGTTGGCATGCTTGAGTCAAACTCAAATAAAAAAAAAAAAAGGAACAATGAGTACAATGAAGTTCATTGCTACCTTGGCTTGTTCCCATTTCCACACAATATAATTTATGTCTCTCTTGATCTACAAATGAATGTAAAATCCATGAAAAATACACTATTCAATGCGTTAAAATCCTCTAAAAATCACAATTGTTATGTTGTTACCCGTAGAATTTTGATTTTTATAATTTTTTTATTTTCTCTTTAATTTTTTGAGATATCAAAAGTTTAGTTTTCAAATTACGAATGCTCTCATTTGTGTTGCAAAAAGGTATTTGATGGCACCTCAACTTCAAGACTTTTTCTCTTACCCCATCAAAACTAGGTATGATATGTCCTACTTATCTTGTTGAATCTTATTGTTTCATTTTTCAACCCTACAACTTACATCAAACACCACGATGGATGAACTATTGAATGATTGAATTAAGACTTATCCAATCTCCATTAACCTAACATCCTTGATGAACTCTTTGATATATTACCAATCTATTATAACACTTCATATCTAAACCATTTAGATAAAATTCATCAACAAGATGACTAAATATTTGAACAAATAATATGATTTTATCACCCAAAAGAAAGTGTAAGGGGAATTTAGGGTATGACCAATGGTTATTACTTTTAATAGTTTTAATCAAGCATATTACTCATTGTTTATAGTTCTAATGTACTTATTAAAGTGGAGAGGGTTAACGTAAAACTTAAACTTATCATTGATTTAAAAAGTAAACGAATAAACAAATTCATACCTACCCTATCCTTTATTATGACTTTCATATACTCATCCTATTAGAAGCTATCTTAATCCTTACATATCATATTTATGACTAAAAGTCAACCCACGATTAAGTGAAATCTTAGCTCCTATATGTTTTAGTGGTTTTAGATGTAATTCTTTTTATAGTCCATCTTAGCTCCTATAATAGATATCACACAATCCTATAAGCTAAATTTTATGCATTTATGGGCATCAACCACGCAACATGAAATAACTTCATCAACATAACTCTAATAAAGCATAACTTTAACTGACGAAGCAAGATTAATTAGCTCGATTAATAGTTTTATTTCTTTTACATGTGATCAGCTCAAGAAAAACTCAATTAATTTTGAAAGAATAAAAAGAGAAAATGAGGTGTTATTTCTCAATAATACTATTAAAATTACATTTATAAATGATTATTTTGGAAGACATTTTTCTTCTTGTGAAAATTTGTGGATCACCTCAATTTTTTTAAAATCATTTGTGACTTTTATTATAGGTTAGAGGAAAATATAGAGGTGAATCATATATGTATTGTTAGGACTAAGGAGTTACAAAAATATGGGTTTGGAAGAAGGATATAAAGAAATGACAATCAAAGGTTTAATGCATGCAAACTTTTCTATTTATAAAAATTATAATATCATGGAATAGTGATTAAATATGAATACATAAAAGGCAAAAACACTCAAATGGATGAAATATGAATTTTTGGAAGCAAAGATGTTGGTCACAAAGATTAGAATTGAAGTGGGAATGAAGGCTAGCAAGGGAATAAAATATAGATCTTTAGGGTTACAAAACCCCCAATAAAATAATATTTTTGGGACCAAGAGGAATTATCATCGTAGCGATATTATTGATTTTGCTTCTCACTTAAATATTTTTAAGAAAAATTTAAACTTGTATTGATTTAGATACCCCATTTTGTCACATAACAAGATGGTTGTGTAAGCTAGGAAGCATGCTACTAAAAATTGAAGCAAATAATTTTATCCAAGTTTTATAGTGAGATGGGTGGTTGTTCATGGACTAGCCGAACCTACCATTTTCTTTTCTAAGGCCTAGTATCAATATGAAGCATGCTATTGAAAATTGAAGCAAAATCTAAAGCAAATAATTCAATTAAAGTAAGAGACAAGCATACTCATTTTTGATAGTCTTATAAGAATGAAAATTATGAGGGAAACTCAGAAGAGAAACTATTATCAAGTTCACTTCTCATAATTACATTTTTTTTAATTATTATTGTTTATTACTTTCAATTAGTTTTGACATGCCAACAAAGTATTAACTGATTCCTGAAGTGAACAGGGGCCTGCTTTCATAAAGGCATCTTATTTACCTATATTGTCTCAGCAACCAAAAATAGCTTCTCTTCATCACTAATCATGTCAATGTTAGTAATTTTAGCTCCATTTTCAGATAAAATGCAGGAGCCACTAGAACATTTTAACTGATCCATGGCTGTCTCGATGAGCTCTTCAATGGTCTTCGGAATCCATAATACAACTCCCTGCTTTCTCTCCTCTTTGGAATCCCAAGGGTGGATGGGGAACACAGTGCACTTCCTTTGTCGCATTTTATCAGCTATTGGCAATAGGTGGCATTATTAAGTCACAGAAAACAGTATGCTAAGTAAAGATTTTTGACAAACTACTTAATGGAAGATGATAATACAAGCACTAGAAATAAAAGAAAAATTAGTGGATCCCGAAGACACACACAATTGGCACCGGTTAGATAGGATGATTCTGTTGATTGTTAGTATTAAGGTATCTTCTAGGATGGGAAGCTGGGAGAAGTAATGATACCTCTCTGATGATCAATAGATTAATAACCAAAGCGACTGACAATTGTCTACTTCCTCACCTTCCCTTTTCAAAGGAAATGCTATACTGCAAGTTCAATACAATTTCCCTTTTTTTTGGTTTCATTATTGTTTGCTCCATTCTTCGGAGATATTCCACAGTGATATGGTCTTTCAAAAACCTCTTAAAACTACATTGCTTTCACATTTAATTACAAGGGATAATATTACACATGTAAATATTAATCATCGGTGGTAAAGGTCAGTGGAATCCTTGAGTTTTGTCTAAGTTAATAAATATCATAACTTCAAATTTTGATTTTAAGTGATGAAAGTGATTGTCTCAGAGGAACCAGAAAATATCAACACCCATCTAGTGTCTATAGAAGGATGAAAATATATACACACACACATTAACGGTACCATCCATATTCAGTATATAAGACATGTCCATGTTTACATTTGGAATGGTCCAACCACAAGTTGAGTTCCATTTTTTCATAGGAGGGCTCACAAAAGACACAAAATCAATTATGTGAACAAGCCAACTTACAGCACAAGGGAAATTAAGTCAATCCCTCTTTATGATCACATCTCATATTTTTGTCCTTGGAGGTTTATCTAAGGGGATATCCAAAAGCTGTTTTATACTGTCCATTAGGCTCTAATGGAATCTCAAAGCACTCAATGAATGAGAACTTTAGGGTAACACGAAGATTTTGTAGAGTTATTATAATGTAAGATATAACATGTTATATGTTTCAATCTAATTAATCATTGCTTATGTATTTTCTGGTTCACATCATATCAAAAACTATCACAAAATCTCAAAGCTTTAAACAATTATGAAAAATTATCTACATGTACCTATAGTTTATCTTAGGTTTCAAAAACATGAGTTGAATCTATTTCATTTGGGTTAACTCAAGGATCTAAAGTTTAGGGTATGACAATCTCTTTGTTACTTCGATTTCTTTTATTTTTACTAAATAAACAAGGTTTTGAACTAGCAACTCTAAAGGCCAAAGTTAGTCTTTCTTGTAGTGATACAAGTCAATCAAAGATGTTGCTTAACATCCAATTTAAGGTAGTATCACAGATGCAAAAGTTATAGTTTTAGTAGTACCTCGAATTTCTTGAGAGCAAGAAGAGAATTCAGGCAACTGAGCAGACATCGCTTCTTCCAGAAGCTTGATTAAATTCTTATTTCCACCAATGCGAGCTTCATCAAGTGGAGTATTTCCCCATCTGCCAGAAACAAATATCCAGAAGAAGGTTATGATTAGAGGAAGGAGTAAGTGCAGAATGCATGTAGAGGGGTTGCTGTCTTCTGACATTTTGGCATGTAGTAGGAAGGGCATGCTACTAATATTTGCTTTCAAGATCAATTCAGTAATGTCCCTAAAGTCCGTAAAGTGGCAGTCCCAATTAATTTTGTCATTCTAGAAAAGACTTAATAGCACTAATAGAATGACCAATCTTTTAATATCATCCTCACTCCCTTGCAAGGACAGGATAATATCACTCAAAAGTTCTGTTTTAAGCCAAGAATGAAATGCTAGAATTGGAAATTTTCATACTAAACACTTGAAACCCAAGATCAATTTTTCTTCAGTTATTGCAGAATGATGAAATAAACAAAATATTTTGGGGATTCCTCCAGTGACTGATGGGTATCAACCTGGGATGCTGTGATGGTCCAGCTCTTGTGGGATATAGTTGAACCCACCTGGTTCTGGACTCCTTAACTACAGAAAACATGAAATTCCCATATTCGGGGGTTTCTCAGGAAATATAAATTATGAATATTTGGTTTTGAACTTAGCAGGTGTCCAATTATAGGTTGTATCAGTTTTTATTCTGTTTTGGGTTTACTTTGGTGTTATCAAGTTATTAGAAGACTTTTCCTTGTTTAAGTAGAGGTTCTCTATTTGAGTACAATTTTGCACCTCAGACTCACGCAATGCATTTGCTTCTATGGAAGAAAGGCTGGTAGAAGTTTGTTTATCTCTTGCTGGATGTGACTCTTACTTTAAGAGCAGAGGAAGCTTTTTTTCACTAGAAGGTTTTCGGTTTGGAAGTTCATAATTTTTTTAAGTCAATGAACTTAGTAACCATACAAGTGAGAGTTGTAGGGGGAAATTGAATAGAAAATCAATGAATGAAATTTTTTTGCAGATTCTGTTACCTATGCTTCAACAAAGGTTGACCTCTATGCTTCATTCGCTGCTAGTCCACCAATTTTGTGGCATGAACAACTTGGTTTGGGATTGACATGTGGGCTGAATGCAAAATCCTACCTTTTCCTTGCTGTCCAGAAATTCCAACAAAGTTCTTCCCTTAATTCTACCCAAAACCAACTAAAACATAGCCTCCTCCATAAACCCTAAAAACAAAGTCCTTGGCTCCTGGACCAATGATAATTGATTATAGGCAGCCCAGATACTCTTGAGGTTGTCTTAGATCAAATATACACATTATTTTCTTACAGACCCATCAAAAGACACAAATGTGGATCAACTTTACAAGTACCAAATACTTGAATATTGATGTTGAAATTCAGATGTTAAACCAACACCCACTAGACGACACAATAAAAACTCTTAAGGAAATATTTACTGGATATACCAAGGACAGAATTCTACATGTATTCAATTC
Source organism: Vitis riparia (assembly GCF_004353265.1). Taxonomy (NCBI): domain Eukaryota; kingdom Viridiplantae; phylum Streptophyta; class Magnoliopsida; order Vitales; family Vitaceae; genus Vitis; species Vitis riparia. Next base: position 14,454,526 of record NC_048441.1, on the reverse strand, counting down.
TAAACAACCTTTTCATTCTACAGTACACATTAATTGCATGAAGAAACGGAAAAGAAATTCTAGAAGACCAATAAACGATGTTCATCCTTATGATAAACAGTGAGTCAATAGTAAGATTGTACCTATCCTTTGCGAGAACACTTGCCCCTGCTTCCAACAGTAAATTTGTCATTGAATATAACCCTTCTGAGGCAGCAAGATGAAGTGGCGTTCGTGAATCATAATTTTTGGCATTTGGATTAATGCCATTGGCCAAAAGCCTTTTCAAAAAATTTAAATCCCTCCTTACAACAGTCATGCAGAGACAGCTACCAGCGTCTTCCACTGTCAATAATGCCCCTGCTTTAACTAGTAAAGAAGTGACTCCATCATGCCCATTCTTTATGGCTTCAAGCAAGGGAGTGTTTCCATGATTATCTATTACACATAAATCAATCAAAGTGTATTATTAGATTGCTACTAGCGGTATCATTTAGTGGATTAGTGGGCAATTTTGATAAATAAATAAATATATAAAAAACACTCGCAATAGGAATGTGCCATGTAGGAAGCTACCTGAAAGATGGATGTTCACTCTCAGTTCAATAAGGAAATCAGTAATATCTTCATATCCCTTGGATGCCGCAAAATGCTGTAGAAAATGAATGTATAATTTGACTTAAGGAACAGAAAAAACACATCTCTTTACAAGTGAATGATACACTATTCCATAAACAAAAGGTTTTAATATAATATGCATATCTTAAAACAACAGCACATGGATCTTGAAATTGAATGTTCCAGGAGCCTATTTGGTAACTTCAGAAAAAAAAAAAAACCAAATTTCTGTTCTTAAAAACAAAAAACTATTTTCTAGATTCAAAAGCATGTTAGACAAATTTTTGACAAAAAATAGTTATTTGAAAACTTCTTATGAAAATGGAGTGTTTTTTAGAACATATTTTAATTGTTTTCAGTTATTTGTACTTGTTTTCTAGGGATTGTTGTAAAAAATAATTGTACAGATATGGAAAATGATTAAAAATAAGACATTGCAAATAAAAGTTACTTTTAAGAAACATTTGGAAATACAAAAACACTTTGAGAACATTTCAAGTTCTCAATTTTTGAAAATTGTTTTTAAAAACATTTGCAAACAGGTCCTTAGTCTCTTGGGTGTATATTACCAATGGTTACATTGTGGAGCAGCAGAATACCATCAAGTTTACACAATGGCCAAGAACAAAAAACAGAAAAATGGACATAAATAGATGTTCCTCATGGACTTCCTACTTAAAACTTTTGGAATAATAAATTGCATTTCTATTCTGCCTATACTAAGAATATAAATGGACTTTCCAGAGCTTCAAACATAGAGTCTCATTGATAGAACACATTAACATGACAGGCACAAGAGTATAAGTCTGATATTAGAAATCAATCTCAAACTGATATCAATAAACAAATAAGCATTAGTTGTTCATTTGAAGAGAGTACGAGTATTGTTCATCAATGAAATAAAACTCATAAAGAAATGACAAGACGAAGAGTGTCATCAGACAGCAGAGAAATCCATTAATCCAACTGGGTTAAGCTGACAAAAACATGAAAAACTAGGCCAGCTTGTTGAGAAATAAGAGATACTGCACTTGATTGTAACTTTGTTTAACTTAAGCTCAACAGAAAACAAATTAGAAAAATGTCAGAGGAAAATAATGCAAGAACTTTGATTCTTTTACCAGGATTCATGATTACAAAAAGACAAAGGCTTATCACTACATTTATGTTTTTCTTTCATTGGCAGTTATTATTCTAGATTGTAGATTAATGAAATGCCAAACATTTGGTAAAATACCACATTCACATGAATGATAGAAAAAATTTTGGAATGGAGATAAGCGGTTTATTATGGAGAATGCCAAAATAGTTGGAAACACCATCTACAGATCACTTGAAGCGGAGTTTGAAGCAAATGGCAGTGAATGACAAAGAAGAGAAGTGTAATTCCAAAATGTTCCATTGGTAAGATATTTGGTGTACATGATAGCCTCTTATGCATGACAAGACATCATACATGCTGGTTTGCAAATCCTGGTTAATAACAATGTGGAGCAATAAAGTGGAAAACAAGGTTTGAAGCATTTAGATCTAAGGGTGTTATTAAAAGGATTTATAGGTTGCATCCCAATAGCTGGGATTCCAACTTTGTTGTTGGATGGTTATACTGCTATCCTTGGAAAGCTACTATCTACAGCTTCCATGATTCACTCATTTTTACTTCTTTGTCAGCAATAGATTGAAAATTCAATTACAAAGGATCTTTAGGGGGGGGTGGAATCAACCTCTTCGTATTCTTTATCCCCAACTCTATTTCTCCTCTCGAGGGCTAGAGATATTCCAATTTCTCGTCTTAGTACAATCACAATAAACTTCAACATAACTCTACTCACTATGAAATCGGCAGCCTTTTTTCTTTCAGGCAGTCTCTGTGTCATGCTTATGTTTCTGCATTTTCCTAATGAGAAGTGTTGGACCCTAACTCCCTCGGACATTTTCTCCTCAAATCTTTCTTGTTTTGCCCTTTAAAAGAGTCATACTATAGCTGTAATTCCCCAAACCAATTTTATTTGGAAGTTCATAGTCCCCCCAATAGTCAATGATGTAGGACAATAGAGAGAAAAAGAATATAGAGAAGATAAATAGAAATAGAACAGAGAAATTTTAAAGAATTATGAATATTATTAATCAAAAGTTTAAAGTGTTTATATATATATAGACAATCCTAACTCTAGTAGGAAACTATTTTTAGTAATCTAAAATTTTACAATATTTACTCAATTATAAGAATCTTTAAAATAAAAATTTGTATAAAGAATTTTTACTCAATAAAAAGGAGAGAATTTTAATCAATTAAAGTTTTGTTTTTGAAAGAAACTTCAAAATTCATACCAAAGGCGATCTTCCATCATAGTCTGTCTTATTGGGATCTGCTCCTGCCTCAATCAAACGCCTTAGTTGGTACAAATCTCCATTATAAGCAGCACAATTTACCCTCATAGCCACCTCTGCCTCATGCTTTCCAATATAAAGTGTGATATCAGATTCCAATATCTTGTTTCGAAGATTTGATCCTTTTCCCTGTCAATTTTAAGAAAATATTATGAAGAATTAAGATCTTATTTAGCAAATTTTAAAGATGATATTCCCAACAGCATGCAGATTAGACTTTTTCTGATTGTTGATACAACATTGAAGTTGCTTCAAAATTACCATGGAACTAAAAAGTTCAAAGAAAATGATAAAGAAAGTTGGAAAGGAAGAGGACCAGTATTTCCTAGGCTAATTTACCTCAAGAAGGTTGTTTAATATGATCCGCCCATCAGAAAAGTATATCTCAAGAATGTTTATGAAAGATTGTTTATCAAGTCGCACGAGCCTGCATAGTTCAACAACTTGAACTGTATAAGCCTGAGGAGTGTTACATAAAAGAGGAATTTCACCAAATGAGTCATTAGTTTGTAGATGCATCAGAGGTCCTTCAGTTTCGTCTTCGTTGCTTCCTACTCCCTTCTGTAGATTGTATCATAACCATCAAACACTGATTATATTATTTATGTATAAACTCAAAGGTGAATCTACATATATTTTATAATATCAAACATTTAATTCCTATTCCATATATTTCTGAGATGTTTTAATTATTTAATGTATTTTTAGCTCTGAAATAATTCTACAGCTCTACATTTGAGAGCAATATATTATTTTCTCAAGTTTACCAATAAAGCATATCTTAGTAAACCATACACATACAAAATATAATATCAGTATGATGTTTTTCAACTTTTGTGAAGTTTTTGCCATTAAGCTAGTAAAGCCATCAACAAAGCATTTTTCATAACTTCCTTCTATTTTTTATTTTTGAAAATTTACTAAAAAGGCAGTGGAGATTGTATATTTAAAGATTTTTGGAACACTTAAACTATTTGTTTCTTATAAGTAAAGCTTTAAGACATACAGAAAAGAAGGTGTTAGAGTTCCCTTTTTTTTTCAATGGCATCTTCTTTAGTGATTTTACTATTTGTTATTAAGTTAAAATTAACTACGGTAAATTATTTTAATCATTCATTTAAACACAATATTTTGACTTCACTAACCAATAAATTGATTCTCATACTTTTAAATTACATATTTCTGTAATCATTTTTGGAAAGTTATTAAATTTTGTATTTTGTCTTATATTAAAAAGGGAATGATAAAGTTTGAAGACTTCCTGAATTTTTTTAGAATTTATTAATTGATAGTGGTACCTCATCTTTAACATTTGTAAAAGACTCAAAAACATCTGCACCCTTATAACTAGTAAAGAAGAACAGATATATTAGCAGATACAGCAAGCATAAATCCAAGTTGATTAAAAAACTATAAATGTATATTAATGTGTGTGCTTGTGTGTGTGCATTATCTGTTTGTTTTCATCTATGTATATGAATGTAGCATAAGGTGGAAATGCTATATCTGTTTCCATATGAAATGATAAGAATAAACTTCCTTGGAATACCAATTTCAAAATTAATGCCAAGTAATTTTTGAGTAAATGCTATATTGCGGAAAACAAGTGGTCTCTTAATCACAATATAATAGAGGTGCCAGAATGTAATAGTTAAAACAAATGGAACAGTTATGCATATCCATAATGAAAGAATTAGAAACTCATACCAGTTTACCATTACAGACAATATAAAGTTGATCCACCATATTTTCCTCTTCAAGTATCACTTCTCCTGGGAGGAAAATTTCCTCGTGGACTCTGGTTGCCTAATGAATCAGAAAAATGAATAAGCATAAACTCCCACAACTACAAATATAGCTAGGCTCCTGATGTTATCACACCTATGATGTAGCAGTTAAATAAAACAATGCTATAAAAGACTGACAGCATAAGAGAGGAAGCAGTAAAATAAATAGAATATTCAAAGGAGGCACCTCAGGAATATGATTCAAATTAATGAGCCATTAAATTAAATAAGAAGCACAAACAAGCAATTAAAATACATGAAGCTCATGTCCACCTAAAACCAAAAAGTTCTTACTGAGAAAAAGAATGCTTTGACCAAAATTAGATATTTCAGACAGTCCATGAATACTCCCATCTCGGCCATAATGTATGCAGATAAAGGATCACTCAGCACAGTTGATCTTATAGATTATGTATGAACGAGGAACTGGAATCAATGTTACTTACCATTAATTACTGAACAGATCACCATAAACATGTTAGTCAAAACAGGTTTAGAATGTACTCAAGATCAAGTTTTTTTATGTTTGACCAGATGATTGGATTTGAAATTATAATGATGCATGTTAAACTGTTTGGTAAAAATAGAGATGATGAAAGAATTAATATAAATCCTCTCACAGCACAACCTTACTCTTTTCTAACCACTCTTTTCAGCTCACATCCTTAAGGAACACGTTAATGAGTAATAAATTCCTCTAATACAAGATTTGTTCCCCATATTGTCACACAAATCCTCCATTCTGTTGCCCATGCAGTAGTACAAGTACTTCATGAGCAGCTTGTACATGTGCCCAATATATAGAAGAAACTCAGGACCTGATGAAAATAAATTCAGCAATCACATTGAAATGCCACATATGAGTAGAAAATTTAATCACTAGAGAAACTGCAATACCCTTTAACTGAAATGTGGAAAAAAAAGGAGAAAATAATGAGGATGTAACAACAGTGAGTCATTTGATGTTCTTTATAAGGCATAAAGCCTATTAACTAACGATCTGATGAAATGTCTACAAATAATTATCAAAGCATTTAATAATAGAAGATCACATTCTTATTTTAATCATACTAAAAAATATCGTAAATAATATTTAGCGGTAGCAAAAATATATTTTTTAAAAAGGCAATTTTAATGGTAAAAATGGCATCAAGTTGCTTCTTAGTTTATGAAATCAAATAACAAGGCATGCCTATTTTACATCACCTGGTGAAAAATCACCACTTTCCTATGGCATGTCTTTCTTCAACAAAAACTATACTGTTTACAATCACAAGAAGAATTTACAGGTATTAGATTGCACTCTTCCAGACTTAAAAGTGCATATAACCAATCTGCAATTGCTTTCACTGAAAATGCAAACAGAAATCATATTTCCTATCATACATACATATCCACAGACTTGTACGCATATTTGTGCATTGTCAATAAATAATGCATGTGGGAGCTGAAGACATTTACAATAGGATTCTACATTTTGCCATCAGAAGGGGATTCTAGCAGTTAGTAATATAGAAACTATTAAATCCAACATTCACTTTCAGAGTTCATAGAGTCAAGGGATCCTACATAAACTGCATAGCCTTTAAATTCTAAAAGTACTTTTATGTTTGAACTAAAATGGCTTACAATCTGCTTAAGGAATCCCGAGGAGCATCCCTTGAAAAGAGAAACCTCTTTAATGTAGGGCCCATATAACTTTTGTGAGATCTGCAAAAACGAGACAGTTATAACATATCTATTCAAGCACTAGCAACTAGTAAATAACATATCTATTCTGAGAACAGAAATAAATTCCTGCAGAAAGTCTAAAACCCTGCCACAAGAAGGTCACTCCCAATATATATACATTTATATATAAATGTATGTATGTCCATAGGATCTGAGAGTATGGAATGTAGATGGAGATATGGATTGACAATTAATAAAAATTAGAAAAAGAAATGACATTAGTAGCAAAATATGGAGAAAAAAAAAGTCTGGTAAATAAATAAATATATATGCATGCATGTATGTATGTACGTATGTATGTATGAAAATTTTTTGGATAACTTTGGGAAATACATACAGACCCACCCCAACCACATACACAAACATGGACACACAAATACTAAAAATTCATCCTATTTGGGTCACCCTAGAACCCCAATTCTCCTACCCACTTCCAACGGCATTAAAAATCATGCCCGCACACAGTTTGATAAGTTGGACATGGAAAGGACTTCAACTCTATCCAAAAATCCCTTCTAAACTTATGACTGTTTGGTCCATAGACTAAATAGACCAGAACTGCCCTTCTCCTTCTGAAGAGAATATAACTGTCACCAGAAACATCCAACCATAATCTCATGGAATTGGGAAGCCTTGGAATCCAATAAAATCAGGATTCCGCTTGAAGTTACAGATGCAGGTAATTCCACCCACTCTTTAGTTCTGTAAGTTTACACACTACTGAGAACTTTTGTCTCCCTAACTTAGTTTCTGAAAGTAAAATCATATTCTGACCCTCTTAACCAAGGATATCCTTCATAACCTGTCTCTTCCTCCTTGATCCTACCCTCAAATATTCCATCTTCATAAACAACTAAACTAACCCTCAAACAACACGCACCTAAAGGTTCACCCCTGTGAACCTAGATTTCGATTGGGAAAAAGTTCTCCTATAATATACACGTGAATTTAGTAAGCTTATGGCTTTTTCTTGAGCAATGCCTTCCCCTACTTGCATTTGGTGACACTTATGTTAACAAAGTCTAAGAAAGATTTAACTCTGTCAATCTTACTAAGTGTTAGGTCTTTGATATGAAGGCCATCTAGTGAAAAGGAATTCTGGTCTTTAGTTAAATGTCCTTGAGAATAGCAACCCTCCTTACTAGCACTAAGAGATGCCTAAGTGTAGTGATAAAACCAGATTCAGGTTTATTTAAAACAAAGATCCATCTTTCATGCCTAGGATTGCCAACAGCTGAGTCAGGAATAGCAACAGAAGCTAATAAAGATGGTTGAAGGATTGGGATGACGAGAGTAATACTGATCCCAACTCTGAATCAAGCTAATAAATGTCACTGATAATAAAGGAAGGAAGAATGTAGTACTGAGATAACTCCTGTCAGACCTACCTAACTTGCTTTCTTGAAATGAAACCACATTTGGATAATCTCTATCAAGTAAATCCTTGACAACTCTTCTCTTCCTCCTAGATCCCAACCCTCAAGTGTTCCAAGTATCTTCATAAATAACCAAAGTAACCTGCAAAACAACATACCTAACAGGTTACCTTTGTGAGCCTGGATTTTAGTGAAGAATAAGTCCCCCTCTAATACAGATTACCTTTGCTCTTAGTATACTTATGACTTCTACCAAGGGATGTATTCCTCCCTTTGCATTTGATGAGAGTAAGACATATGTTCATGGAATCCAAGAAAGATATGACATTGTCCATCTTACTAGGGTTGAGGCCTTTGATATGACAGTCATCTAATGAAAGAAACTATGCCCTTTAGAATAATGTCCCTGAGAATAAGAAGCCTCCTCAGCTACACGAGGAGATGGCCGAGGATAGCGGCAGATCCAGATTCAGGATTATTTAGAATAGCAAGATCCATCTTTTAATACCCAGGATTGCCAATAACCAAGTCAAGGGTAGCAACAGAAGATTGTGCTCAGCACGGTGCAGCTAGCATGGTGCACCAGACATTCATGTCGGGCACATGATTGACCTTCACTTTGACATATGTACATGTGTGGACATGAACCCCACATGGATTCACACTGGGAAGCAATGTCTCTGCCCAATATAGGCGTATGTTGGGAGCATGCCAACACAGTTATGCAGCATGGTGCACCCAATGGCAAGCAACCACCTACTTTTTCTTTGAGTTCTCTTTTGTGGTTAGGCACTTCTCCTCCCAATAAGTGCCCTTTATCCTTTTTTTCTCATGTTTCTTTTTAAAAATAAGCACTTCTCCTCCCAATAAGTGCCCTTTATCCTTTTTTTCTTGTGTTTCTTTTTAAAAATAAATAAATAAGAGATGTCATGCACCTAGATGTCCTGTGCCTTACATGTCCATCATCACTTTGTGTAACACTTATAAAGGTCCTCCAGAAGCATAGTATTCAGAAAGTATTGATTTTACAGACCATGTCTCCTCATTGCCTTGTTTCTTTTACGTTGAAATTGCACCTCTACTCTGTAGCAAGTTTTCTTTAGGAGGACCCCAGAGGATGACATGATTTGTTACATCATTTGAGGGCTTTGGCAGGGGGAGCGGTTGGAGTTTAGGAGGTGGTAAATTGCCCTGACAATGAACTCTTCTTGCTTTTAGGTGGGATGGTTGAAAAGAATTATTGAGGGCTTTGAGGATACAAAGGGACCTATGGGGGAGTTGTGGGCTGCCTTCCCTTTTTTTTTTTTTTTTTTTTAACCTACATTAGGGTTTCCATAATTCCAGTTTCCCCCTCCAAAAGCATCAATCTTTTGGACTGGAAAGCTGCATAGATGATGCTGTGCCACATGGCTTATTGAGCCTGCTAAGGTGCAGGGGTCAGGGTTGCCTGAAAGACTTATTAATTCACTCTCCAGCATGCCTTTTGGATGGATGATGCAAACAGCTCGATCTTAACTCCGGGCAGGTCGGGCCTGCTGGTCAAACTGGCTTATGCAGAACTTGACTCATGGCTTTTAAATTGAGATTTTAGCACTTTTAGAGGATCTGATTTTAGCTTCAGAACTGGTTATTAGGGACCACCTTTGGACCAGATTCCTCAGTGGTTATTTCCTAGGTTTCTTTGAGGAGTGAATGTCCTTATTTGCTTACTTTCTGGTGAAAACGATTTAGCCTCTCCTGAGGAACGTTTTATCCTCCCTTATGCAGAGGCCTAGAATATCCAATCAGGTAGCCAATTTGGCCTAGAGGTGTGCTAGATTCCTAACGATTTTATAGGGGCTTTTACCCCCCAGAGATCAGGAGGTTTGGTTCTTTATGTTTGTGTTGGCTTAGTGCTGCAGAATTCCTTCAATTTCTTTCTCTATTTCAGCATTTCCAGTTAGACTAATTTATTGGTCTATCACATCATTTTTCATTTCAGGGGGTTGTGGGTTTAAGAAAAGGATATCTCATCTTCTTAGTACTTCTCTTTATTAATAAATTTCCACAAATGGGAAACAAATATATGTTATATAAACATATTGTGCAACCATACTAATCTGAAAACAAAATAGTATGGCACAACATCTGAATAAAAACAAAAAGAATGTAATAGAATGATACTCATTATAGCAAACAAGGATAAAAGGTGGATGAGCTAATTTCAAGCAAATCGATATTTGGCCATGAAATTGCCCATAAATGAGGCACCTTTAGGTTTCTTCAAACTCAATTCTTGTTGTCCTTCTTTTGTCTTTGTCTTTTTTCTTGATGAATTGTTTGCTTATTGGTTTTTTTTTTCCAACAAAAAGGAAAAGGAGAAAGAAAACAATTAAGCTGTTTCATACCTTAGCACGAATAGACACTGGAATATCCTGAAGAAAAGCAGCTTCTGTGTAGCTGGTCTCGTGCTGCGATCGCACATGGTGTTTGATTTCATTACTTATCTGCCTCCCAAGTTTGTTTCTGTTCATGTAGCTAATAAGTTCTGCCATTCTATCCCTAAACTTTTCTGTCCTTGATCCTTTGACGATCAATGCTGTCATGTTACCAAGCAGATAAGCTCCAAGAATCATGTCAAAGGAGACATAAGCCACGACAAATAGCATTTCCCTGACATTGACTGCATGTAGGTCTCCAGAACCTGCAACATAAAGCAGATAATAACTACAAATAATTGAGCAACTCCAGTTCCAAACAACTTAAGTAATCCACTTAGTAAAATATAACTGATTCACAGAATACAATAAGTAATTATTGGATACAAGATATTACAAAGTAGTTTTTGAGTCTTTTGCCTAATTTTAAATTATTAATAGAATACTGATTATCTTAGATTATCAGTTGACTCAGATTATCTTGTAAGTGAGAAGATTCACTAAAACTCTGAAATAAGTGTTTAGTTATCATGAAACCAGAGTCAAGCTAATTGAGGTTGGTTGGCTCAGTGAATCTGCTTGATCATTCAACACATGTAGGCTACCCTCTTCCATTACCTCAACATGTTTTCCCATTTCTACCACAATGATTTGCAGAGGCCATACCACCATGTCTTCTTGTAATTTGGCTAATTTAATCAATATCTGCTTGAACTTCACCTACTACTTCTAGAGTCAACACGCACTGATGCACTTCATTCCCAGTTCATCAATTTTTGTAGCACATGAAGAAAAGTATAATAAACAACATCATAGATCAGCAAGACATTTATGTCGAACAGCCTTAAATATTTTAACTTCATAGAACAATCGAACAAAATGAAGAATTGCATATCAAATTTAAGGGCATATAAAACATAATAAAGCAAAAGTGTAGGTAATATCATTCTCAAACTTTTGCAGCTTCAGTAATTTACACACTGAAACAGAAGAAAAGCCATTAGAAATTTTCCATGGCCTCGATTTAAATGGACACCACAGAAACCATTATGAGGTGGCATGCACTTTGAATACAAATTGTCATATTTAGAAAAATAGTAAATTCATGTGTGTGTGTACATGTATACAAATCTTACCAACAGTTGCCATTGTAACAATGGCAAAATATAGCGATGTAAAATAGCGCTTCCAAAGATCAATATCTCTGAAATGAGAATAACTATAGTCACCCATCGTTAGGCTTCCTATCCACGTATAACCTTCCTGGGAAGCAGGCATGGTGGTGGCAAGATAGTAAAAGATGCAGGCAGCAGCGTGTGTGCAATATAGTTCAACAACAAGAAGTTTCACAATTCTTGTAAACAAGTAATTGATTCGGATATCTTTCTCCAACTTCTCAAAAAACTCTGTAACTCTTAGTGCCCGACTTAGCCTAATCCACAATAGGTACCTCACCGGTTCTTTCCTGCCACAAAACTGACCATAAAAGATGCTTTAGGATGACAACAAAAGAGCTAAGTTTGCAATAGTAAAATAACACCCAAAAAAAAGTCATGGATGAAATTCTGAAACTGAAACCTCTTGCTAAACCAGGTGTCTCTCACTCTTCCTCACATCTCTATCCACCATGGATACATTTCACAAGCCTATCTCCATTTCATAACCTTTTCCCCTCATTATCTATGATATTTATGGAGATATTCCTTCCCCTGTTCTATAATGAATCTAATTGCAATGAGAGATAAACTTAGGAAATATCCTATATAACATTTTTTACACGCGGAATTGAGATTCCTCCCTTGTTATTCTGTCACCTAGTAGTCTCAAAGATTCAAATGAAACCCTAGCAACTTGAAAAGAAAAGGAAAAAAAAAAAAAAGAACGGATACCCGGTAAATAGCATCCAGTGGCAGACATCCGAGAAAATCGACCACAAACCGAGATTTCAAGTACCTACAGTTACAACACCAGCAAGAAAAGCTTGAGTAGTTAGAATGTGGAAAAAGGAAGGATTACGAAGATGAAAGTACGCACCTGAGGGCGATGCGCTTGTGGCTGTCGACAGTAGTGTATGACTGAGTGTCACGAAAGGCGACGAAGAAGCGGACGACGATGTCGACGAGAAACGCCAACTGGCCGGCAATGTCGAGAAGGAAAAGATTCTCCGGCAAGCCTCTGAAGAATCCGAACTCCATTGGTGTGAAGAATGACGAGTAGACTGCCCATATCAGTATGAATTGCGTCCATACCATATACCACCTGCATACCCCAATCTCACCGTGATTTTTCAATCAACCAATTGCCTCTGCGCCACCTTCTCCGACAAATTTAAACTCAGTTTTGTTTCACCCCATTTAAATTCAGTGTCTACTTTTTGTTTGGTTGTCGGAACATTTTGAGGGAAAATGGGAGGGAAAGAAAACGAGGAGGAAGAATAAAATGAATTTTTTATTTTTTTTTTTATTTTTTAAGCGATGGTTAATATATTCTTTTCTGTCTATTATTTTAAAATTAATAATAATAATAATAATTTTAATACAAGATAAAAAAAATAAAAGAAAAAAATCTTTAAAAAAGGTTATTTAGAGAAAGAAAAAAATTATTAAAATGATGTTTGAATTTTTTTAAAATATTTTTCAAAAATTTTGCTTCATCCCATTCAATTTCCTTCACCGTCTTTTTTACCCAACAAATTATTAAAAAATAACAAACAGCCCACGATTCAAGAGGGAAAAAAGTGATTAACTTCAAATTTATGTTTATTCTTCTTTTACTTTCACGCTCTTCTATTTCTTCTCTACAATTTTCCAGAGAAAATTTTCATTGAAGCTGAATGTGTTATATAGAGTATATAAGATAAACGCTCAGCTAACCAGGTCCACCACACAAGTTGGATACGTCCAAGTAAAAGCTTCAGAGAAATATCCAGATACTTGCAGAAAGAGAGAAAGAGCGAGACGGAGAGAGAGAGAGAGTTCGATTACCAGTTATCTGGACGAATGATGAATCTGCCTCTTGTTTCATTGGCCGTAGCAGCCACGATCCTGCCAATTCGACTCCGAGCAGAATCCGGCACGGTCTGCTGGCGGCAGACCAGGGACCTGAACCAAGTTCTCCACGAGGCTTTATCTTGAAGCCCATCGATCTCGATCTCGTAATCTTCTTCTTCGGACTCATTGCCTGCCCTAGTGCTACTCCCTCCTCTCTTATCTCCGCCATGCATACTCATCATCCTTACCTTTTTCCTTTTTTTTTCTTCAGGTGTTTGAAGATCTGAGTGAAGGAGATGGTTGGCTGAGTTGGCATTCACACATTAAGAGTGGGATATAAAAAAACGAGGACTGTTGGCGTGTGATGACAGCAATGAGGGGTTTGTGTTAGTGATTCTCTTTCTTGGCTAATACGAGTGCAGCAGAGTCAGAGTGTCACTGCGGCGGCAAGTTTAAAGCCCCAGTACCAAAAATAAATAAAATAATACAGCCTGTTTGGGAGTTGTTTGTTCACATGTGACTCTCACACAACGTGTTCTAAGTTTTCTAAAAATATATTTAATTATTTTTAGTTATTTTTAGCATATTTTAAGATTTGTTTTTAAAAAAATAATTATATACAACTATGGATAACAAACCCCAATTATATATTGAATTAACTTTAAAAAAATAATTTAATTTAATTTTTATTTTATTATATATATATACTAACACTTTTTAATAAAATAAGTTATAAAAAATTATAATATTTTGATTATCTATAAAATATATTTATTTTAGTGTAATTAGATTATTTTTTAAATGTGTTAAAAAAAAATTAAATCAGTAAAACAGAATGAATATAAGGAATTCGCATGACCCATCTCACCTTATTTGATTTTTTTTAATCGGAGGAATATGAATAAACAAAACTATCATTTATCATCCCTACACTAAAGTTTGAATTTTAAGATGAAATAAATAAATTTAAATATATATGACTTGATCCCAATTCAATACATATACACCAATTTTTTTCAAAATCATACTTTGAATTTTGTTGAATTCTCAATTGATCAAATTTGATAAATTTAAATTCAATAATGCTTAAATATTTCCATAGGAATAATTTTATTCTTAAATTTAGAATTTAAACTTTACCACATGGAAGAAATTTCAATTATTTTTTTCTTTCAAATGTTTTATTTTCCTACATGGTATTTAGAGACTGAGAATATATCCAAGCTGAGGTTTGAGTGATGTTTAGAATGTAAACATGGAATCAATTCTTTGTCTTATACTTTGACGTTTTTGGAGGAAGAATGGGTCCCGCCATAGAATTGATCCAGACCGCTCCTTCCACTTGCCCAATGAAATCCACTTTTTTAACTGTTAAAAGATTTTCGACCGTTAAGATTCGCAACGGATCCGTTTTATTTTATTTTTAATGTACATTCCTTCATTACCCCTATATAAATCCCAATTAAAAACGATGAAACCAAATTTATAAATCTAACTCTTCACTTTTTTTAACCTTAAAAAATATTTTTTAAAAACAAAAATATCTTATGTAAATAATTAATATATTAAGGGACTTTTGCGTTAAAAAAATATAAATAATACTGTAGGCATTGATTTTAAAAAATAATTTTTTGTTTCAAAACAAAAAAATAAAAAAAAAGAAAACAAATTTTATAATAAAAAACAAAGAAAATTTTTTCTTTATTAAAAGCAGAAAGACGATACTTTCAAAAATATTTTTGAGTTGTTTTTTTATTATTTTTTGAAAATTATTTTAATAAAATAATTATATAATGAAGAATGATTAAAAATAAAAGATTAAATACAAAATTTATTTTTAAAACATATTTAAAAATATAGAAAACATGTAAAAAAATATTTCAAATTCTTAAAACAAGTATTTGTCCTATAAAATATTATATAATAGTTTTAAAAAAATATTTTTTAAAATTGTTTTTGAAAACATATATCAAACAGGGTTTTTAAATTTTGTATATTGTATATGAATAAATAGTGAAAAAACTATTTTTCATATTTAAATTCTTAAACATAATTTTATTTTTAAAAATAATTTTTAATAGCTATTTTAAGTACTATTTTCAAAAACACTTTTTAAATTGGTCCTTAAAAAAATGGTAAAGCTCTTGCTTTTTTTTTCCCTTATTTATTTAATTATTAATATTTCTCCAAAAGGCAAGAAAATAAGAAAATGATGAGTCCTTTTTTTCCTGGTTTTGCTTTTGATTGGGAAAACAACACAACATGTATGCAAGTGAAATCGAGAGCAGAAAGGAGACAAACTACAAACCAGGCACGTTCCTAAATTACTTGAAAGACCCACCCATTCTTGATGTATACACTTGTTTCATAATTCATCCTTGATTTAATTAATGATATGTCCTATAATTTATTTATTTATTTATTTTTGTAAAGTTGAAATGTTTGTATAGCAAGCTATTTGATGGGAAAAAAAAAGAGAAAAATCTTATAAATAGAAAAGAAAATGACAAAAAATCAAAATTTAGATATGTTTGGTTATTTCAAAGTCCATGTGAAAAAATAAATAAATAATAGAAAGGTGATATATATATATATATATTTTAAAGACTCTTATTTAGTTGTATATAAAAAATGTTCAACAAAAAAATTATATTCATTTACATCTATTTTTTATATTCTAATTTTTAAAACAAAAAAAAGGGTCAAACAGTTAGATTAATGGTGTTTTATATGCTTCATTTATTTACTTACTTTTGAAGGATAAAATATTTGTTGTAAAATTTACATCGACAAAAAAGTAGCTTATTCTATTTAATATCTTTGTGGGATAAAGGAGATCAAAAAACAACAAAAAGTATTATCGGAATTATTCTTTTGAGTACATATAGGGATATAATTGTAATTTTATTTTCTAAATTATTAATTTTAATTAAAGAAATCATTTATGATTTTTCTCATTCCCAAACCAAAAGTGCAGCTTGAAGATTTTGAGGATATGTTTTCACCCTTTTGAAAAAGTCAAAATACAAGGAATGACCAAATGACCTTACCCATTGATTTATGGTTGCTTTATTCCATATGTTTTACTTGACTTTACAAAGTGTTTTGGGTTATCTAACAACGCAAGTTATAAAATACATAACCAAATCATAAATTTTCAATTTTCAATTTTCTTTACTCTACTCAAATATTCTTTTCTTCCCATCTTTCCCTTTCATACTTTTTTTTTTTCATATACGCAACGATTTGTTTTCTAATAAAAGAAATTACTCATCTTTTCCTCTCATACTTTTTTTCCATATACGTAATTATCTATTTGTCTTATAGTAAAAGAAATCAACTTAGATTATATGTAATTTGTTAAATATAACATGAAATGTGATAAAAGAACGGATATTATATCTTATATCATGTTTAGTTAGAAATGAGATAAAATAAATATTTTTATTATTTATCTCATATGATGTTTAACCAAATAAACATTTGGTTAAAATGATGAAATAATCCCCAAATAGTGAATCTAACATTTCTTAGGTTTTTATTTGAAAGGTAACCCATTTTAACATAAATACCCTTTATCATTTCAAGTATTTACACTTAACTTAAAAAAAAATATTATTTTTATAATAAAATAGTAACTACATTTTTATCAAAATGAAAAGAAAAAAAAGTACAAAAGGCTAAATTTCAAATTTTGGGTTTTCAATGACCATTTTAATCAAATAACCATTTACCAAACATGTGATAAGATCAACTGTGAATATATTATTTACTTTATTTTTTACCTTTCCTCTATATAGGATATGTTAGTTTTAAATTAAGATATTATATATATATATTTCATGTATCATAATTTTTTTTTATCAATTTTTCATTTTTTACATTACTTATTTTGTAAAATTAAATTTGTGTTTAGAAAAAAAACTAAAAAATTATTTATATAATAATAATAACAATAACAATAATAATAATAATAACATTTTTTATTCATGTAACAAACTAAATATTATTATAACATAATATATATATGTTATTTTAAGATATGTATTTTTTATCCAATGAAATATAATATCTTAATATATATATAAGATATGCTACTTTAATTATTAAAACAACAAGACGCCAATTTAAATGTAATGTGACAAATTCAAATATAAGATTTAAACTTTATTTTTACGACGTGTTACTTTGTCCCTTGGCTTTTCATGCAATGCATTGTGCCAACATCCCATGGTGTTGGCCCATCCCAACGGCCCAAGGTTGCATTAATCCGAGCCCATGTTCTTGTAAGTGTCAAGGGCCTCGTGCTTGGGCCCATAACTCTTGCCTAGCCCATGCCCATAACTCTTTCTTTCTTCTTATTTCTCTTTCTCCTTTCCTACGATGTATGGTTAGGACTAAGGAGTTACAAAAATATGGGTTTGGAAGAAGGATATAAAGAAATGACAATCAAAGGTTTAATGCATGCAAATTTTTCTATTTATAAAAATTATAATATCATGGAATAGTGATTAAATATGAATACATAAAAGGAAAAAACACTCAAATGGACGAAATATGATTTTTTGGAAGCAAAGACGTTGGTCACAAAGATAAGAATTGAAATGGGAATGAAGGCTAGCAAGGGAATAAAATATAGATCTTTAGGGTTACAAAACCCCCAATAAAATAATATTTTTGGGACCAAGAGGAATTATCATCTATATTATTGATTTTTTTATAAATGAATATTTATTAATTTGGGGAGAGTATTATATATTTTTTAATTATTTATATATGATTTATAAATAAAAATAATAACTAATGTATTCAAAAGTTAATATATAGAAATCTAGAACACTCTAAAAATAATATATATATATGATTTATCTTGTTGAATCTTATTGTTTCATTTTTCAACCCTGCAACTTACATCAAACATTACAATAGATGAACTATTGAATTATTGAATTAAGACTCATCTGATTTCCATTAACCTAACATCCTTTATGAACTCTTTGATATATTACCAATCTATTGTAACACTTTATATCTAAAATATTTAGATAAAATTCATCAACGAGCTGACTAGATATTTGAACAAATAATGAGATTTTATCACCCAAAAGAAAGTGTAAGGGGAATTTAGGGTATGAAGCAGTGGTTATTACTTTTAATAGTTTTAATCAAGCATATTACTCGTTATTTATAGTTCTAATGTACTTATTAAAGTGGAGAGGGTTGACGTAAAACTTAAACTTATCATTGATTTAAAAAATAAATGAATAAACAAATTCATACCTACCCTACCCTTTATTATGACTTTCATACACTCATTATATCATAAGCAAGTTTGGATGAATTCCCTAATTTTTTTAGACTATCTTACTCCTTACATATCATATTTATGACTAAAAGTCAACCCGCGATTAAGTGAAATCTTAGCTCCTATATGTTTTAGTGGTTTTAGATGTAATTATTTTTATAGTCAATCTTAGCTCCTATAATAGATATCACACAATCCTATAAGCTAAATTTTAGGAATTTATGGGCATCAACCACGGAACATGAAATAACTTTGTCAACACAACTATCATAGAGCACAACTTTAACTAACAAAGCAAGATTAATTAGCTCAATTAATAGTTTTACTTATTTTACATGTGATCAGCTTAAGAAGAACTCGATTAATTTTGAAAGAATAAAATGAGATCATGAGATGTTATTTCTCAACAGTACTATTAAAATTACATTTATATATGATTATTTTGGAAGACATTTTTCTTATTGTGAAAATTTGTGGTTCACCTCAATTTTTTTAAAATCATTTGTGACTTTTATTATAGGTTAGAGGAAAATATAGAGGTGAATCATATATGTATTGTTAGGACTAAGGAGTTACAAAAATATGGGTTTGGAAGAAGGATGTAAAGAAATGACAATCAAAGGTTTAATGCATGCAAACTTTTCTATTTATAAAAATTATAATATCATGGAATAGTGATTAAATATGAATACAAGGAAAAAAAACACTCAAATGGATGAAATATGAATTTTTGGAAGCAAAGATGTTGGTCACAAAGATTAGAATTGAAGTGGGAACGAAGGCTAGGGAATAAAATATAGATCTTTAGGGTTACAAAAACCCCCAATAAAAATAATATTTTTGGGACCAATAGGAATTATCATCGTAGCGATATTATTGATTTTTTGATAAATGAATATTATTAATTTGGGGAGAGTGTTATATATATATATATATATATAATATATATATATATATATATATATATATATATATTTGAATTATTTATATATGATTTCTAAATAAAAATAATAATGAATGTATTCAAAAGTTAATATATAGAAACCTAAAACACACTAAAAAAGCGATATGATTATTAATTATAAAAGATAGAAAGATTTCCACAAGAGATATGGTATCGAGAGTTAGTATTATAAAAGATAAAGAAATCTCAAATATGCCACATTCTAAGAAAAATATAAGTTATAAAAAATTATTAAATATCATATTATGAATTTATGTTTATTATTTTTTATGGACTTCTTCAAATTTTAATTTATATTTCATTGGGTTTTTAAGGATTTCTAAAAACTTTAGGGCATGTTTGGTAATTGTTTTTAAAAATAGTTCTGAAAAATTATTTTTGAAAGTTGTTCAAACAAAAGTCTGAAAGTTTTTAACATATTTTTAAATATATTTAAAATTTTATTTTATTTTATTTTATGTTTAGTGCTTTATTTTTAATCACTCTACATGTTTGTATAATTATTTTTTAAAGCAACCCTTAAAAAACAAATGAAAATAACAAAAAAATGTCATTTGAAAATATCATATTTTCAATTTTTAAGAATAGAAAATAGAATTTTTTTTTTATTGTTAAATGTTGTTTTTCTATTTTTTTTTGTTTTTGAGAATAGTTTTCTGTTTTTGTTTTGCCAAATAAGACCTTAGCATCTTATGTATTTAGCAAGGTTATTAATTTAATATATTAATTAAAATTGATACGATAAGATTTTATTATTTAATGAAGATTATTAATTTATCGCATTATTTATTTATCAAAGTTATACGGTATATAAAATAATGAAGCAGATATTAAGTAAAAGAAAGTTGAAATATTTTTCAAATTTTTATAAATAGTAAGGGCAAACACAAATAGATGATGAAAATAAGCGAGTCTTATAATTAAAATGTAGATTTAGTTTATGTCTTTAAAAAATTTTAAAATTTGAGATGAATTTTTTTTTTATTTAAAATTTTAAAAACCATTACCTTCTTAATCTAAGTTTTTAAGAGTTATTTTATTTTAAGTAAAAATTATTACTATTTTTTTTTATATTTTATTCTAAAAAATAGGAAGTATTTGTTTACAAATTTATTTATTTATTTTTATTTTCTTTTAGTTTCACCTTGGCTCATTTTAAGTGTATATTGATGAAGATTATCCATTTCCTTACTGGCCCACATGCTCGAGGCCCATTAAGAGCCCAGGCCCAAGAAAGAGGAGAAAAAACAAGGGATCAAAAGCCTCAAACGAAGAATCTCTCACTCTATACTTTCTCTCTCCATTTTCTCTCTCTATCCGCTTCCTTTCCCCAAATTGTCTAACAGCTCATTCTCTCTGCAAATCTCGTAAAAAAGAGAGAGAGAGAGAGAGGGCGCCCAAAAACCTTTGCGGTTTCGAAACTCAGATTTCAAATGAAACGCCAAATCTTCTGCTGTTTGCCCAACTGAGATTTCTACTGGAGTTAGGGTTTTTCAATTTTTCCTAATATATAAAATACATACATTTCTGGTGCTTTCTCAAGCGTTGATTTCTCGATCTGTCAATGGACTCGCGAGATACATCGCTATCATCCGCTGCCACCAGGGACGGCGCTTCTCCGGACGACGACGCCGGCCTCTCCGTTGCCGCCTCTCTAGCCAAGGACGCTGCGCTGCTCTTTCAGTCTCGGAAGTTCTCCGAGTGCCTCGATGTCTTGAATCAGCTCCTGCAGAAGAAAGAGGATGATCCCAAGGTATTTTTCTCTTTATTCATTTCTCTCTATTTCTGCTTGTCTGTGTTGATATTGCTTGGATCTTTTGCTGATTGTTTTGGGGGTCTAGTGTTGAGCGTGTTCTGATTTCTGTTTTTCAGCAAACGAATCGATCTTTTTTGGCGGTGAGTTGTAGGTTTTTTAGTGTTGCGCTTTGATAGATAGGTTTGATTGATTTTAGCTGGGAAGTTCGGGTTTTTTTTTTTTTGTGATTTTGCATATTGTGAGAACATTTAACTGGTTCTATATAATTTTGTGGAATTAGACGGCGCCGATTGCTCTTTTTTTTTTGGTGAAAAGACGAAAATGAGGTGCCATTTATTGTGGATGAATATGTAATTTTCCACATGTCTCTGTTTGGCTGCCCGCGTCTTTTATCGCTTACATGCCATTGCAAGTCAGAGGTTATTTCCTAGTGAAGACTCGTGTTTGGGTTGGAAAGTGGACTGCAATGGACTGAGCTTAGTATTTTTCTGTGAAATGGCTATGATCGGATTTGAGTTTGCTTATTCATGTTTGGTAGCTTGGAGGAGTTGTTACTGCACCAAGCAATGGCCCCTGGGCCTCTGCCAGTTTCAATGCAAAAAGAAAAGGAATGATATGGTTAAAGATATGTGAATAGTTCATAAAATTTAGGAGGAGCTTCATGGTTGAAAAAAATGAAATATTGAAAGGAAATACTGGTTGTTTAGATCTGTAGAATGATGGCAGTGTACAATATTGGTTGCAGAAGAGGATTGGGATAAGCTTTGTGCTCTGACTGAAGATAAGACTCATTTATATGTTGGAATGGAGGAAAATATCGAGGCTTTGTAAATGTGCTAAGTATGCTGGAGCTTGGAATGGATCAAAGATCTATTTACTGGATGAGTAAACATCTTTCAGCACTGAGTATCTGCGTTGACAAGACATAGAATAACAGCTGATTTTGCATTGGTTTGCATGAAGCATGCCTAGTTCAGTCATGGAAATTTGTGAGCAAAATAAGTAAGGGTAGGTCTAGGGTTCTGATTGTGTAGTATGAGGGAGTCGTTCTATATTCTAATTGATAACTTCCTCTATGCTCACTGGTGGAGCTAGCTTAGGCCCTGGACTTGGGCCTAAGACTCATTTATATGTTGGAATGGAGGAAAATGTTAAGGCTCTGTAAATGATCAAAGATCCATTTACTGGATGAGTAAACATCTTTCAGCACTGGGTATCTGCATTGAGGAGACATAATAACAGCTGATTTTGCATTGGTTTGCATGAAGTATGCCTATTCCAGTCATGGAAATTTGTGAGCAAAAGAAGTAAGGGTAGGTCTAGGGTTCTGATTATGTAGTATGAGGGAATCCTTTTATATTCTAATTGATAACTTCCTCTATGCTCAACCCCCCCGTGCCCCCTAGCGCCCAGCCTCGAAAAATAAAATGAAATGGTGGGATAGATCCTTTCACCTCATGTACAAATGAAAAGCAAGCTTTCCATTGGATTAAATACCACAATCTCCCCACTTCTTACCCCTCCTCCCCAAAATATTTCTTCTATATGTGCCCCCCCTAGACTCCATTTCTGGCTCTTCCACTGTCTATGCTGGTGTACTAATAATTTCTTCCTTTCCATAGAAGGTGATCTTACGGATTATTTTGGAAATATGGGATTTTATTTTTAGTTAATTGATGAGAAGATCATGTTTGCTGCATTCTTTGTTGCATTGTCTTTGTGTTTTTCAAGAACTTGACTACTATATGATCAACTTATATGATGATGAAGGCATCAAATGGTTTCAATCTATTTGCATTCTGTCAGGTATTTCTCCTAGAATATGGCTAAAGTTGTGATTTGAAGATAAATGTCCCTTAAGACTCCCCATTTGTTCTAGAGTATGACAACAAATCAAAGTTGGGGCTGATGGGGCTATGACTAGGAAAATTATATCACTACTGAACAGAATTTGTGATAAACGTACATTTTAGTACAACATTACATGGAAATTGTTAGTTAGAATCTCCAACCATAACTTTAAGCTCTTTGCACACACACATTTCATTTGCCTCCGGGAACTATTTAAGCAATCCAAAGGACTTGATATAAAACTTTGCCTTTTCGTTCTGATTTTTGTTATAAAATGATTGAGATGTTTGTTTTGAATTATAATGTTTGATATCTGAAAATTTTAAAATACATGCAACATGCATCAAGTTAATTGGCATATAAATTATAATATTTTTTCTCTCTCTCTAGCATATCATTTAAAGCTTTGAATGTAACACAGGTTCTTCATAATATTGCTATTGTGGGATGCCTTTGGGATATAAATTTTATAGTAATTCAAGATATCAACATTTAAATTTTATGATAAACTTTCTTTTCTTTCTAGCACATCATTTAGAGCTTTGAACTATATGGGCATGTAATTCAGGTTCTTCATAATATTGCTATTGCGGAATACTTTCGGGATGGTTGTTCAGATCCCAAGAAGTTGCTTGAAGTCTTGAATAATGTGAAGGTATGTTATGTATATATATATTGGATATCTACATTATGTGTAGGTGCATGTACCTGTATTCACATATACTCAATATCTTGCCACCTAATTTTCTTCTTAGAAATTAATTAAGCTTTATCTTATCAATAGTTATGAGACATTCCTTTGAATTTTACTTTTTTTCTTTTGAATTTTACTTGTTTTAGAGCATCACTTTTTTTTTATAAAATTGTTTGGTAATAATCTTACTTTATTGAGAAAGGTAAAGCAGAGATGCCCTCTAAGTGAACAATTTGTTAAGAATAAAATGAAACAATTAATAAGGGATGATGCTAGATAGGCTGCCTAAAAGCTTCTCAAAGCACTTAAAATAGTTGGCATAAAACACATTCTTATAGAGTTTTTTAACTGGTTTCCTGTCTCAGTCTTGTAATTTTATTTAATTTATTTATTCTTAAGATAGTGAGCTCTGATGAGTGAGTGGTGCTCTTCTGGGCTATTGATCAGAACACCTTTGTATAAAGGCAACTTACTCTTTGGTTATGAGACAAAGACAAGCTACTTTTTATTTTTATTTTTTATAAATCCTTGTTGCATAATGTAATATATTTTGAGCATGGTGCCTCACTCTGCACCTTATTTTATACTTGATAACAAAGATATGTTCGATGCTTGTTTTTGATTGAAAAAGAAACACTTCCTATATTTTACTTTTTACTGATTGTTAAAGTAAAATATTTATGTAAAATGATTCTTCTTAATAGGCAAATAATAAGATTTTATTAGTTCCAAAGAAACAGTGTCCCAAAATACACAAGATGTATATAATGCGTGTCAAAGGTACAAAAAAAAAAAGAAGAAGGAAGAGAACACAAAAACAACTCTGTCTCTAGTGAGAACCCAACCAATCAACAAAATCAATTAAAGACATAAAACCTATATCTATCTACATCTTCACCATTAAAACAAATTTTTAAGCAAAGAACTTTTTAAGGCTTGATGCTATTGCTCTTTATTTTCAATCGACCTCCAATTCCTTTTTCTTTTTTCCATATGGTCCAAAAGATGCACAATAGAGTCACTCTTCAAACCCTCTTGTGTCTTTTGCCCATAGAGGATCCATGCCATCTTAAAGAAGTTTCTTGACCATGGTAGATTGCACTCGAAAAATACCAAACAG
The DNA here is from genome assembly GCF_004353265.1 of Vitis riparia. Lineage (NCBI taxonomy): Eukaryota > Viridiplantae > Streptophyta > Magnoliopsida > Vitales > Vitaceae > Vitis > Vitis riparia. The sequence goes on along the minus strand of NC_048441.1, from coordinate 14,429,547 downwards.
AGTGAAAAACAATTGCCTAAGGACCCATGTCTTGGCATAATGAAGAATAATGTGGTCTATGGATTCTTCAACCTTACAATTTTTTTTAATAGGTAATTCTTCAACCTTATAATGAAAACATCTATTGACCAACAACCACCATCTCCTTTGAAGTTGATCTAGGGTTAACACTTTTCCCTAGTTAGCTTCTTAGTCGAAATAACTTGCTTCAAATGACACTCATGGATTCCAAATTACACCCATGGATTCCAAATTACACCTAACAGAAAAGAAAAATAGAAATCAATTCCCTCGGGCCAAGGCAATATTGACCAACAACCACCCTCTCTTTTCAAGTTGATCTTGACCTTTCTTAAGCTAGTATATGAAGAGCGCCAAAATGCAAGAGAGGTCTCCCAACTGACACAACCTTGTTCACATTTTGCTATCTGACCAGGGCTAACAAACCAACCAGAAAAACAAGCAAGAATAGCTTGCTTCTCCAAATGCCACACCCCCAAGCCACTACCTAGCTCACTTACCCACCACCCCTTGAAAAAACAAGCAAGCCAACTATTGTGAAGCCCTTACACATAAAGAAGAGAATGTAAATATCCTTTGACTCTACACCTCTCGTCCCCACACCTTATCTCTAGCCTAGGCACTTAGAGACCAAATCCCACCCACACTTCCTGCTCCTTCTCCTTTTTCCCCTTGGAAGATTTTAGTTAATGGAGAATTCCAACTTTCAAAGTTCCCTTTCAAAGCGAGAAGTAGAGAAAGGCCTCCTTTTAGAACTTGAGCCCTCCAAACTACAACTCTTTTCGGCTCCAATTTTCTTGACCATAGTTTTAAAAGGCATGATTTAGGTGCGCCTAGGTGCAAGGTGGCATATGCCTCACCTTATTCTTGGCATAGCTCGTTGAGGAAGGCATTGCTTAGGCACGAAGCTCCACAAAGGTGCACTTTTCCATTTTTTTTCTCCCTTCTTTTTCTTCTTCTTAGTTCTCAGCAATGTTGGTATCACAATTTTTTTTTTTGATAAGTAAAGTATTTTCATTAAAGGCCAAAAGGCAAAGGAAAGAGTATACACGGAGTATACCAAGATACAAAGAAGCAAAACACCAAAGGGCAAACAAGCCTCACCCTTAAGTGGTGGCTAGCCAATCTACAAAATCTATCAAAGAGAAAGTGTGTTCCTTTATATATATCCTAACCCAATTCACAAAAGTGTACAAAAAAATAGACTTAATATCTTGCTCGTTCCTCTTAATATCGTCGAAGACCCTCCTATTCCTTTCTTTCCAAATGGTCCACATCAGGCAAAGGGGGGCTGCTCTCCAAGCTTTCTCTCTTTTCTTGCCCACAAAAGAACCATGCCAACCCAGGAGGTTCTTTTTCACAGAGGAGTGCATCACCCATTGCACCCCAAAGAGTGAGAGAATCAAAAGCCATAACATTCTGGTCTTTTCACAAAACAAAAGAAGGTGATCTATGGTTTCCTCCTGATTTTTACACAAAAAGCACCTGTTGGGAATGCTCCAATCGAATCTCTTCAGACGGTCAGTGGTGAGCAACCTACTCCAAGCCGCCTCCCAACCAAAGAAGCTAGCTCTAATTGGGACCCAAGGCGTCCAAATAGTTCTGGCCGGGAAGGGGGTTTTGATATCCCTTGAGAGAGAGCTATAAAAAGATTTAACTGAAAAGGTTCCATTCTTGTTCTCTTTCCATCGGAGCGAATCGTTCACACCTCTTCTAATGGTCATAGGGAGGAGCTTGCCTAACAATCTAGTTGCAAAGCCCAGGTTATGGTTTTTTTTTTTTTTGCTTTTATTTCATCCACAACACTACGTTTTAGGTGAAATAAAAGCGAAAAAAGCCCTAATTTGGGCTCTGCAACAATCATGATTCTTAGTTTTTTTATGCTTGAAACTCTTTTTTTTTTTTTATGTTTTTTTGTTGATTGGGTTGAAATTTTGGATAATATTTGATGATATGTGTGCTTAGGACAAATAAATGGATATTAAATTTAACCGTATTGTATAAAATTATGTATGTAAATTAGGGTGTGCCTTGCTTCACTAAATCCTGTGCCTTAGGCTGCACTTTGCACCTAGTCTCTTAGAGGACTTTGCGCCTTAGGTGCGCCTTGCACTTTTTAAAAATATGTTCTCAATAGGGATTGCACTCCATTCTCAAAGCCTTCCACATTGCACTCCATTCTTGAAAGACAGATCAGTGAGGTTCTCGTCGGACACCACATCCTTCACACCCACCGAGTTTTTCTTGGGGCAACCCTTTCTTAAATCAACCTCTTCATTGCATGAAGCCTAACCCCATAGCCACTTCTGACTTTACAAGATTCCCAACCTCCATCTTCCCCCTTATATTTTCCACTTATGACATGTTTCTGGAAAGCTTCTCTTTCGGTTGCGTATTGCCAGCTCCACTTTTACAAAAGCACCTTATTAAGTGAAGAATTAGAAATTTCAGAAAGTAGAAGTTGAGCAAACAAATAAGCAATTTCTTGAATTGTTGCAACTTTTAGGAAAATTATTTTTAGCTCTGCTAAAATAAAATCATCAGTGACATAAAGTGAGCATTTGATATTCTTTAATTATGAGTCTCAAAACTTTCAAAAGTAGTACTTAAATGTTTGGTAAATTTTGTTACTAAATTTCTCTGAAAATATGTAGTGACTGAAATATGCATGTAAAATTTATTCATTTTTCTCTATTTCTATACAAAAATTGACCTCTAATTAAATTAAATCATTGAAATGAATATTTCTTTTTCTATTTATATCAAATTATTTATAATAATAAATTTTTTTCTTTTACATTTCATAACAAGGAGTGTGAGTGTCAAATGTAAGAAGGATAAGAAGAGAGAATTGGAAACATAGTGCACATGAAGATTGGAGCTTAAATCTGATTATTATCCATACAAATATTGAGGTGTTATGAAATGGTTTATGTTGATCCACATGCATGACCTTAAAGATGATAAGAGGGAAGAACAAAACCTTGTGCTTAAGGTATTGTGTGTGTGTGTGTGTGTTTTGTTTTGTTTTTTGGAAGTCTTTTCCCCTTTCAACATTTAGGATCACAAACTTGAAAGGTTAGAACTCTTTTTTTTTTTTTATAGGTAAAGACAGGTATGTATGAATTAATAATAGGACTTAAAAGGTTAGAACTTTGGACAGTTGGACTTGATACAAACACGTCTATGTCAATAGCCTTACGACCATTACGACCATTGTTTTCTTGGAAATTGTGGCATGACAATGATTATTAATAGACTAGTTGGAACTTTTTTGAATGTTTATTTTGTGAAATATCCCTAGACTATTTGAATGAAAACATCTGTTTTGTTAAGTTAATCTCATTAAAACTATAAGGGGTAGTTAATGCTTTTCCATCGCATGGCGGCTGCCCATCGTAGAATCAATCATATGGACAGAATTAAGATAAACGGGATGTGGTTGACTGAGGAAAAGGATGTGAGAGAAGGGGTAGTTAATGCTTTTCAACACTTACTCACAGAAAATTCAGATTGGAAGGCGGATATAGAAATGCTGCAGTTAGAGCAAATTAGTCAGCAAGAGGCAGAGAATTTGGAGTACCCTTTCTCTGAGGATGAAATCCATAGTGCCCTGATGGAGATGAATGGGGACAAAGCCCCAGGACCGGACGGTTTTACTATGGCTTTTTGGCAAAGCTGCTGGGCTCTAGTTAAAGAGGAGGTCTTGGATTTGTTTAAAGAGTTCTATGAGCAAAGTGCCTTCATCAAGAGCATCAACAATACGTTTCTGGTATTGTTACCCAAGAAAGGGGGGGGGGGGGTTGTACAAATTATTGGCCAAGGTGTTGGCCAATAGACTCGAGAAAGTGATAGGGAAAGTGGTCTCCATTGATCAGAATGCATTTGTAATGGGCAGACAGATCCTTGATGCCTCTTTAATTGCAAATGAGGTCATTGATGCATGGCAAAAAAGGGAAGAGAAAGGTCTCATCTGTAAGCTGGATATAGAGAAAGCCTACGACAGCTTAAATTGGCAGTTTTTGATGAAAGTCATGAGAAAAATGGGGTTCGGATCAAAGTGGTTGGGTTGGATGTGGAGTTGCATATCCACAACCAAATTCGGTGTTGGTGAATGGAGTGCCGACCGGTTTCTTCCCAAGTTCTAAGGGGTTGAGGCAAGGAGATCCCCTTTCTCCTTACCTCTTTGTAATGGGAATGGAAGTGTTGAGCAATCTCATTAGGAGGGCTGTTGAAGGGGGATTTCTGTTAGGGTGTAGGATCCGAGGAGGAGGAAGACAGTCGGTGCATATATCCCATCTGTTATTTGCTGATGATACAATAGTTTTTTGTGAGGCTAGGAAAGAGCATCTAACTCATCTGAGTTGGATTTTGTTTTGGTTTGAAGCCGCGTCAGGGTTAAGGATCAATTTGGATAAAAGTGAAATAATCCCAGTTGGCGAGGTGGAAGAGATGGAGGAGATGGCAGCGGAATTGGGCTGCAAGGTGGGTTCTATGCCTTTTGTGTATTTGGGGCTGCCCTTGGGGGCTCCTAATAAGAATACCTCCATGTGGGATGGGGTGGAAGAGAAGATGAGGAGAAGACTTGCGCGTTGGAAACCCCAATATATTTCCAAAGGCGGGAGACTCATTCTCATTAAGAGCACGATGGCTAGTATGCCATTGTATCAAATGTCTCTTTTCCGTATGCCCAAGTCTGTTGCGCGGAGGTTAGAAAAATTGCAAAGGGACTTTCTTTGGGGAGGAGGAAATTTGGAAAGGAAAGTGCACCTAGTTAATTGGGAGGTTGTTTGTACGGAGAAGGAAAAGGGGGGGCTTGGCTTAAGGAAGCTAGTTCCGTTGAACAAAGCCTTGTTGGGTAAATGGATATGGAGGTTTGCTTGTGAAAAGGAAAATATGTGGAAGCAAGTGCTTTTGGCGAAATATGGGCAAGAGGATTTGGTTGGATGGATGACCAAAAAGGCTAATGGGACGTTTGGAGTAGGGGTTTGGAAGGAGATTTTGAAGGAAAAAGATTGGTGTTGGGAAAATTTGGCTCTTACTATGGGGAATGGTACCAAAATCAGATTTTGGACTGATCTTTGGTGCGGTTGTACAGTGCTGTCTCAACGGTTTCCTCACCTTTATGGGATGGCTGCTCATAGAAATGGCACAGTAGAAGAAATGTGGGATCAAAATGTTGGCCAACGAGGTTGGGATTTAAGGTTTGTGAGGGGTTTCAATGATTGAGAGTTGGATATGGTAGGTAATTTGCTTCATATTTTGAGGGGCTACAAACCTACCTTAGAAGAAGATGCAGTTTTTTGGAAAGGGGGAAGAAACGGGTAGTTTAAAGTTAAGGAAGCTTACAACTTGGTGGTTAATACTGTGGTTAACAACTTTCCGAAAAGTAACATTTGGGTGGATAAAGTTCCAACAAATTTATTTTTTTTTTGCTTGGGAGGCTACTTGGGGTAAGGTGCTTACGCTAGATAGGCTTCAGAAAAGAGGGTGGCAACTTCCTAACCGTTGCTTCTTGTGTGGCTGCGAAGAGGAAACTGTAAATCACATCCTCATACACTGTATAGTGGCAAAAGTCCTGTGGGATATGATTTGTGCTTTGTTTGGTGTTCAGTGGGTATTTCCAGAAACTGTAAAGGAGGTCTTATTGAGCTGGAGGGGCCCTTTTGTAGGGGAAAAAAGGAAAAAAATATGGAAGTCTATATCGTTGTACATCTTTTGGACTCTTTGGAAGGAAAGAAATAGGCTAGCTTTTAGGGGGGGTGATAGCTATTCAGAAATTAAAAAATTCTTTTGTCTGTAATTTATGGTGTTGGGCGAGACTGTATAGTGGAGAGAGTTCGTTGTCTCTTATAGGCTTCTTGGAGTGGATAGCCTCCAGATAAGGGCTGGTGGGGTTTTTTTGCTTTCCTTTTGGTTGTGAGGCTTAGCTAGTTTGTATACTCCCTGTATACGTTGTGGCTTTCTGACCTCTTTTCAATATATTTGGCGCTTATCTATCAAAAAAATCTCATTAAAACTATAAGGTTCAATATTTGTAGATGGATGATACTGATTGACCATATTTACCTCTTTTAACCTTTCCATTGTTTCATGAAATTGGATTTGGTTATTCGTTTTAATACTTTATTCTTGCATATAGGCATGTTCAATGTATGATTTTGTGTGTACTTTCTACTTTTTATTTTTATTTTTAAATGTGTATGTATATACTTTCTACATGTTTTTCAAGATTTAAAAGAACTTAGGAGACATGATACTGAATAGGAAAAGGTATATGGTCTGCAAATATTAGTTGAAATCCATGAATAATATCCTTGATTTCTTAAAAAACAAAGTATGATTGTGGTTGATGATGTAGCAATAGGGAAGAAAGAATTGCAAGGCAAAATGTTTAATTAAATTTGAGTTAAAAGTGGGAGCTACTAATGGGATGGTCATTGGTTTCATCTTTTGTGGTTACTTAGTCTACTGCTGCAATGAAACGCAGTTTTTTTTTTTTTGATAAATAAGTACAAAATATATTAAGGGGCAAAAAGCTACAAAGCATACAGGGAGTATACATAGTAGCCTAAACCAAAAAACACAAAAAACAAACAACCTCACCAGCCCTTAAGTAGCTGCTAGCCACTCTAAAAAGCCTAAAAGCGACGAGGACTCCTCTCCGCAATGAAACACAGTTTTTATGCTACTCATATTGGAATTGTTACATGTCTCCATTTATGAATTGGATGTATTTGACATCTATGCAGGAAGAAGCATTTTTCTTTTATGATAAACAATTGTATTAGAAGCAACTGATAAGAAAACAGGGTCAACACCTCCTTTAATAAATTTTATTATTGCCTTAAAAAAAAAAAAATCCAAGAAAACAGGGTCAACAGCCAGGTATACTAATGACAAAAGAAGATAATTACTCCCTGGAATACCAATGACACAATGAAAATAATTGCAATTTACGCTAAGGGAGTTTAGAAAACCCCGAAAACCCCGTAGAAGAAGTCAAACCCTACATCCTCTGCGACCCTTTACAAAAATGGGTATTTGCTATACGGACTTTCTGCTAGATTGCTTTCACCCTCAATTATCTGAAGATTCTCCTGGTTCTTTTCTTCTAAATATTCTGGAGATTCCATGTGCATCCCTTCTTCAAACACAACCAAATTTTTTAGGGATGACTTCTCATCTCCAACCCAAAAGAAACTTCATTTTTTGACATAGGCATAATCCACTGGATCCTCAAATCTCAGTGGAATTTTTTTGGAGTGGAGTGTTCTTAGCTGCTTTACAAAACAACAATCTTCTCAAGTCTCAGTTTTTATGATTGAGGAATTCATTGGTGGATGGGGAATTTGTCGCTTCTAATTTTATTGATAGATTGGGGATAGGGTTAGCCCTTCTTAGTGTCTGTGGTTTTTTTTTCTTGTTTGTTATTTCTTTCTTTCTTTCTTTCTTTCCTTTTGTTTTGGTTTCTTAGTGTACTTCCTATGTCCTCTGTTGCTAGGCTCTTTCTATTTATTTATTATTCTTTCATTTTGTTTTGGTTTCTTCACATACTTCCTGTGTCTTTGCTAGGTGCTTTCTATTTATTTATTTATAAGAATCTTCTATTTATTTTTTATGGGAATCTTTTGTTCATTTATGATATTCTTCTTATTTGCCTATATAAAAAGAAATCTATCAAAGCAAAATTGTGATGTAGAAAAAGGTGATTGGTCAATTCTGCTGCATTCTTATGCATGATACACCAATCAAGAATAACTCAATCCTACTTATTAAATGTTGCAAACTCAAAACTCTTTTCCAAAGTCCCCATGTAATAAAAGTGACTGTCAAAGGCAATTCAATGCCTTTTTAGTGGGAAAACCTCCCGCAGTACCATGGGTTAGCATCTCAATATTAGATCTTGCTGTAACCTACCATTTGTACTAACAGGTTTAACTTCTCTAACTTCTAATCCCTTCAATTTAACCTAGATCAAGCTTTGGATGCAGATTGATCTTTGCTGCCAATGGTGGAACCTTTCGTTCAATAGATCCAATGGACTAGAGGGAGTGCTTCAAGGAAGTATATTAAGTGCTGGCATCTCTAACAAATAGATGTTATATGTGCCATGAGAATGAAGAGACCATAGATTACCTCCTTATTCATTGTGTTAAAACAAGGGTTTTATGGGAGTTGCTTTTTATTATGTTAGGGGTGTCTTGGGTGCTTCCTTTGTTGGTCAGACTGACCTTACTAGGTTGGCATGATTCTTTGTGGACAAACAGCACAAGATGGTGTGGAGTCTGGCTCCCTTGCACATCTTTTGGGCGGTGTGGAAGGCAAAGAATAAAATGACCTTCAATGATGACATGTTTTCGATCTAGAGACTAAAAAGTTTTTTTGTATACTTCCTTTGGTCAGAGAACAAAGTTGTTTATAGATGATTATCCTTTGACCTTAATTAGTTTTGTTGATTGGTTGAATTCTTGTTGAGGTTGTTTTAGCCCCTTTTGTTTGGTTGTTCTTTTTCCTCTTTATGTTGCTTTGGCCGTGGGTGTATAAGTATTGTATACCTTGAGTAGTAGCCCTTTTGGCGTCTCTTCTTAATATATCTTCTCCTTTATCTATAAAATAATAAATAAAAAAATACAATAAACACAAACATTGGTGTTTAGTGTTGATGTGAACTTGGGTTGCCTTACATGATGACTCCCAAAATGCAAAACTTGGGAACATGTCTGCTTGTGCGTGCATGCGTGCCCATACACACTTATGAATTCAAAGTCAGTGTAAAATCTAGTAAGTGGTAAATTTCCACATAGTAAGAAACTGGAAGAATGCAGTATCCAACTAGAAGCATTCACATTTTCCTTGCATAATGCAAAAGGTAAATAATGCTATCAACATATAGAATGAAGGTTTTTTTAAACTTTTTATTTTTATTTTTTTATCAGAAACCCAATAGATCTTTCTATTAATTGCAAAGAACAAAATATAGAGTGAAGATTCTCTACACCAGAAATAACCAAACAGTGAGAGGTCAAAGCCAAATAGGTGCACTCATTTTTTTATCTCCATATTTAGATATTTGATGGGTGCTGCTGCTGGAAAGGGTTCATGTTTAAACTGTAAGATGGTGGTTTTTTATGTTCATTATAGGCAGTCACAATAATGGGACATATGCTTTTGGGCCCTCAATTTTATGGATTGTAAACTTGTGGTATGGTGGAGTTGGGAGAAAATGTTGTTGCTAATGTAGGATCAAGTGCTATTGTTATTGTTAGCTTCTGAGATATGATCTGGGCAAGTCTCTCTTAAAAGGGATAGTGGATATCCTAAGAGAATTTGTGACAGTTAAGCTGATAAATGGATTGCTAATAACTCTGATTTAATGAATCAATGAAGCTTGAAGCTTGTGAACAAAGACCTATGACATGACCATTTTTTGTGGTAAATTTCTCCACTTCTCATAAAAATAGTTCTCATTGGCTAAGGAGGATCTACTAAGGGTGTTCTCAGAGTTCCATAATAGTGGGGTCATCAACCAAAGCATAAATGCAACTATCATTAACCTATTGCCAAAAAAAGACAAACCAACAAAATTTCTGATTTCAAACTTAGAAGCCTGGTTACGAGTTTGTACAAGATCATTTCTAAGGTCTTATCAAGGTGAATCCGAAGAGTTATTCCATGAAACCATACACTTCTTCAAAAGAGCTTTTGTTGAGGGTTGACAAATTTTGGATGCAGTTATGATTGCCAATGAGGTGGTGGTGGATGAGAAAAGACGTTCAAGAAAGGATTTGGTAGTCTTCAAAATATATTCTACGAAGGCTTTATGATCATATGGATTGGGGTTTTCTAGACCATGTATTAGAGTAAAAAGGGTTTAGTACAAGATGGAGGTCTTGGATGAGGGATGTTTGTCCTCAACAAGCTTTATGGTCTTGGTGAATGTAAATGCCAAAGGATGGATTAAGGTAACTAGAGGTTTAAGACAAGGGGATCCTCCTTCATTTTTCTTTTTTATTTTAGTAGCAGATGTTTTAAGTTAGATGATGCTAAAAGCTAAGGAGAGTGGTCTTGTAGAGGGATTCCTAGTGGGTAGGGATAAGATTAGAGTTTTTGATTTACAATTTGCAGTTGATACCATCTTTTTCTCTAGAGCTTTTATAGAAGATCCGCAAAACCTTAAACTAATCCTTTTGGTTTATGGAAAATTATCAAGGCTAAATATTAATTTAGACAAGAGCACTTTATCTGGAATCAACACAAGTCAAGATTTGATTATTAGATTTGCTTTAATGCTCGAATGCAAAGTTTCAGATTGCCCTTTAACTTAGGTTTTCCATTAGGGGGGAATCCAAAGGTAGTTGCGTTTTGGGACCCAGTGATTGACGGGTTTCGAGGAGGTTGCATGGATGGAAAAAGGCCTTCTTGTCTGTAAGAGGTAGAATTACTCTAATTCAAACTTGTTTGTCCCACAACCTTAACTGCTTCTTTATCTTTCTTCCATATCCTAGTCTCAGTAGCGTATAAGATTGAGAAATTGGAAAGAGATTTCTTTGATCAAGAGTTGGGGAGAGTAGAAAAGATCTTCTCATCAATTGAGACTTAAGTGTGTAAGCCTAAGGAGTATGGTGGTTTGGGTTTTGGGTTGATCTCTATGAGGAATCGTGCTATCTTAAGGAAATGGCTTTGGAGGTTCCAAGGGAAAGTTCTAACCTTTGGCATAAGTTTATTTTGAACATTTTTGGGGCACATCCTAATGGATGGGACGCCAACATTATAGACAAATGATCACATAGGTGTCATTGGAAGGCCATTGCACTGGTGTTCTAGGTTTTTTTCAAGTTACACTTGTTTTTTGAGCGATGGGGGTGAAAATTCGCTTTTGGAAAGATTTGTGGTGGGGAGATCATCCTTTGTGTCCATAGTTTTCATGTTTTTATAGAGTTGTCACAATAAAAAATCTTACTATTTCAACTATCCTTGGTCATTTTTCTTCATTTTCTTGGAGTCTTAATTTTCGTTGCAACCTTACGGATTCATAGATTGAGGATTTTGAAAGACTCATGTTGTCCCTTACTCGTGTGCACTTGTCTTCATCCACCCTAGATGCGAGAGTATGGTCATTGACCTCTTCAAGATCATTCATAGTCAAATCTTTCTTTATGGCTTTGTCCGATACTTGAAATTTTGATATTTTCTCTTCAGCCAAATTTATATAAAATTCTAAAGTTAATGTCTTTGGTTGGTTAGTAAATCATAAGAAGGTAAGTACAAACGACATGTTATAGTTGAGAAGAACTTTCAAATCTCTTAGGCTTGATTGGTGTGTTTTATGCAAGCGGAGTGGAGAGTCTATTGATCATCTCTTTTTGCATTGTCTAGTGACTTTGAGGCTTTGGCACCATTTATTAAGATAAGTTAGGATTGATTGGGTTCCACTCAAGAGTATATGCAATATAATGATCATTTCATATAGGGATTCAGGGAGCTCCAGTAGAGGCAAGATCCTTTGGCAAATAGCTTGTCACACATTGCTTTGGATTGTGTGGTGAGATAGAGATTGCAGAATCTTTGAGGATAAGGGAGGGACAATAAAGGGGTTATGGGATTTACTTCACTTTTATTCCACTTTTGGGGCCTTTTGCGCCAAGGCTTTTAAAGGCATCCTTTTTAAGAGTTATCCAACTATATTGGCTTGTGGTGTGTAATTTGAAAGGGTGTGGGGATCCTTGAGAGGAATGACATTTGTAGCCTAAATCTCTTGTATGGACTCCTTGTATGGTAGAGGAGGTCAACCATATTATTATTAGTTTTTTTGTAATCGTAGGGACGACTCCTTATCCTTCTCTTGTTTTCATTAATATAAATATATGCATCTCCTATTTCTGATAACAATAAAAAAGGAGCAATTGGCAGCTAATGTGGAAAAACTTCACACCAGTTTTGTTTTGTGGTGCTTAATATATGCTATAGAGAAGGGGTTGGGATGGGCATGTGGGAGGTTCTTGGTTCAAGTCGCATTAGGGACCAAAAGAATAAATTGCATATTTGAACAAAAAAAGGTACCTGCGCTAGAGTAATTCAAGCTATCATAATTATTTGATTCCATAATTTTGCACATTAAACTTGCTTGGACTACATTATAATGTTTTGATTGTTGATTCATTTGTTTTTATACTTTGGTTAATGTTGTTTAGAAGAGAAGCGAAGAACTTGCTCATGCATCTGGAGAAAATGCGGAGGCTGCTACCAATCTTGGAAATAAAGTTGGATCTAAAGGAACTAATACCATGGCACTTCAATTCTCTGCTGCAAGTAGTGGCAGTATGGTTTACACTGATGAATTTGACACTTCCGTGGCAACTCTTAACCTGGTATGTTCACTTGGATTTTTGCGTAGTTTCTTTGAAGTGCAAGAATTTTAAGTTGAATTTTCTAGGGATCATTTCATGTATGGGCTATTTGGATTGACACTAAAAATCAAACTTGATCATATACAGGCTATTGTCTGGTTCCATCTTCATGAATATGGAAAGGCACTGTCAGTTTTGGAATCACTATATCAAAATATTGAACCCATAGATGAGGTATAGTAAATGTTACTCTTAATTTGTTTTGATGTTTATGATCCTGTGTTAATTGTTTAGCTGTTTATCTATCTGCAGACAACAGCTCTTCATATTTGCCTTTTGTTGCTGGATGTTGCGTTAGCATCTCATGATGTATCAAGATGTGCGGTGAGTTCAACTTTTAGGAGTGTCACTTGTTCCTTCTGTTTATAATTTATTTGGCATCAGGAATTCTTTATGCATTTGCTTAAAATGTTAATGGTGGTTCATGTTTTATGCATTGAAGTCCTTATGCCATTTTTCATGCCTTTAAACCGTTGGTGGTGATGTACTGAGAATGACGTATTCTCAATATACAGCAATCAAACAAAGGAATTGCATCTTTTGGGTGGTAATTTTGTTATTTTTCCTAGGAGATAGGGGAGTAGATTTACCTTCAGATAGTGGTATCTGGTGATATGCTATCTGCATTGAACAATTAAACATAGTAGGTTTTCATGTCAAAATATCGTACTCAGTAATCCAAACATTTTATCATTGTGAGAGAGCAGAAACTGAAAATTTTACAAATGATGTGAAGATATCTGTGGATTGTTTGACTCTTGGAAGGAGTTTGGCATGTGAATTTTGGCTGCCCATAGATCCCTTAGAGAGGATAAGGCTCCATGCTAGGATGAATTTTTCATGATCTTTTGGCAGCATAATTAAGAAATAACCAAAGAGGATATTATTTCTTTCTGTTTTTTTTTTTATTCTTTTTTTTTTTCTGATAATCGAGGAACCTTCCATAGGCAAGCCCTTAGGACTCTCCATGGGGACCCAATGCTCGGGGTGCTAATCGCCTCGCAACAACCAACATCGGGTAAATTCAGGGTATCATTCGTGACAGGATTCGAATCTAATACCATGTGCCACTTATTGGGACCACACTTCTTAGTGTTCACTCTGATCAATTAGGCTATCCTGACGGGTAGGATATTATTTATTTTTCTTATGGAGCTTCACTCTTTTGAGTGAAGCTTAATCGTACCTTCTTAATTTTGGTTCCCAAAAAGGGATAGCTAATGCTACAAGGGATTTTTAGGCCTCTTGACCTTGGGGTTAGCGAGGGAGAGAGGGAGGGAGGCTCGTGCCCAATGTTTCAATCTTTGAATTGGAAATCGGTTTACAATTTAATGGTCGGACCATTGGTTGAACCATAGTCAAACCAATGATGTCATAAATATATAATTTATATATTATTAAAATTAAAAATAATTATACAAAATTAGAAAATATATAAGTAATTAAAAATTTTATATAGATTTCATCATTAATATTGTTAACTTTGGTATAAGTTATTCACGATGGCTAATATGGATTGGGTTCCCCTTAGGAGTATTGGAGATATGATGGTTATTTCATTTAAAGGGTTGGGGAATTCAATCAGAGGCCAAACTATTTGGCATATTGCTTGCCTCACTGTATCGTGGATTGTGTGGTAAGAGCGAAATGTTAGGATTTTTTAGGATAAAGTATAGAACAAAAGGGATGTTGTGGGATCTTCTTCACTTCTACCCTCCTTTTGGGCCTCTTGTATTATCGCTTTTAGAGGAATCCCAGTTAATGTTATTAACTAAGTTGGACATCAGTTTTCAAAAAGGATGGATAACGTTTGATTGAGTTTGATTTTGATTTCTTGTGATATTTTGTACATGTCTTCATCTGTAGTTATCAGTGTATAGTGGAGGAGTATAGTCTTACTTTGATCAGGTTTTGTATTTTGTAGGGAGAACCTCTCATCTTTCTCTTAAACTTTACTATTCTTATCAATATATATTTCGTTTTTGATTAAAAAAGAAAAATATTGATAGCTGAGATAAGGATAACACAAAAATTTATTAAATTATTATTATTTTTAATTTCATTATGTAACTTCTAAATATTAAGATAAAATGAGATTCTATTGTTTAAATTAATTTGAATTTCTATAGCTATATATTTTATCATCTTTAAAGTTATTAACTGTTTTATTTATATTATTTTGATATTTATAATAGATAAATCATAAATAATCCCACAGTGGGTTGCTCCTAAGTGGATTTTTGGAGTGATGAATATTTGTGAGAGTTTGAGGCTATGTTACATGGGTTCATGTACAAATGTCAGGTGTGGGTACGTGTCTAGGTGTCAAATCCTTTTGGATCCCAAAATCTTAAGACGGAGAGATTCAACTAAAAAAGATTTCAACTATGGGTGTAGGTACTTGAATCCAACATTAATGAAAAATAAATTAACACTAAATATAAACATGGTAAGATGAGTATAAGTTATCTATTGTACTACATGGTTAATTATAGTTACTAAATATATTTATTATATAGTTTCTATTTTAATAAGGTACCAAGTGTTGTTTTATTGTGATGTTACCACTAATTATACAAAAAGAATCTATTAATTATAGGCCTTTTAATTTAGTGGGATGCTGAGAAAAGTAATTAAGAAAATATTGTATCATATTATTCGTAAACCTTGATTAGTTTAGAACTTTAAAAAATTATACTAAATGTTAGTAAAATATAATTCATATTTAATTTATTATCATATGAAAATTTTGACTTTTTTTTTTATAATAATTACTATAATTTATCTTTGTATTTTTTATGATATTAATTTTGATATTTATATTTAGATTTTTTATGCTAGTAATTATTATATTTATCTTGAAATTTTGTCTATTATAATTTAAAAAAAATAAAAATAAATAAATAAAGCATTTCTTTAGTTACACAAGTTAGAAATTACTTCAAAAATTCTTTATTTTTTATTGCAATTTTTTTCATGCTATTATTTGATATAATTTAAAAAGAAAAAAAAAAAAAAAGAGAAAGGGAAAAATAGTTGTATCTAATACAACATCTGATGTAAGTATAATTTAAAAAAAAAAATTAAAGAAAGAGATAAAACATTGATAAGCTAAAGAGCTATATTTGATGTCATATAAGTGTATCAGTATAAATCTCACACCCATAGCTGTGTCTTATTGTGTCAACATGAGTATTTTGGCTGAAATTAATGTGTCCATATATCACAAGTTCGAAGGTTGCCTTTACAGCTACGGGGAAGAGGGTTTTTCAAGTAGAGGATGCCTGTGGTGGATTTTTAGTGATGGATGAAGATACATAGATGTGTCTAAATTTGTCATGGGTAGGAATCCTAGTAAAATACAATGGCATGGAGGTGCTATGAAGGCTATAGGTGGTCATGGGTTCCACGTCCTTTTCTAATCCTTTATGGTGGGCAAGCTCGAAGTGGTTCTCTCCATTGAAGGCTGTGGCAACAGTGAGATCCCCTTTGGATCCATTCCATTAAGAGAAAGGAAGTCTTGAGGTTGAAGAAGAGGCTAATTCACATGCCTTGATGTTTGTAGGGAAAGTGGATGGCTCAAGAGGAGCATGTGTGGCTAACTCGGAGACGTTCAGTAAGATTGAGCTTTCTTTGAGCTTCTGATGGTGGGTGGGACTGAACAATTGCTCATTAGGTCTCTAAATGAGTTGGTAGGAGGGGGCAAAAGTAAGGTAGGTGCTATGCCCAATTTGGCAGATGTGCTGGTAAAGTTGGTCTATTGGGCTTGTAAAGGAAAATCTCTGGCTCACATCTGAGTTCCTTTGCCAATGATTCTCAAGGATGGGCAGGCAATATAATTCCTAGATAACTCCCTTGGACTTCATTTAAGTTCAAAGGTTATTAAGGAAGGATTGAGGGATGCCCATTCAGGGGCCCTAACAGTCCAGCAATCCATGGGGGATGGTTTTGGTGCATGGGGGTGGGGAAGGGAAATAGATGGTCTATCTTAGAGCTTTCCTCCTCATATAACACACACACACATATATTTGTGGTTTTGAAGTGGAGGTTTTAGTAGAAGCCTATGCAAATGAGATTATGAGGGTTCTTTGAGACATTAAGGCGAAAAAGGGTTTTAATAGCTCAATTAGTTTAAGAAAGAAGGGAGCTAGAATCAGATCTAGGAAGGAAAGGGAGCTTTGAAAATTATTCAGCTTTGTTAATTATGATGGGTAACACAGGAAAACAAGTTGAGGAAGCAATTGATAGTTGGCCCATAAAAAAGGTTTACACATGAAGTTGTGAATTCTTACTTGGAATGTGAGGGGGCTGTGTCATCTGAGTAAAAAGAAGGTGATCAAATCCATAATGCGTTTATATAAATCAGATTTAGTTTGCCTACAGAAAATCAAAATCAGTTCTATGACTATTGAGATTATTAGAAGCTTGGGTGTGGACTGGAGCTTGAAATGGACTTCTCTTGATGCTAAGGGATCAGCAGGGGGGATTTCTCTCTTCTGAGATTCCAAAGTTATAGAGTGCATGGGTGCAGAGGCTGGGGGAAACTTCTTATCTTACTAGTTTAAAAGTTGTGATGATGGATTGATTTGGATTTTCTCTGGGATTTATGGTCCTTTGTGTGGGAGGGAGAGTAAAGAGGTGTGGGAGGAGTTGAGCTCCATTAGAGGTATGTGAGAAGAACCCTGATGATTTCCCATTTGAGAAGAGAGATTGCAGGCAAATTTATCAACCATGAAGGCTTTTTTTTATTTCATTGAGGAGTTTGAATTGATGGCTCTTGCCATCATGTAGAGGGTTTTATTTATGACTTAAGGGGATAAAAACATGAAGCTCTTCCATCGGATGACCAATGCCTACAAGAGAGCCATTCTTATAAAGCTTAAAGCAAATGAGATCTGGCTTTTAGAGGAGGTAGAGTTAAAGAGAGGTATAATAGGGTGCAATTAATAAGGAAGAAGGCTCACTGGGTAGGTGAATGTTCTTTGAGAGAGGCATTCCCTCATCTGTTCAGGATTGCCTCCGATAGGAAGGCAGCAATAGTTGACTTATGGGTGGCAAGGGAGGAAGAAGGCTCTTGGTCCCTCCTGTTCAGAAGACATTTTCAAGACTGGGAGTTGGGGATTGTGATGCAATTTATGGAGCTCACATAAGGTGAGAGTGCTAGCATCAGGGGAGGATAGTTTACTTTGGAGGCAGGGGAAGAAGAGGACTTTCTAGGTGAATCTTTCTATAAATCTTTACATGATGAGAATCAAGCCCTGTTTCCGGCCAAGAAATTTCGGGCACTTCTGTCCCTTTGAGAATTTGTTTTTCTTTCTTGGAAGGTTGCATGGGGGAGAGATCCTAACCATTGATGTTCTTATGAGGGGAGGATGGTCGACGACCACCAATAAATGCAACTTTTGTAAGATAAGTGAGGAATCAACAAACCTCACTCTTATGCATAGTGATAGAACCAGAAAGATGTGGGAAATCTTGTTAGCAATCTTAGCGGCTATAGTAGGTATTTCCAGATTCTGTGAAAGAGGTGCAAGGCAGGGACAAAAGATGGAGGAGATTGTAGGGGATCGGATGGTCTAGATCCCTGTTAAGGAGGGAATGTGCTTCTTTGTTGGATTCGATGATTTAGATCGTGGATAGTGGTCTTTTGTTGTTCTTGTTTTTAGTGCCGCTTTTGTTTTGTATTGATGGCTTCTCTTAAATACTCCCTATATACATAGGCTGAAACCCCTTACTTGATTGACTCTTTTTAACATATCTTTTTGTTTGTCTATCAAAAAAAGCTATGGGAGGACTGCTTCACTATATACAATTTGGTGTATTTGGAAGGAATGAAATAGGTGTGTTATTGAGGGGTTGGAGATTTTGGGTTTGAATTTGGAACACACCATTTTCAGTTGTTGGTGTGGAATTAGAGTTTGTCTTGATTAACTTTGTTGATAGTTAAGATACTGCCTGTAGGGTTAGCTTGTCCTTGTAGAGTTGGGCTCCTCCTCCTCCTTCTTATCCTTGTAGAGTTAGGCTTGTACTTGTGTTGCTTTGTTTTGTTTTGTTTTGGTTTTTTTCTGCCCCCTTCTTAGTGCATTGATATATTATATTTTTACCTGTTAAGAAAAGACATTTGAGGTGCAATGATGTGTTAGAAGGGAATGCCTGTCTTGTGCTTGTTCAAACATCTTAGGGATCATTTGTATTTTTATTTTATTTTTTGTGGGTTTTCAGAAGGTAGTATAGAATTGATGAAATGGCAAAAAAGCGAGTTTTTGCACAATGTTAAGGAAAGGTGCTATTGTACTTGGTGTTTGAGGGCAAAACTTTAATGTGGTTTGGTTTCCTTTTGGAGAAAGGGGTGACACATTATTTTTTTTTGATAAATAAAAAGATTGTATTAAAAACCACCGAAGCAGTGGCTAAAAGTACAAGAAGGAGAAAAGAAAAAGAAAAACGCCCCACGCTCCCTAGCAGAATGCCAAGGATCGAAGAGCATCCCTACCCACACCCTTAACGGGAAGCCACCCACCCAATAAAATCAACTAAGGTCGAGGGACCATCTTTTATAGATCTCTTCGTCTCCGACCAAAGAAAATAAACAAAAGAAGCCTTAAGTCTTTGAATTGACAGCTCCTCTTCCTCAAAAGCAACTTTGTTCCTTGTATTCCAAACCGTCCAAAAAAGGCACAAAGGACTTGCTTTCCAAACACCCTTCCTCTTCTTTCCCACAAAAGACCCATTCCACCCCGAAAGCGTCTCCTTAACCTTGGCTGGCAGCACCCACTGCACCCCGAACATTGAGAAAAGCAGCACCCAAAGAGTTCTTGCCTTATCACAATGGAGAAGAATGTGATCAATTGATTCCCCATGCCTTTGACAAAGGTAACATCTGTTCGCTAGAGCCCAACCTCTCCTTTGAAGCTGATCCAAGGTGAGAGCCTTTCCCCACGTTGCTTCCCACCCAAAAAAACTCACTCTAGGCTGCACCATAACTTTCCAAATAGCCGACGAAGGGAAGGAGATTGGATGGCCTGATACAAGGGGTGGCACATTATTAAGGCTCACAATGAGGTGGAAGGCCCCTGCCTAAAAGTTTCAATTTTACTTGGTATAATAATTAGGAATGTTCTCTGATATTGAGATTGGATGTCTTAGTTGGTTGGCAAGAGTACATTTATAGAGGTGATTTAGAGTCCTTTTCTATGTCTACATAGAATAATGTGTTTATTGTGCTAGATTCAAGTGGCTCTTGGAAAGGGAAAAATACATTAAATATGAAATTTGTGATTAGAGGCGTGTTTTGGGGAGAAAGTAAGGGTGGTGGAAAGTTATTTGGTGGTGAGCCTTGGGAAGGCAAGGGTGCTAAATGAGATCAAGAGATTCGATGAGAAAGGAAATAGGGATAGGCTATTAGCTGGAGCAAGGTTGAGAAGGTGTGAGGCAAACTTGTGTTAAGGGATCTCAAGCAGTAGATTAATCAGTGGCAAAAGTCTATGGTGTTGTGCTTAGAAGAGGGTGACAACTACTCTATTCATATCATTAATTCTGTGAGTTTGCAAGCAGATGGGGACAACTTATGGTGGAGGGAGAATGGAAAGTGAGTTTCAAGGTGAAATCTTTTTAGTACTGCTTATGTGTTGAAGATATGATTTGTTCCTTGTTAATGAGGTTTGAGGAACTTATGCTTCTATGAGAAGAATTTACAAATTCTTTGTGGGAGATGTTGTGGGTGAAATCTTAAAATGACCTCCTTATGAGGAGAAGATGGTTGATGGTGAACAAATTCAGCCCCCTTGCAAAGCTAGTGAAGAATCAATAAATCATATTTTGATTCATTGCAATTGGACCAACAGCTGAAAATCTTAAAATGACCACCTTATGAGGTTAAGGATGGTTGATGGTGAACAAATTCAGCCCTTGCAAATCTAGTGAGGTATCAATAAATCACATTTTGATTCATTGCAATAGGACCAACAGCTGTGGGAGTTGTTGAATCTCTATGGGCAGTAGTGGGTTTTTCCAAAGTCAGCCTAGGGAGCTTCTGTTGTAATGGAAGCTACAAGGGTTGGATGAGCAGCCGAAGAAGACGAGGATAATGGTCCTCCTCTGCCTATATTTGGTGCATTTAGAGAAAACACAACAATCAAACTTTTAACAAAAAAGAATATTGAGATAAAAAATTGGAGACCCTCATTAAGCCCTGAAATGATCTAGGGTTTCACTTGGATTGGCTAATTGTATATTGTTAAGACATTAGATGGTCTAAACTATGAACAAAAGGTTATAAATATACTGTTTTTCTAGAAGGGTGTGTGTCTTATTCCTTTTTCGTGCCTCTCATATACCCCTCTTGTGTACATAGGGTGCACCCCATTTTGCTAGGTGCAAATACAAATTTTTAGGGTCCATTCATTTCATATTAAGTACTAGAGGAGGGAATCCTAAATTTTCTTATTTGGTTTACTGTGGAAATGTGAAGGGAAGTCAAATATAGTAAAAGTTGTACATTTTCAAATTCTTCATTCTTCATATAAAAGAGGAAAAAAAAAAAAGAGAAGCATGAGAATAAATTTATTTGAGATCTATTAAAAAAGAAGTGAGAATAAATTTATTTGAGTCTGAACCTTTTTTTTTTTATTATTCTTCTTCACTTTACTCGGTTCCATTTCCCCCTTGATTTTCTTCTCTTTTATACTTTCCCTCAAAGTTTCAAAGGATCCAAAAGGACACTAGTAATGTTTCTTCTTAGGAGAGGGGATGTTGAGTTACAGACTTCATACCTATAAGTTTGGGAAAGTGTGCAAGTTAAATATGGTTTGACAACACTGCAGACGAAGTATAACCATCCTGTTTGGTCTCTGAAAGCATTATGTGAATATGTTATGCAAGTTAGGTTCTGTCCTTTCGTCAAAACTGCAGACTAATGGGGCTTCTCAAGTCAGGATTTCAATGTCTCTTTAGTTTTTAGTACTCTGATGTTCATGCTCAAATGAAAAGAACAGAAGTTCTGGAAAATGCTCAACTTTTTAATGTGAATATGATCATTTGTATTCTGCCAGGTTTTCTAAACCATATTTTCATCAAATCTTCTCATTTTTTAGTTGGTCTTGTATTATGTTGGGACCAAAAAACTTTGTGCATAGACATCATGGTTGATGTGGTTACTCTGTTTCATTTTTGACTTCCTTCTAAATTCACTTTTATTTTTCCCAGACATGCCAACTCTAAATTGGGATGTTTTGGTTCACCCATTTGGATACTGTATGGCATGGTTTTGGAATGTCTTGTGTTCTTTTAAATTGAATATCTGCATTCTGTTCCTTTGTGAGCTGATTTTCCTCAATATTACGTTTGTTCAGGAGATAATTAATTATCTGGAAAAGGCTTTTTGTGTCGGTTATACTGCTAGTCAAGGTGATAATGTAAGCACAGCGCAGCAACAAGCTTCAAATCTAGTAGTAAAATCCTCTTCTATCCCTAGCAATTCAATGGTCCCAGATGCTTCTAATTCTGATTCAGTGGCCAGTCTAAACTCCTCAGAAAATCCTTTATCAAGAACTTTATCAGAGGAGACACTCGATTATGAAACCATGTTTTCAGCTCTGGACATTGGTGGACAGAACCTAACCAGACCGGCTGGTCTTCCATCTTTAAATGATCTTTCTAGGGCCCCTGCAGATCGATCTATTCCTACCATGGATCTGAAGCTCAAGTTGCAGCTTTATAAGGTTCGAATTCTGCTCCTCACTAGGAACTTGAAGGCTGCCAAGCGTGAAGTTAAGCAGGCTATGAACATTGCACGTGGGAGAGATTCCTCCATGGCTCTCCTCTTGAAATCCGAGCTTGAATATGCTCGTGGTAACCACCGTAAAGCAATCAAACTCTTGATGGCTTCAAGTAATCAGTCAGAAATGGGGATTTCGAGCATTTTTAACAACAATCTTGGGTGCATCCATTATCAACTTGGAAAACACCATACATCAACTATATTTTTTTCCAAGGCACTGAGCGGTAGTTCTTCTCTTAAGAAGGAAAAGACTCCAAAACTCTCATCCTTCTCGCAGGATAAATCTCTTCTCATTATATATAACTGTGGAGTGCAGTACTTGGCCTGTGGGAAACCAATACTTGCTGCTCGCTGCTTCCAGAAGGCTAGTTTGGTTTTCTATAATTCGCCTCTATTGTGGCTTCGAATTGCTGAATGCTGTCTGATGGCACTAGAGAAGGGAGTCCTTGAATCCAGTGGGTCTCCATCTGATAGATCGGAAGTTAGAATTCATGTTATTGGCAAGGGAAAATGGAGACAACTTGTATTAGAAAATGGAATTTCAAGGAATGGGCATGCAAATTGTGTTGAAAAGGGTGATTGGTTATTGGGTGATGATAGGCAGCCTAAACTCTCGATGTCCCTCGCCCGACAGTGTCTCTTAAATGCCTTGCACTTATTGGACTGTTCTGCTTCAAAGTTTGCAAAATTTGGGTTGTCTTCAGAGTCAACACTACAGGAAAATGAATCAAGTGAGGTTGTATCTGCCAAGAACTCAAACCACAAGAACTTAGCTGGCAGTGATTCCAAGACATCCAATATAACAGTGGGCTTAGGTCAGGTTAATGCAAATGGGGATGCAAAAGAACAGAAGGGAGGGCCTAGTCTTACCATCTTACAAAGCTCCATCGCAGTATATGAAGATATTTGTAGAAGAGAGAATCAGATGATCAAGCAAGCCACTCTTGCTAATTTGGCATATGTAGAGTTGGAACTGCAAAATCCCTTGAAGGCCCTGTCAACTGCCTGGTCTCTTTTGAAACTTCCTGATTGTTCCAGAATATTCACATTTTTGGGTCATGTGTATGCAGCCGAGGCTCTCTGCTTGCTAAATCGGCCAAAGGAAGCTTCTGATCATTTGTCAACCTATTTGTCTGGAGGAAACAATGTTGAATTGCCCTACAGTGAAGAAGATCGTGAACAATGGCGAGCTGAGAAAACAATGGATTGTGAGGAAGTAAATGGGGGTTCATTGACTGGAAAGAACCCTTCTCTTGAGGACTTACAAGGGATTACGTTCCTTAAGCCAGAAGAAGCTCGTGGGACCCTTTATGCTAATCTTGCCACCATGTCTGCAATGCAAGGAGAATTGGAGCAAGCTAGCCAGTTTGTGAAGCAAGCATTATCCATAATACCCAATAGTTCTGAAGTCATTCTTACTGCAGTTTACGTGGATCTTGTGCTCGGGAAGACACAAGAAGCTCTTGCCAAGTTGAAACAGTGTAGTCACGTTAGGTTCCTTGCCAGCAGCTCACAATTGACATGTTCTTCTTGATGGTTGTATCAATGGCTTTTGGGTTGGTTGTGCCCTACCCCACCAACAAGTTCAAGTTGCCGGGCAGATTCAGCAATCCTTTTTAAGAGGATTTGTAACATATATATAGTTCAATTCAGAGAATAAATTTTTTTCTTTTCTTTTCTTTTCTTTTTCTTTTTCTTTTTCTTTTTTTTTTGTTCCTGTTTTTTCCTCTTTTAATATCCAAAATGTAGGGTTCGATAATCGGCGGTGTGGATGAGATTATTTTGGTTAGTTAAGTGCAGGTGGCCCACCTTTCAGATTTGAGGTGTAGTTCTGATTCAGATTATTGTGTTTTAGTGGCTAATCCAGTTGGTATTCAAGAATTAGAGAGATCATGAGCTCGTCTCAAAAAAGTGATTGTTCCGGACATTCTGTATGCGAATGCAAAGTCATTTTTCAGTTGAAGGCCTCTTTGCCTCTTTGCCTCTTTTACTCATCTCATTTCCTTATCTCTCTAATGTTTAGTTTGTTTGTTTGTTTTGCCGTACCTCCCCTTCCACTAACCTGTAAAATGGATGCAACTCTCTTCTCTACCGTGATCTGAAAGCTACCACTTCCTTCTCCAAGGTTGAAGGTTGTAGATTTAGCTGGGGTCAGGTGTGGAGGTGTGGTGGGCAGTAAGTAGTTAGTTGCCCTTTTAGGGGCATTACATATGTGATTTTGTGGTGTGGACCACTCCGGATATGTCCAGGTTTCTTTCAAAAATCATATCATGAATATATGATGCAAATGCAACACCGTGTGAATGGGGGGCAGTACCAGTGCTAGCTGGAGTTGATTAAGAACCCAACTCACTCACTACCTTCCTATTTCATATGCCACATGCTCCATGCTCCTGGGCCTCCTTCCATGTCCTTCTGATCTGTCTCACATGTGTTAAATATTAAGGCTTGTTTAAATCATCTTCACAGAATTCTAAAATGATATAAAAGATGCCAGTCTAGACTGAAACTCTGATACACTCCAATTCTCTAACCCCATAATAAATGGTGGGGGGTGCTTGTGTGAGCCCTGGAAGGATTATATACTGTTTCATTCTGTTGGCCTGTCTGTTGTACTAGAGCCTTGTTAAAGAGAAACCACATTTTTAGCTGCCTATTTTCTAGATTACCCTTTGGTCCCCCATTCCTTTCAACTAATATTTTCCACCATTCTCCATTTGGCCTCTAAGTTAAACAACAGCATTCATTTGCATTATTATTTAAAACACTTAACTTCTTTGTTGTCATCATCCCTTACATTTAAGAACCGATCAGTATCCCAACTGAACTTTGTAGTGTGCCATTTTCCTTACCTACCAAATGTTCTTTACATTTGGAGGGTATTATTTCAAACAAGTTAATCCATTCCACTTGTTTATTAATGTTCTTTAGTCATTACACATAGGGTTAGGTAAAGATGGGAGATGGGAGCTTAGAATTTGTCATTTCATCTTAGACATATGGAACCCAGTGAGAAAGACATAACTAACTCCACACATTTCTTTCCTTTCTATCATTGAAATGTCATTAATCTTGAAAACATCCCACCACTTGGAGGGATTTATTCAAGAGTATCTTATCATGTGCTTATCATTCACACTAACTTCCATTTTTTATGATGGGATTCCTTCATATACAATAATTTACATTTAACCGCACAAATGGGAAAGAAATGGACTTTGGGATAATGGAAAATCAAAGGAACAGTGATTATTCTTGGATATATATGGTTTCAACATGCATGTTAGGTTTGGTGAGAATTTGGCCTTACTCCATTTTCCATAGTTGTTTGGCGTCTGCAATATCATATCAGTAAATGATTCAAGTTCCATGAAGACAAGCTTTTAAATGCTTTTAGCTTGATGTTTTAGTAATTTACCTCAAGTTGGTAAGAGCACTTAGATTTCCAAATTTTCGTCTCTTTCATCATATAGTATTAAACTATTAATTAACTCAAGTTCTACATTACCCACCCTTTTTCTCATTCAATAAAAGTTATGAATCTCTTACCTCTACATGTATTAAATACAATCTTAACCAATCTTTCTTGGGGTTCCTGCCTTATCTTTTAAATTTTTAATAGACTGCCTATATGATATTTTCCCAGAGGACACGAAAATATATGGGAGGAATCTGTGGATGTCAAACAGCAGGAACCCCATCAACAGACACCACATGTGTGGATAGGGAAGAGACAAACAAAGTTCATGTGCCTTGGGTATGGATGGTCCCTACCCCAACCATAGGCCATTTCTCAGTCATATATGTGCACCTTCCCTTAGCTCTCCATTTTTTATCCCTGGGTTTTTTTTTTTTTTTCCACCATGGGAGCTTGAAAAAGACATGGGTATCAATCCCAAAATTTACCTCCAACAATGAGAATATCTCCTTCTGGTAAGTGGAAATTTTGGGAAAGTAAATGTGGATTCTTCATCAAATCACAGAGGCATGGAATTGTAATGGTATGTGAGTTAAAATGTTGGTAAAGAAAATAAAATCAAAATCACCTTCATGGGGGTCCCATGATCATATTGCCCATATGCCCCTTGATTTGACATTGGCCTGGTGATTCTTGTCCTAGGTGGAAGTGGAACCCGTCCTACAATCCCCCCACTACTCACACATTGATTGCAGCATTTCTTCAATAATCTATATTTAATCTTCACGGGTATATCAACTATCAACTTTTTTCCATCATGAGGCATTGAACATGGGGTGCTTTGGATAATGCTTTCGGCCTCCTTTTTTTTTTTTTTTTAGAGGCCATGGCCTAACTAATTTAAACTAATCACTTTTTATATGATGTGACAACGATTTTAAAATGAATATTAATTGTTTGTTTGTATAGATTTTCTGTTTTTTTATTTTAAAATAAAAAAATACCAACAACTTTTACATAAAATATAAAAAATTTTAGACACTTACTAAAAATATTAAAGATTTTAAAAATTATTTAAACAAAATGGAGATATCAATATTATTATTATCATTATTTTGTGAAAATATTATACTTTTATGTAAATAAAAAAATATTTTAAAAATAAAAAGCATGAAGTGCACATATCTAAAATGAGCATAAGCTATCAAATTTTCAATCTTAGATCATAAATTAATGAAAAAAAATTTGGTTCTTGTTTGGAAAGAAATAGAAGGAAATCAAAATTTAGGAACTTGTCTTGAAAAAGAATGCTAAAGGAGTGTGGACCATTGAAGTTATGCAATGAAACAAGAGCCTAGGGTTATATGACCCCAATTCAATATCACATTCTTCATGGATTGGAGACTCGGGACATTGCCAGTTGAATGGCTTAAAATGAGATTAATTAGTGTGGAGTAATACACTTTAGGCTGGTGCTTTATGTTCATGTTAGGTTTTTGAAAAGATTAACCAAAATGTTTTTTTTTTCCATCAAAATTTAGTGCATAAATGCCCTTGAATCTATTGGAAAAACAGTTCTCAAAATATGTATTTTTCTCTAGTAAATCGTTTAGTTTAAATTGGGTGGTAAATTTTCTCCCTCCCTCTCTCTCTCTCTCTCTCTCTCTTTCTCTCTCTCTCTCTCCAGTAAAAGTTAGTATGCTCAATATATTGAAATCTTCCATCAGTGACAGTACTTCTTGTGAAGATAACCTTTTCATTGGAAGGTGGGGAGTGCCCCTAGGAAGTTCTACTGTTCAAGACAAGAATTTCTGTTTCCTTGCACCATTTAATAGCTAGGGTTTGCTTCACTTTTCTCTTTTAAGAGCCATAGCTTTTAAGTATCGTCATACAGAGAAGACCAAGACACTCCCATGTGAGGAATCTTAGAAATCAAAGGTTTTTTCCTAATGCTTTCACATTGAGTTGGTAAGAAGGACATGAATCACATAGATTGCATGAAAGTGGGAATCCAATTAAAAAATTACAAAAAGAAAAAGCATCCTTGTCTTAGACAAAACACACATTGCGACAATCTCATAAAAACAAATGGTGTACAGTAGAGCCAAACATTAGCTAACAGTACCAATCAAGAAGAGAAAAAGGAGTAAAGGAAGAGAGAAAGAAAAAGAAGATAGAAAGAGGGAGAGAGAGAGTTGAGTGAAGGATGATGGTTGACATCCTCTCATGTCCACTTTTCCATGCATCCATCAGTCTAGCAACCTGCAAATCCATACACCAAGAAATCTAATCAGCAAAGACTTTCTACCATCTATAATTCAAATGAATTGCATTCAAAGAGAAAAGAAAGAAAGATGAACAAAAGTACTAAATGCAATTTGTTGTTTGTGGGGGAAGGAGCTTTTAGTTAGTGGAAAAAAGATGAGATGATGCTACATTTTTGGGCAGCTTTGCCAATTTGAGGAACAGACCAAATGTAAAATCCTCTGATTTTACAAAAAATAAAAAATGAAAATTCTTCTACATGTCAATAAATCAATTGGACAAGAAATTCAGAAAAATGAAACATAAAATTAATACTCATTTTTTATGATCAATTACATGAACAAAAAGAAAAGATGGTCCTTTCAAAGAAATCTATCTTGCAGCATCAATTAAGATAATAAAAAATAATGTGAATTTAGCTTAAAATCATATTTTGAAAAAAGACATTTCATTTTCAGATGTGAAATCCCCTTACTATGACTTTGAAGCATATAGGGTTAAAGCTAAATTATATGGACAATTGCAGTGACCACTAGGACTAAAAGCTAAAAAACACAGAGAATGCTTGAAAATTAGGTTTAGGGTTTTGAGACAGTGATGCAGTGCTACTTAACTTTGATCTAAACAGTGCAGGTGTAACCAGGAGGGGGTGTCTTTCCACAAGTGATAAGGAGTTGAAGAGCAAGTGGGACATAGATGTTAAGGTTGAGTAGCTTGATCTTGAGAGTAGTGCACAAGCAGACAGCAGCTTCCAGCTCAACGAGTCCTGAAAGAACCGGACAGCACTCATTGGCGACAGGGTCTCCAAGACCAATGTGCACCAATCCGCCAAGAAGATCCACACAAGCACCCAGCTTCAATGTGTCAATTGGGCACGTCGCTGAGGCAGGTGGCGGTGGGCAAGGCGTTCCCACCGGTGGTTTATTCACTGGAGGAGTCACGACAGGAGGGACGGTGATCGGTGGCTTAATAATGGGAGGGACTGTGATGGGAGGGACTGTAACGGGAGGGACTGTAATGGGAGGTTTAACAATGGGAGGGACAGTGATGGGAGGGACTGTAATGGGAGGTTTAACAATGGGAGGAACAACCGGTGGCACGGTGATAGGAGGCTTAACAATGGGAGGACGAGTAATGGGGGGCTTTCCTTTGGGTGGCTTGTGGTGGAAAGGGGGCTTGTGGTGGAAAGGGGGCTTGTGCTGGGGAGGGGGCTTGGAACAAGGGGCACAGCCAAGAATAGGGGTGGCTGAGGAGATGAAGAGCATGAAAATGAGGAACAGAGCTGAAAGCTTGGAGGAGTCCATGATGGTGTTTAGGACTTGGTAAAATTTGGGAAGATGGGTGAGTAGTTATATAGAGTGAGTGAGGAGTGCAAAAATACAAAGCCCCTACAATCACTTCACGTGAACATGGGCTACCCTCAAAAGGCAGCTGTCAAACCTTGCTAGTTGGCAACTACCATACAAATACTCTAATCCATCTCATTTTATTGTTATACTCATCTTCTTATCACCATGACCATTATCTTTGCTGCAGCACCTAGCTAACTTTTTATTGAGAGAAGTGATATTGAGGATTTCACCCTCCAAGGGTAAACCTTCAACATTAATGTCTTTGATGTTGAAGTTTTTTTATTGGGTCACTATTTAGAATATAGGCCAAATTTATATACTTTCTTAATTATAAGTATGGTTTTCCTTACGCAAATATTGTGTCATTTTACATCAAAGTGACAATGACAATGTCATCTACACCAAACCTATTGGAAATTGTATGTTTTTGGATCAAATTAATCAATGGATTTGGACATCATGATCCAATGCTACACATCTCCTAATTAGCTTATTGTTATAGAACCTTCCTAAAAATTGATTGCATACTATGATATCATACATTTTAGAAGCAAGCGACCAGGACATCCTCCTTTTCTTTTCTTTTTTTCTTTTTGAGAATTCGTCCTCTCACTGTTAATTCACTAATCTTGAAGTCATGTTAAGAGAATTGCTTGGAATTATTTTCAACCCTTTATTGAGTAACTCCAAAACTCCAAAATTTCAAATGATTTTGGCTCCAATTGTTTTTCAAACTATAGTACTATATGTTGGAATGGAAAATTTGACTCAAAGTTTGTCTACTAACTGCATATATAGTTAGCTAGTACTTTACCCAACACTTCTATAATCCTTTTCCTTCTGAATTTCCGGGAAATTTCACCAATTTATATAACTGTGTATGATTCGCTAATCCATGTGCTTGTGATTGGAGTAAAATCAGCTAGTGTGACCCCATCACATCACAATATGAGGAGCTATTTCCGTTGTTTTGACCCTCAATTTTCTGCTACTAGTGGAAGTTTGTGAGACTCAGTCTTTAATTAATCTAGGGTCCACTATGGAGCCAAAAATTCACCAAAAATGCACCAACTGCTTCAACCAAACTCAAATTATGTGCCAGTAAAAATTCAAAAAAAAAAAAAAATGAAGAAGAAGAGATTAGGAAATGAAAATTTTAGGGTCTATTTGGTATTTGGCTTTTATAATAATTTTTTGTTGTTTAGAATAAAAGAATAAAAGAAAAACAAAGAAAACTATTTTTTGTTTTTTATTCTTGAAAATGGAAAACAATATATTTTCATAAAACATTGTTTAATTGTTTTAATTTATTTTAATTTATTTTTTATAATTGTTTTGAAAATAATTATACAAATATATAAAATAATTAAAAATAAAGGTTAGATATTAAAAATATATTTAAAATATTTCAAATTTATGCTTCTTCATTCTTGGACCTGGAGGTCCCACATGAACGCCCATTAATTGGGTTAGGAAAAGAGGATACAATTCTCTAAGATCATTTGTTGATGGAGTGGGTTCATGATATAACTACTTTGCATTATTTCTGCTGAGGGTTCCACCATGCACGCTGCCTACAAATCCCATTCAAGAGAATGAATTAATGGTAGAGGCTAATACCTTTACCAAGTTAGTCCATAATTATTGATGATTGATTGGAAATTTCAGGAGGAGGTAACCTGTAAAATGGTGAAGTGAATTAGAAGTGGGAAAGACAAAAAAGAAAAGGGATGTCGACCATTGCTCATATCAACACAACCCACATATCATTGCACATGTTGTCATGAGATGTTATGTCGTTTTCTCCATTTAGAAAAACAAAAAACCAAAAAATAAAAATAAAAACCTTCCCAAATTTTGGAGGCTTAGTGAAAAAATGAAGGAAAGAAAAGAGTTGGTCCAAGTACTCTCTTAGTAAAAAAATCTCAAAATAATTGAATGTTGTGGAAAAAAAAAAAAAGAGGGGAAGGAGAAAGAGAAGGAACAGCAAGGAAGCATGTGAAATGGGGACATGGGGTCCAGGGATGAGCAGAGGTTGGTCCGTGAATGAGCAGATTGTAGATGAGAGGCTGTCTTGTTTTTGTTATTTTGCGGATCCGTGATTCTTCTGCTTTCCTCACCTTTCATGTCCTCTCTCTATCCTCTCTTTTCTCCCACCATTCTCTCCCCCTCTCTCTCTCTCTCTCTCTCTCTCTCTCCATATTCTTATTACTTTCTTACCTTGAAGCTTTTCTTCCACACTGCTTTCACACTTCACATCATCTCAGCTTTTTAACGAATCCTTACTTGTATGGCTGTATCCAACTAGGCAGATATTATCACCTCCTCATGATTTTAAAGTTTGTGATGTCTCGTAAAAAAAAAAAAAATACAAATTTCTTAACATTATATAAATATTAATTATTTTTAATTTTATATACACGTTTTAAATTATGAAAACTCTTTTGAATTCAAAGTGAATGATATTATATGAGTTCGATCCAAGTCATTACATATGTCTTTATTTCTTAATCCAATAAACACATTTTTTTTCCTATATCTTTTATCAACGTACTAATTATTTAAGATTTTTTATAATACCTGATATGAACACACTGGTGGCATGTACAATAAATTAGAGAATAATTAAGTCTCTAATATTATATTAAGTTATTAATTTGATTCAAAAGTTTATATTATTACCTAATAATTTATAATAATTACATTCGAGAAGCAATATTATTAGAAACGCTTTATTATTTTATTTTTAAATTAAATTTAATAAAACATGTTTTGGTGTTTTTTTTCTTTTTCTTTTTTCCTAATTGACTTGTGTTTGTACAACGTCAGGAGAAACAAAATCCGAAGAAAGACGTAGTAGAAAACCACACACAAATTCCACCCCCTTCAACCGAAGAATTGGAAATGTGAAGGGGAGGAGAACCTATTTAATGGTTTTTGTCGTGTGTGATATCGCCATACAGTAACACATGGTGGAGGCTCAGTTCTGCAGTTAAATCCAATGGTTCAGATATCCTTCCCAAAATGATTGGCTCTCGATGTAGATCCCTGTCACGATGACCTCCACGGGAGTTTTGATCTCGTGGCTCTGCTTGCCTTTAGGATTTTTGCCTTCCCATCAAGTACAGCCACAGAATCTTTGTACTTTTTTTTTTTTTTTTTAACTTTGTTTTTAAAAATTATTTTTAGATAAAAATAGACAAATAATATTAGAAAATTTTAAAAACAGTTTTATATTTTTAAAAATAAAAAACTATTTTTAAATCATACGATCAAACAGAATATTATATTTTCCATTTAAAAAATTAAATATTTTCAATGAAAAACACTAAATTAAAAAATCAAACACTTTTTTAGCGATGAAAAGTTAAAAATAGTACTACCATGGTTACTAACAAGATTTTAAATAGAGTTTGTCCGGAGATGGAACATGATGAATTAATTCAAATGTACTTTAGGTATAATTTTTTGATTCTAGAAAGGGATGACAATTAATTGAGTTTGTTTTTGTTTCGGCCTTCGTCCTTCTTGAAGTTACAAGTTAACTACCATTACTTTCACGAGAAGATATTTATTTTTATTTTTACATCATATATAAATAAATTTGAGTTACTTTTAAAAATAAATAAAAGTATTACATGAGATTTATGTTGAATTAGTTGGTCAAATTGTTTTGTCAAAAGATTTAGGGTCTATGGTAATTGTTTTAAAAAATAATTTTGTAAAACAGCTTTTAAGAATAGTTTTTAAAAATCATTCTTTGATGTTTTGTAAAATAAAATTTTGTTTGAAAATTTAAAATGTTTTTAATTTATTGTTATTATTTTAAATATATTTTAAAAATAATTTTTATGTTTAATATTTTATTTTTAATTATTCTACATTCTACATGTTTGTTATAATTATTTTTTAAAATAATCTTAAAAAAAATGTGAAAATAATATAAAATAACTATAAGATGTTCTTTGAAAATACTTTATCTTTTGTTTTTAAGAACAAAAAATAGAAAACAAATTTTGATTACTAAACGTTTTTTTTTTCTAAAAATAGAAAATTATTTTAAAAAACAACTATCAAATAAACCCTTAATTTTTTTTTTAAATTGAAAACATATATATTTATTTTGTCCAAAAATAACATGCTAGAGATAATAATTTGAAAATATGTATATTTTTATAAATATTTCTATTAATGTGCAAAAAAAATTAATATAAATTTGAAAGTAATTTTTCAACAATCTTTTTATTTATTTATTTATTTATTTTGAGTGTGGAGGGATTTTAACAAAATACGAGAGAAAATTCTTGAGTCCCACAGAGAAAGCAGCCAATTTTGTCACGTGTTGTCTATTTGAAGTAGTTTTTTTTGCTTTTATTGTGGGCCCTGTTGAAGTGGCCCAAAAGGAACATGTCTGCTAAATGGGCCTAGTGGTTAAAAAACATTTGGCCCACTGATCGGTCTCTTCAGACATTTCTAATCCATGCCAGCTTCGAACTTCCATATTGGCTTGTCCCTTTCCATGAACAAAAAAATCATTGATTTTTTTTTTCTCTCATTAATTCTCAAAACTGATTTTCTACATCCTTTTTTTTTTTTTTTTTTTTTTTGTCAAAACTTATTTTCGTGACTTAGTCAAAAAAATTAAAAATTAAAAAGGAAAGGGGAAGGTTGAATTGACGCGTTTGCATGAACGACGCTTGTTCATTTTTGGGCTGCAACAACTCTAAATTTGTTCCATAAAAACTAATATGGTCGCTTGCATTTCCACCTTCCAAAGTGATCATTATTGAAATCCTTAAATCCAGATTGAGAATGCATGTGATCATCGACTAGAGAAAGAGATCATGAGATGTGGATAGAATATTGCATGGTGGGTAGAGGACATGTGGTACTAGCTGACTTCAGCGGGACATCCACGAATGCATTTTCTTCTATCTTTTATTCTCATCGGTTGCAAATATATACACACATAGAAGAGATACATCAAGACTCCTAAACAAGATAAAACTAAACATGACTTCAGCGGGACATCCACGAATGCGAGTGTCATAGCTCGGCAAATGCTGGAAAATATGTGAAAAAACTCTAGGTAATTTTGGATCAATTTTCTTCTGTCTTTTATTCTCATCGGTTGCAAATATATATACACAGAGAAGAGATACATCAAGACTCCTAAACAAGGTAAAACTAAACAAGGAAGAAAATATGTACAGATTACAAACATAACAAAATATATGGCTTACCAATCAAGGCTTGCCAATCAAGGCTTACCAAAAAGATCATGCCTATAATCGCTAATACCCCTCAAGTTGGTGCATAAGGATTCGGAACGCCCAACTTGCGAAGAAGAAAGTCAAACTGTCATTTTCCCAAAGCTTTCGTAACATTTTCTATGTAAGATATGGTTGATCGAAGTGTGGGTTCAATGGTGTTAAACACCCATTAGACAAGCATTGAATTGATGGTCCACCAATCTTTAAGTTCTGGTGAATCGTTGTTCGGTTGTTTGATGGATCCATCCACGAATTCATATTTCTTTTTGGCTCGCAAAGTAGTATGCACAGCACGCGCCCATTCATCATAGTTCTCACCTTTCAACTGAACTTGGGTAATTATATTACCTGGATTATTGTTGGAAGTCAATGCATAGGGGGTCAACATTTTTCTGTCAGAGTTGGACCCTCCATCATCTCCTTTCTTCCCATCACTAGATACCATGAAAAAACTCTAGGTGATTTTGGATCAATTTTCTTCTGTCTTTTATTCTCATCAGTTGCAAATATATATACATAGAGAACAAATACATCAAGTCTCCTAAACAAGGTAAAACTAAATAAGGAAGAAAATATGTATAGATTACAAACACAATATTTGCCTACCAAAATTTACGGCTTATCAATCAAGGCTTACCAAAAAGATCATGCCTATAATCGCTAATAATATGATAGAGGGTGACACAAATAACCACACTTCCTTCTCTCAAGATCGCTATCTATTTCGCGTCAAAAGGACAGATGGCCTCACCCTTCTTTGCATGGCATCATCATGCATGGTTTTCCCTTCAATCAATTATTTTTTCATACATCGTCTATAGCTTTTGCTTTGTTCCCTTCCCCCCTTGTATTTTAGCTGTTTGAGCATTTCTCTAGCATATATACAACATAAAGAGTGAGAGGAGTACCAGATTTTACAATATTTAAGTATAAATTGGTGGTAATGTTGTTTATTTAGATTGAATTATTTGAGTACCATGCATGCATTTGGGTAGATTGATCAAGCTTATTTTTATATTTGTTGAAATATTGCCATGTGTTTGGGTGGGTGACAAATGATGAATTGGAGTTTTTGAGCATGGCTTGAGCTCATATATGATCTGCTAAGCAAAGGCTTTGAACTTAGGAGGTGAAGGTTAAGCGGGTTTCAACAACGTGCTACACCACATTTGGGGTTATATATGTATGAATTTATTTTAATTTTATAAATTTATTTTAAAGTTGTGAGACCCTCTTAGATCCATAATGGATAGTATTTGTGTTACAAATACTTCAAATAAAAAATATATGTATGAATTTCTTTTAAATTTTAGAAACGTGTTTTAAAACTGTAAAAACCCTTTGACATATTTGGGTTACAAATGTTTGAGATCAGACTCTTTCTTTTATTTTCCCATTAGTTGATCCATTAGTTGACCAAAAATTTGATCAACCATATTTGACAGTTGATTTATAATTTACTACGAAACGTCCAGAAAGACACTCTAATTCAAAACGAGTACTCTCGAGTGGATAAAATAGTGAGTGTACTTGAAACTTTGGTGCAGGGAGAATCCCCTTTGCATTTCTTGAAGATATTCACCAAAGATTTGTGAAGACCTATGGTCGAGCCATCCATCCAGCTCCAGCCTACGCCATGAATGATGAATTCTCAAGGGTCCTGAGTCAACAGATGGATCATTACTCAAATGACCCAAATGCAGATAGGCTAAACAGATCGAAAGATGAAATGAGTAAGGTATAATCTTTCTTCAAACTCAAAATACCATATCCTTTAACAGTATAGTCAATCTGTCCACAAAAGACTAACATTAGAAAACAAATGTTTGGTTCTGTAATAATGGCAGGTGCAGAATGTCATGATAGAGAATATTGATAAAGTTCTGGACAGGGGTGACCGCTAGTTTGGAGCTGCTGGTTGATAAAACTGCTACCCTCCAACAAATACAATCCGCTTCAGAAAGCAGGCTCGCAGTTTCAAAAATACTCTTTGATGGAGAAATGTGAAGCTCATGTGAGTAAGCTGAACGCAAGACCCTCTTAGCGATGAATCCAAAGGGGTTTTCTTTTTGCTCTTTTCTCAATCACGCTAGCGTACTGACATTGTGTTGCAGGGTGGCAATGGTACTCATCATTTATCGTGTGCTTGCTTTCTTCTGTCGTGGCCTGTTGCTTCCCTCCTGCTTGAAGTAAACATATAAACAGTGAACAGTGGGTAGTATTGCCTATATTTGCAGCTGATTATTCTTCAAAATTAACTCAACTCAACAAGGCCATAATCCCAATTATTAGAGGTCATGATCAGCAAGGTTCTCTCTGTGGCATTTGTTTTCTCAGAACCTGTAATACAATATTGGTTGAGAAGCCATAAAAATGGCAGCATGTTTGGGTGTGGCATGTACAGTGACCAGGCTTGTGAAAAGTGATGAATTTTTAACAGCACATATGAGATGGGGTTTGGCATAGTAACAACCTGAAGAAAATAAAATAGTTTAGAAAAGGAGTTTAAAGACCAAAATAATCCATTTGTAAAAAAAAATGGTAAGAATAGTACATATCTCAAAATATTTGTCAAAGTAATATTTTGTATCCACGTAATCATTCACATGGATTTCTTTTTCAAGTGTAAAAAATCACCGTTAGTAACTGTGGTTTTAAAAGTTTCAAAAATATCTTTAAAACCACAGTCTGTAACTGTAGTTTTACAATTTTCTTTAAAACCACAGTTACTAATTGTGGTTTCAAAATTATTTTTAATCCACCCCCGTTTAAATGATATTGTGATTTTAACATTATTTTTAAAATATTATTTATCATAATAACCATAAAACCAGTAACTGTGGTTTTAAAAATATCCTAAAAACCATAGTTACAGACTATGGTTTCACACTTATCTTTAAAGGGAACTCATATAACCATACATCAACTAAAAAAATATGAGATTTTAGAATTTTGTTTTTTTATTTTTAATTTTAGTGTAAATTATTTATGTATCAAAATTTCTTAACGATGTACCAAATTTCCTTAAAGTTCGTTTCGGAGTGGAGAAATTTTTTTACAATTTTTCATTGTCAGTTTAAAACAATTTTTTTTTTTACAAATTATCCTTAATAAATTTTTTCTTTACTATTGTTTTAAAATTATATATATATATATATATATTTATCTTTATTTTTTGTCATATTTTCCTTGAAATTTTGAGAAAATAATTTCGCCTACATGCATTCCCATAAAAATTTATATATTTATGGTAAATAAAATATTTATTTGTTTTATAAATTTGATCACATATGAATTAAATAAAATTATTTTTTTCATATTATTTTAAAATTTTAAAATAATTAAACAAATTGTTTATATTATTTAAAATTTTATATTTTCATATAAAAAATAATATCAATGATTATGATTTTAGGTTATTCCTTACTAATTGTGGTTTAATGATTATTATGATAAAAAATATTTTACCATTAAAATAAAAGTAGATTAAAAATAATTTTGAAACCACAATTAGTAACTATAGTTTTAAGAAAAATTGTAAAATCACAATTTGTAACTGTGGTTTTAATGATATTTTTGAAACATTTAAAACTACAGTTATCAATGGTGGTTTTTTACACTTAAAAAAAAAATTCATCTAGATATTTACGTAGATACAAAAGATTACTTTTGACAAATATTTTAAAATAAGTAATATTCTTACCAATTTTTTTACAAAGAGATTATTTTGGTATTAAACTCTTAGAAAATAGCTTCTACACATGAATTCAGCAAACAATGATTCTACACATGTGAAACCAAAGCTACAGTACTAGTACTAGTCCTGGTCTTGAAATGACAGATGAATTCTTAGACAGAATGATTCCTCACTAGCATCTTTGACACTAGGTACAGTAATAGTCCTTGAATTGGTACGACTGCAGAGTAATAATCCTTGAATTGGTACGACCGCAGGGTCTTGTCCAGGGAAAAAATTCAGGAGGAAATCATTGTACACTGTTTGAAAATTATAGGTGAATTGAAAAAGTGGTCCATAGCAAGTACATTTTTTTTAAAATAATCTTCAAATCCTACACTAAAATAATAACTTACATAGAATAATAACTTGTATGTACTTGGAAGACTGTAATATACTTTTTTACATTCTCAATAAAAAAAAATAAAAAAACATTAGTTTTTTTTTTGTTTTTGAATATAAATGATGAAAATTATGAATTTATATTAAAAAATTTAATGCAAATATTTTAAAATTTTAATTTTACCTACTTTCAAATCCTACTTTTAAAATTAAATATTCTTAAAGAATGATCGTTGCTAATTTTTTATTGAATGATATTAAATGTATGTTATTTTTTTTATATTATTTTTATGTTTTTACTTTGAAGAAAACAAAAATAATATATTTTTTTTGTTTTTATTTTGAAGAGAACAAAAACATATAGTATTTTTTCATTTTATTTTTTTAAATTTAGGTTTAATATATTATAAAAATATAAAATATAAAACATGAGATCCATAATATGAAAATTATAAATATAATAATACTATGAACATGAAACAAAATAAAATAATATACATACATATGTATATGAAATCAATATTATTTAAAATATTAGTATTTATTTATCTATTTATTGGATTATTAATTATTATAGGTGAATATATTTTTATATTAAAAAATAATTTATTTTAATGCATTAATTACACATTATGTTAAAATAAAATTTTAATAAAGAAAATGAAAAAAAATAATGGTTAAATGAATTGTACTTTTAAAAAATAAGTTTTATTTTTTTAATTAATTAGATTTTAAAAAATAGGGAAAAAATAAGAATTATTTTCAAAAATAAAATCAAAATTTAAAAACGGTTTTCACTAAAGAGCATAAAGAGAAATTGAATGGAAGAGAGTTGACATCTAGAAGGGGAAAAAAAAAAAGAGGAAAGGCGAGAGAGTAGGCAGCAGTGGAGGATTGTTTTGGAAGTATGCATTAAGTTACTATTTTAGTATATGATTAAGGATTATTTTTCCTAAAATGTACTTTCCATGAAATCTATTTTTTACGATTCTCAATTCATCCATATTTCCCAAATAGTATACCTTTATATAATTTCCTCAAAATTCAGTCTATATGCTGGCTGAAAGTCTTCTTTCCTAAGATAATGACAAGAAAGAAAAGAAAGAAAATTAGGGAGAATTTGGCAAGCTTTGAAAAAGAAAGTTAGGTATATTTGACAACTGTTTTTTAGAACAATTTTCTATTTTCAAGAATAGAAAAACAAGAAAATAAATTTGACAATCATAAATTGTTTTTGTTTTCTATTTTTAAAAATTTAGTCTATATATAACCGGCTAAAAGCCTTCTTTGCCCACGATAATGACCAAAAAGTAAAGAAATAAAACATGAGAGAATTTGGTAAGCTTTGAGAAAGAAAGCTAGGTATGTTTGACGACTGTTTTGTAAAATAATTTTCTATTTTAGATAATAAAAAAAAAAAAAAAAGTTTGACAATCAAAAACATTTTTTTTATGTTAAATAGAAAAAACAGAAAACACAGTTTTTTCTAAAAACATCTTTTAACTATTTTATGTTGTTTTCACTTGTTTTCTAAAGGGTGTTTTAAAAAATAATTATATAAGCACATAAAATGATTAAAAATAAAAGCTGAATATAAAAATTATTTTTAAAACATATTTAAAAATCCCAAACAAACTTTTATTTTATAAAACATCTTAAAGCAATTTTCAAAAATTGTTTTTTAAAATTATTTTAAAAAATAATTACCAAACATAGCCTTAATCACCTTACAAGTTAGAACAACCTCTTATTACTCATCTAATAATTAGTAGTTAATTACATTAGTAACCCTTCTATTTTCTAAAATTATATTCATCTATCTTGTTGTTCCATAACTTAGGTTAACAAAGTCGCAAAATATCTGAAATGAAGGCACTTGTAATAAATCGAGTCCTTTCATTGAGTTTTTATAATTAAAAACTCTATTTTTTAGGCAAAATATGAAGATTTTGATAGTATTTAAGAAATTTTGTATATAACTTTTAATCAAGTATTTTTCAAGTTTTATTTATATTTTTTCTTTGAATAATCTTCTATACAAAGAGTTTCTCACATTTCTTTTTCATTTTTTTTAATGAGAATTTTAAGTTAATGAAAATTTTAAGGTTTTGTTACAATTTTACATTTGATCATCATCTGTTATTATAGTTTTCTTTTTATTATTATTTTATTTATTTTGATGTTTTATGTAGTTAATTGTTATTTTTAATGATTTGATATTCAACTTTTTATATTATCATTATTATTATTGTTTTGAATATAAAACTTGTTATAATCCTATAATTTTATGTGTTTTATTTATTTATTTATTTTGTGATTTGAAATAGGATTTTATTTAATTTGGTTTTATTGAATAATATGAAATGATGACAATAATATTTGAAAACTTAGATATCGATGATTTTCATACAATATACACTTAAAGGTTTAAAAACTTATTTTGATAGTATTTTTGGAAAATTAATTTTGTATAAATCCCAAAAACATAAAGAATAAAATTATATCTATAAAATATAGAAGATTAAAATTTAGGCACTTGGATTACAAAACAAAAGGAAGAGTGAATCATCATACTTAATTATTTTTGAAAAAAAAATAAAAAGTTGTAACTGGTACTAGTTTAATCAAATTATAAGTTTATATTAACTAATGATCAAAAGTTCAATTACCATAATTCTTAATAATAAAATACACAAAAAAAAATTGATTGTCATATAAAATGTTACGAACACTTTGTCAAGATTATATTAAAATATAAATTAGTGAGAATGAAAATACAATCATTGAAAATTATGTTCATATGTGTCTCAACTGGTTTTATTATTATTTTGAAATTTTTAAAAATTTATTTCTCATTTTGTATGAATAATAATATCTCACCATGTAAATTATTTGCTTGCTGGTAAATTTTACTTGGCTGATCAAGAAAAATCAAAGAGAAAATAACTTTGACTTTGTAGTACTTCAAACATCCTCTTTAAAGACTCGTTCATAAACTTTGTCCAGCTAGGTCAAATGATTGTTTTTATCAATGCTTAATTTTTCATGACAAAATAGAAGATTTGTAGATGTGACCCACTTAGGTTTATGAAAAATTTTAAAATTGGATTTGATCGACTAATTAGATCGTGGACTAATGGCCACTATGGTCTAGTCACCTAAGTTGAACCATTCTTGGATCAAACTAGGGTTGAACCATTCAAACCGTCGAATCCTTGGTTCTTTAAGCACCACTCAAGCCTATTTTGTCCAATTTTTTTTTAATATTTTGCTACTTGTCATTGGGCCTATTGCTAGCCCATAAGAAGAATAGGTCAAGCCTTCATTGCGCCTATTGCTTTTGACTAATGAGCTTTTTGATTTCACCTCCGCCGTTCCAAGGGGAATTTATAGCTATGTTTTTTTCCACATAGCTTTTGAGTTTTTGATGTGGGATTTGTGTAGGAAGTAGAAAAAACTTTTGTTTGCTTAGGGACCGGACCCTTGGACCTTCAGGTTATCAAAAAAATGGTTAGACCTTTGGGATATAGAAGTACTTTGTTAATTATTATTGAAAAACAACATATATTAAAGTAATGCTTCATTCAAATTTTTATTATTTAAAACCCTTAAATAATTATACTTATTATATAATAATATTTATGAAAATGATATAATGTTTTAAAAATTTATAAAATAATTAGATATGCAATTTTCGATATATAATTTAAAAAAAAAATATTATATGTGTTTTATTTAATAAAAATTAAAATATTAATATATTTGTATTTATTCTTACCATTTAATTTGGTAACATCAAATATAAATAATGAATTATTATTATTTTTTAATCTTAATTTTTATTTAAAAAAATGTTAATTTTATATAATATATAAATTATATATTTATTATGTTACCGATTCAACCACGATTCAACCACCGATTTGACTATTAAACCATAAATCAGTAATTTTTCTACTTCATTAACCATTCAATTCTAAAAAACATTGGTGACAAAATTATTGTTTATTTATAGCGAACACTTTTATGGAAAACTTGATATTTTTTGTAGTGACCATTAATGGAAACCATGTCATGATTGTAGGTTCTAGTTAAGGCTAACTTCCAACTAGTTATGGATCATTATCTATAGTTAAAGACATATTTAATTCTTATATTAATATAAATAACATACGTACTATAACCTAAGCCTTATGAGACTTATTTGAGTTTGAGTATTGTTAGATTTGTAATTCTAATCGTTCAAATGTTAGTTTCGTGATAGAAAATTTTTAATTGTTAAATAATCTTGATCATTTCATAATTTTATTTTTTTATTGTTCAAATAATTTGATTTAAAATACTAAATTAAAATAATAATACTTTGGTCATCAACAACTTCTTTAGGACAAATATATTTTAAGCAAGTTACACTAAAAAGATTTATATGATTATCTTGAATATAAGATAAAGTTAATTTTGCTATGTAAGTAGCTATCAAGACTACGAAAATTTTTCTCGAAGTAGAGGAAAGGTTATGATAGTAAGATCTTCATAGATATAAAATTTTAAAATATTGCCTATTGCATAAGATTGGTGTCATAATGACTCATATAGGAATATATATATAAGGAAAATATTTATTCAATCACCATTTTTATGGACTAGTAGATGAGATGTAATTATTGAGTAATCAAAACTTCTATATTTAATATATGTTAATAATGGAATTCAATCATATATATATATATATATATATATATATATATATATATATATATATATATATATATATATATAATTTATCATAAAATTATTTAAATATGACTATAATATTCAAAAATTGAAAATATTGACTCAATGTGGAGTCAAAATGAGGGAGAGATGATTAAAAATCAACCAATTAAAGGCAAATGGAGTAAGAATACGACATGGTAGAGAATAAAGTGGAATAAACAAAAAAAAAAAGATCGAAATAGGATTTCTAGTATTATTATTTAAGACACCAAATTGGTACCTATTAAACTTCAAGTCTAGATTTGAAAGCATATGGTGGTATGTAGGCCATTGAATAAATGTATAAACATATGAAATCATGGTATAAATACATGATACCATGCAAAGGATTTTGACCAAGGGATAAAAGATGAGCCCAAAGTTTAGATGGATGAGATTAATGTACAAAGAGTTAAATCCTTTCCTCTATATGATATAAACAAATGAGACTGGAGTTCAAAGCAATAAGACTTGAGTTACAATCATGCCCTCACCTGGATGATGACGTTTTCTTGATAAGTACAATTTTGTATTATAATCAGACTCCATCCATTATAGGTAACAATCCATCGTGTCATATCGGGTTTGTGATTTATTAAGATAAGAAATAATGAAAATTTATTCAATTTGAATACAACCAATTTAATAATCGTGTTAGAATGAGTTAACACGAATATGACACATTTATTGCTTGTAACACAAAACGACATATTTAATAAATAAATTAAGTTGAATTATGTATAAAATTATACGAATAACCTATTTACGTGATTCTAACTTGTCAAACGCATTATCATGATTATAACCTGTTAAACCTTTCGACACAATCTTAACTTGTTAATACGATTATAATTCGTAATCTATTTAAAATACCTTTTAATTGCTTTAATGTTTAACTTTAAATTTTCAATCATAATTAATTTAATTATTTAATTTTAAATATAATATGTTTATAATATAAAACTATATTAAAATTTAATTTTACACTTCTCTATAAGTTTATTTAATATTTTAATTGTAAATTTCTTTAATATCTATAATGAAATATATAAAATTTTCGTTAGTTTGTTATTTAGTTTTTTCAATTATATGATATTTATAACTTAATTTATTTATTTAATTTTTAAATATATAAAATTAATTATTTATATACGTTAAAAAGGATCATAAATGAGTTTAGTTTTAAATAGGTTTTCAAATTGTACCATCCGGTCACGTCAAAATTAGCAATGGTATTTGTAAGCTTATCCAAATCTCTTATGAGATGAAATCAGAAGGAATCACTGTTTTTTCCTTTTTTTAATTATTATTATTTTTATAATAAAATTTCCGTTTCGTAGTGGAAGAATCTTCGGTTTCAAAGTGTAATGTTCGGCACCATCCGAAAGTGTAAAATTGAGACGACCCCACTTAAGGGAA
Source organism: Vitis riparia (assembly GCF_004353265.1). Taxonomy (NCBI): domain Eukaryota; kingdom Viridiplantae; phylum Streptophyta; class Magnoliopsida; order Vitales; family Vitaceae; genus Vitis; species Vitis riparia. Next base: position 14,384,778 of record NC_048441.1, on the reverse strand, counting down.
GTGGACGTGTTGATGGTCTCCATCATCAACGTACAGTATTTTAATTCACCGCTGGCTCTCTCGAAATCCCGATCCAAGCAGATCATGATCGCTTTCCATTAAACGCAACTTCGTTACTTTCTTCCATCAAACCGCCGCCACGCACCCTCCTAGGGTTCCAGTGATCCTTGATCTCTCTTCAAATCGCTTACCGTTCGACTCTCTTTACTGGATTTCACACATTTCAAAGCTTCCGCAATTCCTAGGGTTTATGCGTTCTTCCTAGTCTTCCCAATTTTCTTTCTCAGGTTAGTGTTCAGCATTTTATTTTCATCGGTCTGTTTGGTTGCCGAGACACCGTGGAAAAAGGGATGAATTTGGAACCTAGGACTTATTTTGAGGGTTTGAACAGCCATTGACATATTCCAAGTTTTTCTTTTCTTTATAGTGCGAATTTTTTAGCAACCAAGTGGAATTTAATTTGATTTAGCATATAAATGTCTCGAATTTGGATTCGAAGCTAATTGTTAAACGACATATAAACGATATATTCCGAGTTTTTCTTTTATTTATAGTGCGAATTTTCTCTGCTCCCATACTTAAGAGCGCATAGGACTCATTCTTTGATGGATGTGTTGTGGCAAAACATGGGAAAACTTTCCCATGTCTGACTTAGAGGAAAAAGATTTGATTTATGCTTTTAATTTATTTTCTCAATAAAATTTTCCTGAAAAAAATGTTCATTTTGGAACAAATGGAATGGGCCTATAGTATCCGCTTAGCTTTTAATTGCCATCGACTTAGCGTTTAATTTCCATCGACTTAGCGTTTAATTTCCATCGACTTAGCTTTTAATTGCCTAAGCTAAAGCTATTTCTATTTTAATGGTTGGAAATATCAGGAATTTGATTAGAAAATTAATTACATTCCCATTCTTGTGCTTGGTTTGTGTTGGATTGGAGATCCAAATCTGTCCTAAGCAACTTCCATATTAGTGTTTGTAAACATTGTGAGTTTGATTGGAAGGTTATTTCCATTCCTACTCTTGCGCTCAGTTTTTTGTTGGAATGGAAATCCAAAATTGGGCAACACTAGTTCTGTTGGTGCTTTTAATATGTTCTCTTATTTATAAAAGAAATCCAACTTGCATCAATTGAGAGTATTGTACCTTATTATTGATGATTTGATAGGCAAACTGAGTAAATTTATTATTAGAAGGACATTACACAAACGGGTTGCAATCTCACATACACATGATGTATACAAGTCGAGCAAAAGAGAAGGAAAAAGCACCAACCTCATAGTAGCTACCTAACTCCACACTATCTAGAAAATCAATAAAATAAGAATGGACATTCCCCAACAATTTACCCACATGTACAAATCTTTTGGAAGCAAACTCTTTGCAACCAAAACTAACCATTTTACTTTCAAAGGTTCTATGGTTATGTGCTCTCCAAATAATCCATTTAGATGCTCTGATAACATTATCCATTCAATTAAGATATTGGAAGTATTTCATCAAATAATAATAATAAAAAAAAAAAACAGAAAGAAAAATTAAGATATTGGAAGTATGGATGTGAAACCTAATTATAGTATAACATTTATTCTTATGAAAATCAAATTAGTTTGGTTGATAAAAAAAAATTATATAAAGCCATCAGCTAATATACAACTCCACTGCATATATTAATTATTTTTTTTTCTTATTTTTACATTTTCACATTTTATCTTCTTTCTTTTCTTTTCCTTGGAGTGTAAGTGAACATATGCCAACATTTATTTATAATTCTGAAAAAAAAAATATAACATGTAGATTCAATTCTGATCTTCAGAAGTACAGGTGGAAGCAACTTTGCTTTTTATGCCATTACAAAATTACATAAAGTATTCAATTATGATATTTATTTAAGAAAGCTAAAGGGGTAAATAACAAGGAGGAAGACAAGAAACATTTGACAAGTCTTAAAACTGGAAATTTCAACAATTAAAAACACTAGAACAATCATGCTCTTTTTTATAAAAATGCTCAAAATCATAAAACTATAACCTCAAAATCATAAAACCATAGCTCAAAACATCAATTCAAGCGGATACTTAAAGCTCACAATGTAACAAGTATTTATCTCTAACTTTGATATGGTTGGTGTTGCTTGGGTATCCTGAAGTAGCTAAGGATTGGAGGTTTCTTAGGAATTACTTTGGTACCATGATAAGAATATTCTTTAATTCTATAGATTAGGGTTTAGCCAGAGGTAGTGATTTTAGTCTTTTTTTCCAGAAGGCTTATTGCATCCAATTCTTCAATCCCCTAGTAGAAGAGGATTTTATCACACTATGGATGACTAAGAAAGAAGACCACAAAATTTTGATGGGTGGTTGTGCCAAATTGTTTATATTTCTTCAAAATTGATATGTTTCTTCTATTGGGTTCATTTTTTTTTATCAGAAATGAAGAAGAATATATTAATAGAAGAAAAGATACAGGAGAAAGGAAAGTTACAAAAGAAAGAGAAGAAACCAAGGGAAGGATGAGAGGTCCTTCCTACACAAACTGAACAAAGGAGAAAACTCCCAACAATAGAACTCTAAAAACAAAGAGAAACCCCAACAATCTTTAAACTTTTAAACGCAAACCGCAATCCAGTTGAGTTGTAAAACATTTAGAGGAACTCCTCTAAAAGCTTCAGTACAAGAAGCCCAAAGAGAAGAATAGAACCGAATCAAATCCCATAACATATCTTCCATTCTCCCTTTATCCTCAAAGATCCTATTGTTTCTCTCTTGCCACACCATCCAAATCAAGGCAAGGCAAGTGATTTGCCAAAGTGTCTTGCCTCTTAATAAGTTCCCCAAGCCTTTAAAAGTAATAACCAACATGTTCTCAAAACTTCTTGGAGGGACCCATACCAACCCTACTAGATTGAATAACTTGTGCCAAAGTCCAATGGTAACGGGACAATGAAGAAAAAGGTGGTCAATCGACTCTCCATTTCCTTTGCAAAGAATGCACCATTGAGGACAGAGGGATTTGTAGGGTCTTCTCATTTGCAACTTATCATTGGTGTTTATCTTCCCATGTGCTACTAACCAAGCGAGGGCCTTAACCTTTGAAGGGACTTTTGAATTCTACAAGAACTTGGCTGGAAGGAATAATATAGGATTTGAGACTTTTGACAAGGCCAAGAAAAAAGATTTCACTGAAAACAATCTTGACGAAGACAAAGACCACGCTCTTGAATCTTCCAAAGAAGAAGAGAAAAGTACAGAATTAAGGGAAGACATTAATCTCTAAAGGAGATCAATTTCTAAATCCGTAAGATTACGGCGAAAGTTAAAATTCCAAGACAGTGGAAAGGAATTGCCAAGGACATTTGAGACAGTGAGGTTTTTTACAAAAATAATTCTGTAAAGATTAGCAAATTGAGAACACAAAGTTTGGTTACCCCACCAAAGATCTTCCCAGAAATGAATTCTCTCCCCATTGCCCACCACTAGGCGGACAAAAGGGGAAAACACCTGGAAAACTTGAGCAATAGCCTTCCAAGGATATATGTGTGACCATCTAACCACCATGTTGGTGTCCCATCCATTAGGATGTGTCCCATATATACTTGCAATAACCTTATGCCAAAGACCACTCCTTTCTCTAGGGAACCTCCAAAGCCATTTCCCTAAGAGAGCAATATTCTCATAGAAGTCTTCCCAAAGCCCAAACCTCCCAACTCCTTTGGTCTACTAACAACCTCCCATCTGATAAGATGATCTTTTTTCCCTTCCCCCACCCAGACCAAAGAAAATCCCTTTGCATCTTCTCAATCTTTGAAGCTATTGATGCTGGAATTTTAAAGAGGGAGAGGAGTAGCTAGGGATGTGAGACAGACAAGACTGAATTAAAGTAATCCTCCCTCCCAAAGACAAAAAGACCTTTTTCCAACCATCCAGCCTCCTCGAAATTCTCTCAACCACCGGATCCCAAAAGCCTATTGTCTTTGGGTTCCCTCCCAATGGAAGGCCTAAATAAGACAAAGGCCACTCTGAAACTCTGCAATCCAAAACCGAGGCCAGACTAGACAACAACTCCTGCCTAGTGTTAATACCTGAAATGGTGTTTTTTTCTAAGTAGATTTTTAAACCAGATACTTGCCCAAAAACCAAAAGGATAATCTTGAGGTTTTGAAGATGTTCCATAGAGGCTTTAGAGAAAAAGATGGTGTCATCAACAAACTGTAACAAAGACACTCTAGTCCTATCCCTCCCCATAAAGAAACCCTCAGTTATCCCAGTTTCCTCTACTCTAATCATTAATCTACTTAGAACATCTGCCACTAGAGTAAAAAAGAAAGGAGAAAGGGGGTCTCATTGTCTCAAACCTTTATAGGCCTTAACCCAACCCTTTGCATTTCCATTAACTAGGATTGCAAAACTTGATGAAGACAAACAACCCCTTATCCAAGATCTCCATTTCTGGCTGAACCTCTTCCTTTGTAGCACATGATCTAAAAAGCTTTAATCCACATGATCATAGGCCTTCTCAAAATTGATTTTGAAGACTACCCCTTCCTCCCCTGACCTTCTTTTCTCATCCACCACTTCATTGGCTATCAACATAGCATCCAAAATGTGTCTCCCTTCAACAAACGCTCCTTGAGAGCTAGAGATTGTTTCATGAATAACTTTGCGTAAACGCCTTGATAAGGCCTTAACAATTATCTTATATAAACTTGTAACCAAGCTAATAGGTCTATAATTTGAGATTTTAAAAGTTTGGCTTTTCTTAGGCACCATAGCAATGAATGTCACATTTGTACTTTGATTTATTACCCCTTTGGTGTGGAACTCAAGAAACACCCTCATAAGATCCTCTTTTATCACATCTCAACACACTTGATAAACTGCTATAGTAAAGCCATCAGGGCCAAGGGTCTTTTCCTTATTCAATTGGAAAACTGCCATTCGTACCCCTTCTTCAGAAAAAGGCCTATTCAGCCAGACTGCACTCTCTCCAGAAATAGGGACCCAATCAATTCCTTCAATCCTCCAAGAATCACCTTCAGGTTTGGAATAGAGTTTCCCAAAGAAATTTACAATCTCCTCAGAAATAACCTCAATGTTATTTAAAGTCTCCCCCCTCTCAGAAATCAGAGACTTAATGAACTTCTTGCTTCTTCTTCCAGTGGCCATTCTATGAAAGAACTTAGAGTTGCAATCCCCTTCTTTAATCCACTTGACCCTAGTTTTTTCTCTCCATTGAACCTCTTCCTTTAATAACAAATCCTCTAGCTCCCTTCTTCTTAAGGTCCTTTCTGATACCAAATCAAGATTTAAATTCCCTTCTTGTTTAATTGATCAATTCTACCTAAGTTCGAAAGAATGTGCTTTTTCCTCTCTCTTAAATCTCCAAAGGCCACTATATTCCACTCTTTCAACTTTGATTTAACAAATTTTAGATTCCTCATAAACTTGTGACTTTCCCAACCTTCAACCGTACACTTTTGCCACCAATCTCTAAACTTCTCTTTAAACTTAGGATGGAGCAATCACATATTCTCAAACCTAAAAGGAGTCGGCCCCCATTTTAAAGGATTAGTTTCCAAACAAATTGGGCTATGATCAGAGGTCCATTTAGGAAGGGCCTCTTGAAAACTTTGAGAGAAAAAAGAATCCCACTCAGAAGAAAACAAAAACCTATCCAAACTCTTGCATATAGGAACAACTTGCATGTTTGACCACGTAAAAGCCGCATTCCTTAGAGGGGGATCCAACAAACCACTCTCCCTTATAAACTCGTCAAAACACCTCATATTGAATGCTAACCTAGAATCACCCATCTTCTCAGAGATCCTCCTGATAACATTAAAATCTCCTCCTACACACCACTTTGGAAAGGTCAGATCATACAGGTCTTGAAGCTCCAACCAAAAGTCCTTCTTCCACAAAGGCATATTCGGACCATACACCGAGGTTAACCAAAAAGACCCTTCCTCACCAGAGTTCAACTTCACATTTACAGAGAAAGATCCTAACACCTTCTTTGTACACTTGAACTTAATTGAATCCCACAGAATCACAATCCCCCCTGAAGCCCCAAAAGCAGGAAGAGCAGCCCACTCCAAGCTTCTGCCTTTCCAAACACTGCTCACAAACCTCCTGTCCCAAATTACTCTCTTTGTTTCCTAAAGCATCACAACATCTGGACTTTGAGTACTTAAAAACCTTATGACAGTCCTCATTTTCTTCTTGGAACCTAATCCTCTTGTATTCCAACTTAAGATCTTCATGTAAACAAAAACAACCCATCACAACCAGCAACCAAACCTAATCCTCCCCTCGGGTTCCAGAGTCATTTTTCCTTTTTCTTCTGAAATAAACCTTATCCGCAGAAAGAGTACTTTTGCTCTCTACTTCCACACCTTTTCCATTATCTCTGACGATTCTAATCCTCAAAATCTCCAACACCGACTGAACCTTGACCATCTTCCTAGGCGTGAGTCCCTCAACTTGAAAACCTTCCAACGGGAGGGTGGGAGGTTCTGGCTCTGGGGACGAAGCCTTACTTGAGACACAAAGCTCCTCTGGGTTATTGAGTGATTCCCTAAGGAAAGGGCAGTCTTTAAAATTTTGGTTAGAGGTTTCTAGGGGAAACGCCACACCTTCAGAACAGGACACGCCACCACGACGACTGAGATCAACAACAGGAGAAATAAAAAAGGGACCACGCTGAAAGGCAAAGCTTGACTCCAACGGAAACGAAGAAAAAGGCTGACAACGAGAAGGATGAACAGAAAAAACAGAGGAGTCAGGAAGAAATTTTGGCTCAAAACCTTATTTACCAAATTGCAGCGTGAAATCCCCTTGTCTCCCTGGTAAAATCTTTGGAGGTTTCTGGAACAGGAGAAAGAACACTCTTACTGGAGAGTGATCTACCCCGAAGAGTGGCTCGATTTGCTTCCTATGAGCCACCCCCTTCTAGGTTGTGCTTCGGGACAGAGGACACCTCCTTTAAGCTCGGCGGCTAGCTTCTTGCTTTGCACCTTGCGGAGACTGAGGAGCCTTTTAGCTTTGATGACTCTTGAAAATGATCTTTTGGCATTACCTCCTTTGCAGAGGACCCTGAGCGTAGAAGCTTTGAAGATGAAGGCGCTGCTGGGCCACCATTAGAAGAACCTGCTTCTATTTCATGGACTAGACTCGCTAGGGGCCCAAAACACTTCGCCCCAAACTGGGCCCTATCAGGACGGGCTTTAAAAAGGGCGTCTGGTTTTGTTGGCCTGATAGCGTTTCCCGTCGTTGGGCCCAAAATACTCCTTCCCTTTCTTTTCTCCACTTTGGAAGCCGATTTTGAATTTGGAGAAAAGAATGGGAACGATGACGAGGCCTCCAGCTGTGGCACTCATTGTCCCTAGCAGTAGCTCGTAGCCCCTCAACGATCTTTGGCTTCTGAAAGACGCAACCTCCCGTTGTCATCAACCCGTCCTTGCTGCGAGTTGACTCAGGCTTGAGAAGGTCATCTCCTTTATCTTCTCCAGTGACTGTAACTGCAATTGTAAATGACCAGGCTCCATCTTCCACCTCTAGTAGCGCTGGAAGCACGACATTTGGAAGCATCTCCACCCACAATTTTACCTTCGACAAGTTAACAAGCTTCAGCAATTCCCTCGCCACCTTCGTTACCTTCCCTCACTTCTGCAAAATGTATCTCGGCTGAACCTCATCCCACAGATGAAAAGGAAGGCCTCTTAGTTCTAAGTTTCTAACCAACCCCTTCTAAATTTCCATAAACGACATAGTTTTCTTTTGGCGACCATTTCCTCAGAGCAATAACCCCTCCTGTCACTGTTAAACTCCCTTGATCTTGAAACCAATGAGCTCTCCTTGCAGAATCCGCGAAAAAAACCCTTTGTAATCGGAAATGGGGGTTACAGACACCATTCCTTTCATACCCATCCTTCTCGCGATAGCTTTTCCTACATCAAACCAGTCTCGTATTTTTCCTTTACTTTCACAAACTATAGCACTTGCCCATTTTCATCAAAGCACCGTTCCTAGGCCCTTCCTCTGCAACCACATCTGCATAGGACCGCCCTCCTCTGTAAATTCCCTTGCTCACTTGAGACTTTTTAAACATCTCCTTCGAGGCTCTTTCAGATTGAACAGACAAGTCTCAGACTAAAGAAATCGCCTTCCTAAGGGTTTTCCATCCATAGCCTTTAACACTGTCAGGAACAACTAGAACTAGAGGTTTTCTCTTTGCAACGATTTCTGTAATTTTCATAAATCTCCCTCTGCTATTAAAACAAATCTTCATCAGATGAGTCTTAGTCTTGCTCCTTATCTTTCGAATGAAACCCCTGGAAGCCTCCAACTCCACAGCTTTCTTCAAATGCTCCAACAACCAATCCAACTTCTCCTCTCCAAAACCTAACAAAACCACAAAACCTCGACTTCTCTCTGTTATTGAAATCCACGTTCCCCATTGAAGCCTTCAAACTTTACCTGTAAAGCCTTTCTTTCCACTTCAAAAAACTGATTTCGAATCATTTTTCACCTAGCTTGATTCATAAACTTTACACATTTTTCCAGTTCTCCCTCATGACTATCTAGGTCATCAAATATTATTCATTGAGGTTGAGATGTTGATTGGCGAGAACATAAAAAAGTCAAGTGGGGTTCTTCTATTGGGTTCATCACTTAGGTTATTCACAAAGTGTGGTGTAAGACATTTGGTTTCTTTTATAAGATTTTACTTCCATGAATTATAGAAAGCAATATCCCAACTCTTTTTACCTATGCAAATGAATTCACCTTTTTGGACTAGTATACCCCTATTTCCTTTTTTATTAGACATTTTATGATGGCCTATTTGAAGGATTTCTCATTCTTCTTTTTTACTTTCGATTTCAATGCAACGAAAGAGTTGTTATCTCATAAAAAATGGATTTTGGTCCAGCAATATACTTAATGATTTCTCAAGTATCAAAATTAAAATATATGAAAACCAAATAAAAAAAAAATAGAATTGAAATAATACATTTAGGTTCCTTTACAAATTGATAAGGAGGAGTTGCTTTCATAACCTTTATAAGATCTAACTTGGAGCATATTTCTTCTTAAAAATATATTGAAAATAGGAGGGATGTGCTTGCGGTTTTAATTATGTTGAAGAGACAAATTCCAGTGTTTGAAAACCCATCATTCCTATTGATTTTCACAACCCATGTTTTATGGGTTATGATTTTTGAAGAGGAATATATTCATAAGTTTAAGATAATGTCTTAATCAATGAATTATCAAAATGGGGATATAGCATCCATTTCCAATACTCATCTTTGCCTATTTTAGACAAATTGGAAGGAATGTAATAGAAGATCCTTTGAAGGCATGCGACACACAAATCAATCTCTTAAGATTCCCTTACTTCTAACCTACACTTGTGGTCTTGTGGATCTTTTCAAGATGATGTTTAAGCTAGTTCCCCAATCTTGATAGACTTCATTAAGTGATTGTGTTCTAAGTACTAAATTGTTGCTTTTTGCTTTTTAGATGCATACTTACTATATACTAGGTGTGCGACCCTTTTTTTGATTAATGCTTTTAATATATTCCCATTTTCTTATCAAAAAAAGGAAAAAAAAAAAAAAAAGAGATCAGTTTCCAATGTTCTATTCCATGAACTAAACAATGCTTAACTCACTTTAAGGTAGAAGAGGTTCGAGAAATTCTTTTTAGTAAAGTTGGGTGTGAGATGCTTTACAAAAAGACGTTTCAAAATTTAAACTTTTTTAACATATTAATCATTAATCTCTTTACACATTTTGTTTTTTAGCGTCACTTCACTAGAAGTTAAAGTTGAGCCAAATGAATTTTTTAAATCTTAGGGAAAGCTTATTGTATTTATATAGGTTTGGGAAAAATAGATACACCTTAGTATTAATAATTTCTCAAGAAATATTTTTTCATTGAAATAATCTACATTGAAATAAATAAAGCCTTGTAACAATTTGAGTATGATAGATAAAGAGAATAAGGACATGGAGAGGGAAAGAGATGCCGAAAAGGTGTGCATAATACTCCCCTCTATTTGTTTTGATGCAACTAGAGAGAGTGCAATGGTGTAACTTTTAGAGAAGGGGAGCACTTTCAAATCTTTTCTTAAAAACCATTTGGGGTTGGTATAAGATCCCTTGGAGGTTTATATCAAATTTCATTGATAGGTTGGGTTTATTCATAACCTTTTGATCTCTCTTCTTAGTCCTTTTTATTTTCATTAGCACTTCTATATACTTGTCTATTTTTTTTTTTTTTTTCTATCAGAAACAAAATTGTATTAAAATAAATAAAAATACATGAGAAGAATGAGGAGTCCTCCCCATAGTTACAATAATTGATAAAAAAAAAAGGATAAACTCTATCATAATACAAGGAGACTTAGCCAACCACTATGGACTAAAAAGAAATACAAAAACCTCTCTTCTAGTCCACACAAAACTCCTGTTGTTGCCATTCAACCCCTTTTGTTCTACATGTTGAAGATCAATCAAGCTAAACAGCATTGAGAGGAATGTCTTTGAAAACAAATGTACAAGAAGCCCAGAATAAGGTTTATTGGAATTTTGAAAACCTTGAAAATTTTGATCTTGAACTCCTCTGGGTTTTTGAAAAGAAAACTAGATGTAGAATTCTTCATTTCAATCAACAAAAACATTCGAGATTATACAAATCGAAAAAATAATAACCTTTTTACTTGAAAAAAGATAAAAGTTTATATTTTGACCTTTTTCTCTCTAACTTCAATGAAGATTTGATGCTAAATGAATTCGCAATTTTTGAAAACATCTTAGCCCCAATTAATCTTCAATGATTTTTTTCTCAACCTTTGTGCACTTGGGAATTTAGGTTCCCCAACAATTATTATTTTTATTTTATTTTTGATAATCAATGAACCTTCTATGGCCAAGCCTTTAGGACTCTCCATGAGGACCCAAGCCTCGGGGTGCTGACCGCCCCACAACAACTAGCATCGGGTAAATTTAGGTATCATTAGTGGCAGGATTCAAACCCAAGACTATGTGCCACTTATTGGGACCACACTTTCTAATGTTCGTCCTAACCAACTGGGCTACCCTGGTGGGTTCCCTAACAACTATTCTTCTTTTGAAAAAGAATGCTATCTAGTAAAGTCTTATGGAAGACTAGGGTCTATGAGAATAAGAGAAAAGAGAGCTTAAGGTTTTTTTGTCGAGAAATGTAATAGGCATCCACATTTTCTCTTTCCACATACACCTCTTTTTGTTTTTTCCTTTAAATAAGGTGGTTGTAAAGAGAGAAAAAGTCGATGCATGTAACATCTCTCTTTTTTGTCCTTTAAAAAGAAGCATCTCAATTATTTTCCTTGTAGGTATAAGAAAGAACAACATAACCTTAGTTACTTAGATATCTTTCCATATATAATTATGATTCTAAAGTTTTTTCATATTAAAAAATATGAATTTTAGAATATTCTCATGATATGTTGGAATACTTGTTATGATATTTGAACCTAAAATCAAAGTTCTCCCCAAATTAAAAGTTGATCTTGTGCAGTAAGTCAATGTTTAACTTAATCTTTGTAAAAGTAAATGATTAATTTCTTCAATGTCTTGTGCCTTTCGGTGCTTGTTGTATATGTCCTGCGTACTATGGTGCGTCGTCTCTTTGGAAAGTGTTTATAAAATCATATTATTTGCTTATAAAAAAAAAATTTCTTCGATGTCTTAAAATCACATCCAAACCCAACTTAAATTCTATGGATGGAATCAAAATGAAACAATGATCTAAACAAGACTCGTATTTATATATGGAATCTCATGAACGAAGTACCAAAAATATGCTTAAGGGCAAATTTTATGTGTGTGTTATAAAACCTATCTATTGTGACCGAAACCATTCCTTAGTTACCTTTGTTATTGTTTAAGCCAATTTTTATTGTTAATTATTTTTCCTAAACCAAAAGAAAGGGTGTCAAAAGGTTCATAAGAAGCCATTACTAGGGTTTGATGGTCATGCTACCATTTATCTCCTTATGAAGCATACTAATGTTCTAACCAATCTCTATCATCTGGTTGGTGGTAGCAAACTACAATCATATCCCATTGGTGGTACCAAGTTATAGGAAACATTGTGCTAATATCCAAAACTTGTTAGACAATTTGCAATTGAACACATATATTCTTCTTGGATCCTTGACCCATTCACATATGATCACAAACTAAAAGACACAAAAGCCTTTTTTTTTTTTTTGATAGGAGATGCAAAAGCCTTTTATTAAATGACATCCTTTTATAATATATAATAATAACAATTAAAAAAGATTTTGTAAATCCTTTTCTTTAGATGAAATCATTAAGCTCAAATTTTGTGATTACATATAGCCAATCAAGAGTATATTTTCTTTATAGATTCCTTACTTGAATTAATATGTCCACAAACTCAATATGTCATGTACCCAATATAAAATGGTTGTAGATCTTAGGACTATACATATGACCAAATCAAAGTGCATAAGGCAAGAACCTTGAACTCATTAATCCTTTTAAGCTTGAGAGTACTTGCTATTTAACTAGTTGAACCTTTTTTTTGATAGACAACAGAACATCTATTAAAAAGCGCCAAAAGAGGGGGCACACCCTCTGTTCACAAGCAGTATACACCAAGCACACCCTACGTTCACAAGCAGTATACACCAAGCACGCTATGAACAAGTGTCGTAACCAATACACCAAGAGACCTAACAATCTAGTCAAGCTTTACATTTTATGATGATCATTTAGTTAGCATAAATTGTAAGCTCAACAACTCTAATGACCAAGTCAGGCCATACTACCAATGTAGTAACTATCGATTGTAATGGACCAAATGGATTGCCCATTTCCAATTTCTGTTTCGAACTAAGTTCTAGTTTGGAGGATGCCAATAAGCATATACTCCTATATTTATACTCAATTCTTTGCATCATGTTATCTATACTCCTAGCCTTAAATATATTAATACACTACTCATATTAAATAGATACAACTTATTCAAAATATGCAATGAAATTCATAGTAAACTATTTTATTCATAAGATAAAATATCAAATAGAGTGACTTTTGTGGCATACAATCCTAACACGCATCACCCAATTGGAATCATTATGCTCATAATGAGTTTTGAACAAGTTGCTAGTTGCTTGCCATATTCCATTATAACAATTCATTCCTTGCTACCAAATTGAATATAACTGAGAACTAAAAAATTCTATACTTGTTAAGTGTAAATGAAAAAAAGATGCAATTTTTTAAGTACCTTAAAATTATGATTGGCCCAAGAATTTGTTTCATGAGAAGGATGTGTGTGCGTATATATATATATATATATATATATACGTTTTTATTCAAAACAAAACAAAACTTCATTAATATCGAGTTAGAAGTGTATGAGAAGGATGAGAAATCCTTTCAAAATATATTGAATTTGATTAAAAGATTTGATGTATAATATGTCTCCTATACCTCCCACAACTTAACAAAATAAGTTAGGTTCTATTCTCCTTAGAAATTAATGCATCTACAAAAGGAGGCTGCAACTTTGCTTTAAGATTTGTTGTTTTAAACCTCCATTTACACACTAAGTTCCAATTGAGCTGAATAACACTAAGAGGGATGCCCTTGAAATCTGAAGTTTTTGAGACCAGAAAAAAGGAATAGAAGTGAATTATGTCCCATATCGATTTTACACTTTTTCACTTATCTTTAAAAATCCTTACATTTCTCTCGTACCATGCTATCTAGATCAAAGTGAGGCAATCGGTTTTCCAAAGAGTTTTTCCTGTATTTGTACTTCTAAAGCCTTTAAAGGGAATGATCATCATGTGACTTATGCTTGTAGGAGGAACCTAATCTAGCTTAACCAGGCTGAATAATCTATGCCAAAGCACTATAGTTGTTGAGCCATGTAAAAGGATATGATCAATTGACTCACCACTCATCATACAAATAGTGCAATAGTTAGGACTAAGGGCTTTAGGAGGTCTTATCACCTTTAACAAGTTGTCGGTGTTAACCTTTTTGTTAGCCATTAACTAGGCGAAGGTCTTGGCCTTAGATGAGGCTTTAGATTGCCATATGAATTTTGCCGAAGAGAAATGAACAGGAGCTTCCCTTTTGCAACATCTCAAGCTTCTTTTCTTGATTGTGTAAAAGAAAATGGTCAATCGTCTCACCACTCATCAAACACATAGTGCAACAGTTAGGACTAATGGCTTTAGGAGGTCTTATCACCTGTAACAAATTGTTGGTGTTAACCTTCTTGTTGGCCACTAACTAGGTGCAGGTCTTGACTGTAGATAGGGCTTTAGATTGCCATATGAATTTTGTAGGAGAGAAATGAACCTGAGCTTCCCTTCTTCAATGTCTCGAGCTTCTTTTCTTGATTTGATGCTCCCTTGGCATCCCAAATTAAAGCTATTTGTACAAATTGGTGCTTAAGTGCTAAATTTTCTTTAAGCCCTTGGTGACAATGAAGATATCTCTTCAACCTCTTTAGAATAAATAAATGAAGATTAAGGGGAAGATTTTACGAATCAAAATGAATGGCTTTGACAAATATGCACTACCTAGTGCTTACATCAATAGATCTCCAATATGAGGAGAAATATCCTCATGATGTTGTTCGGTATGAAGAAAGATCAATCGTCGAATGGAATTTAGATGGATTATCAAAATGTTGGATTTTGAAATTGAATGTTAATAAGGATTTTGAGTTAGCAAAACCGTAACATATGGATTCATTGGCGAACTTAGAATCTTGTGGGACTCTTAATTGTTTAGTGCAAGGATGTATTTCTGTCTAAAGTATATTTAAGACTTGATTTTAATTCTGACTTTTGGAAAGAAAAATTCTTATCTTGACTTCGCCTTTATATCTAAGCACAAAGGATTAATTCCATTTTCTTAGTATACATATGGGCCTTTAGCTTCAAAGATATGTGCAGAGTGACTATCCTTATGCATAGACTTAAAACTAAAAAAGTAGTTAGCTAAGGAAAAGATGAGCGGTAGGAAAGACCTAGGGGGCTTTTGTGAGCGATTTAGATTTGACAATTTAATTGCACACCTACCTTTAAAAAAATGGGTAAAGTATACCAAATAAGGAGGAAACATTATAGAAAAGGAAGATGATGGTATAAGTTGCTTAAAGCAACCTACAAAACTTATGAGAAAGGGTAAAAGCCACTTCTAGTTTGTTTCAAGTGTGGAAAAGTTGGTCACTACAAAAATGTGTAGAACTAAAGAGAAAAAATAGTAACAAGGAGACCCCCTTTCTCCTTTCCTTTTTACTTTAGTGGCAGATGTTCTAAGTAGGTTGATGTTCAGAGTAGAGGAAACTGGGATAACTGAGGGTTTCTTTGTGGGGAGGGATAGGACTAGAGTGTCTTTGTTACAGTTTATGGATAACACCATCTTTTTCTCTAAAGCCTCTATGGAACATCTTCAAAACTTCAAGATTATCCTTTTGGTTTTTGGGCAAGTATCTGGTTTAAAAATCAACTTAGAAAAAAGCACCATTTCAGGTATTAACACTAGGCAGGAGCTATTGTCTAGTTTGGCCTCGGTTTTGGATTGCAGAGTGTCAGAGTGGCCTTTGTCTTATTTAGGCCTTCCATTGGGAGGGAACCCAAAGACAATAGGCTTTTGGGATCCGGTGGTTGAGAGAATTTCGAGGAGGCTGGATTGTTTGAAAAAAGGCCTTTTTGTCTTTGGGGGGGAGGATTACTTTAATTCAGTCTTGTCTGTCTCATATCCCTAGCTACTTCCTTTCCCTCTTTAAAATCCCAGTATCAATAGCTTCAAAGATTGAGAAAATGCAAAGAGATTTTCTTTGGTCTGGGGAAGGGAAGAAAGATCATCTTATCAGATGGGATGTTGTTAGTAAACAAAAGGAGTTGGGAGGTTTGGGTTTTGGGAAGACTTCTCTAAGAAATATTGCTCTCTTAGGGAAATGGCTTTGGAGGTTCCCTAGAGAAAGAAGTGGTCTTTGACATAAGGTTATTGTGAGTATATATGGGACACATCCTACTAGATGGGACACCAACATGATGGTTAGATGGTCACATAGATGTCCTTGGAAGACTATTGCTCAAGTTTTCTAGGTGTTTTCTCCTTTTGTCTGCCTAGTGGTGGGCAATGGGGAGAGAATTCGTTTTTGGGAAGATCTTTGGTGGGGTAACCAAATGTTGTATTCTCAATTTGCTGATCTTTATAGAGTTATTTCTGTGAAAAACTTCACTGCCTCAAATGTCCTTGGCAATTCCTTTCCATTGTCTTGGAATTTTAATTTTTGCCGCAATCTTACTGATTCAGAAATTGATCTCCTTCAGAGATTAATGTCCTTCCTTAGTTCTGTACTTTTCTCTCCTTCTTTGGCAGATTCAAGAGCGTGGTTTTTGTCATCGTCAAGCTTGTTTTCAGTGAAATTTTTTTTCTTGGCCTTGTCAAAAGTCTCAAATCCTATCTTGTTCCTTTCGGCCAAGTTTTTGTGGAGTTCAAAAGCCCCTTTAAAGGTTAAGGCCCTTGCTTGGTTAGTAGCACATGGGAAGGTAAACACCAATGATAAGTTGCAATTGAGAAGACCCTACAAATCCCTCTGTGGTGCATTCTTTGCAAAGGAAATGGAGAGTCGATTGACCACCTTTTTCTTCATTGTCCTGTTACCATTGGACTCTGGCATAAGTTGTTCAATCTAGCAGGGTTGGTTTGGGTCTCTCCAAGGAGTTTTGAGGACATGTTGGTTATTGCTTTTAAAGGCTTGGGGAACTCATTAAGAGGCAAAACACTTTGGCAAATCGTTTGCCTTACTTTGATTTGGATGGTATGGCAAGAGAGAAACAATAGGATCTTTGAGGATAAGGGGAGAACGGAAGAGATATTATGGGATTTGATTCGGTTCTATTCTTCTCTATGGGCTTCTTGCATTGAAGCTTTTAGAGGAGTTCCTCTAATTTTTTTACAACTCAACTGGATTGCGGTTTGCGCTTCAAAAGTTTGAAGAATGTTAGGGTTTCTCTTTGTTTTTAGATTTCTATTGTTGGGAGTTTTCTCTTTTGTTCAGTTTGTGTAGGAAGGACCTCTCATCCTTCCCTTGGTTTCTTCTCTTTCTTTTGTATCTTTTCTTTCTCCTGTATCTTTTCTTCTATTAATATATTTTTCTTCGTTTTTGATAAAAAAAAAAAAAAATAGTAACAAAAATAAATGAATTAAGTATAGATGAATACCTAAAAAGGCAATTGTATCAAGTCTTATTAGAAGAGACTTCAGAGTTTGATGATGAATGGCAAGTTGCTCTAATCAAAGGATCAAGAGCTCATTAACATATCTCAGTCTAATTTGGATTCCTCAGAGGGAGAGGGAGAAGGTAAATGTGGATGTGAGTGTGATCTTTATAAGTCTATGTTAAAAATTAATGGATTAGGCCTTAATGTATAACCATAGAAGGGCTAATTTAGAAATAATGGATGAAATAGAAGATCCTTACATCAAAGAAAAGGCTTTAAAGAAATGCATGGAGCTTTGGAGAACTCCAAGAAATAATATAGTGACAACCAAAAGAGCCCTATGGCTTCAAGATTATCATATATAATTCTAGCAACAAGTAGCTTAGAGAGACCCCACAGTCTAGGAACTATGAAAAGAAACAAATGAAGTAACAGGAGAGATTAAGAGTCTTAAAACCAGGATCTTAGTATTGGAGCTCTACAACCAATATCCTGAAAAAGAAAACTGAAAATGACAATGTTGGTGTAGAATTTGGCAATCTTATCCAGGAGGAGCAAGAAGAGAACGAAAGAGTGTTAGAAGAGAATCTCTGAGCCTTCTAAGAACCTGGAGTGACTAGTAAAGCAAAAGAAGAGGAGAACATGACAGAAGAATAGGTAGCAGGACTACGGTTTATCAACCACCTTATTGATTAGGTGAGAACTTAATGGTGGTATACCCATGTAGATAAAGTTAATAAAGAAGCAGTGGTCCTTATTGATTCAGGAGCTGATTTAAACTGCGTGAGGGACTTGTTCCCATAAAATATTTTGATAAGACTACCCCGGTTCTAAATGTGGCTAATGGGAGAAAGATGATGATAAAATTATAAGCTTTTATTCTATTTTGTGTAATAAAGGAGTATGCTTCCAAATACCATTTATAATGGTAAAAGACTTAACCTGGTTTGTAATATTGGGAATTGGGAATGTCAATCCTAAATATGTTATATTCTGTTCACAGTTTGGATAAAGCAGGTATAGGATCAATTGTGAAAGGGTCTAGGGTAAAATTTGAGTCCATAAAAGAACCGAAGACCAGATTTATTGACAAAATATAACAAAAGCTGAAGAATAAACACAAGTTTTATATTTTGTGAAAGAGGAAATCCAATAACAAATTGGTAGAAAAGAAACTATCGGATCCTCAGCTACAAGCAAAAATACAAAAGTTCCAAAAGGCTTTTGAAAAGGAGGTTTGTGTTGAAATCTCAAATGCCTTTTGGAATATAAAGCAACATCAAGTGTGACTTCTTTACGAGGAAGGTTTTAATGAGACAATAATACTATGAAGGCAAGATCTATTCAAGCGAATGTGGGTTACTAAATATTTATAAGAAATGGATACAAGATTTGTTAGACAAGAAACTTATATGGAAAAACTACTCACCCTTGAGTTGCCCGACCTTTTATGTGGTAAAGGTGGCTGAATTGGAAAAAGGAGTGCGTAGGTTGGTAATAAACTGCAAACCATTAACAAGGCCCTAAGATGGATTAGGAATCCTATCCCAAATAAGAAAAACCTTCTTTGGGAGATTACACAATGCAATAGTCTTTTGTAAGTTTGACATGAAATTTGGATTTTGGCAAATTTGTATTGCAAAAGAAGATTAAGACAAGACTATGTTCACAATACCTTTTTGGCATTATGAATGGAACATGATGCCATTTGGACAAAAAATTGCTCTTTTTGAATTCTAGAATGTTATGAATGGAGTATTCAATCCATATACTACATTTACTATTGTGTATATAGATGATCCTTTGATGTGCTCTGATTCTGTTGACTAGCATTGGAAACATTTGAGAATATTCTTAAAAATTGTGAAGTGTGTAAAGCTGGTGGTATTAGCAAAAAAAGTTGTTTAAGATGAAGGTAAGATTTTTTTGGCTATAATATCCATAAGGGGGCTACCATCCAATTGACAAGGCTATTGAATTTGCAAACAAGTTTCTTGATGAAATTAAGGATAAGAAACACTTACAAAGGTTCCTAGGAAGTTCAAATTATATCTTAAGACTTCCGTAAGAACTTAGACAAAGGTTGTGAGCCCTTACATAAGGTCTCAAAAGAACCCAACTTGGTTGAACAAGCCTAGATAATAAGGAAAATTAAGTTAAAAGCAAACGTTTGCTTTATTTAGCAATACCTCATCAAAAGACATTTAAAATGGTCGAGATTTGGAGGAATTTTTTAGTAAAGGATTTATGATAGAGAAACATTGATAAAGTATACATATGGGCTATGGAAGCTTGCTCAATGAAAATATTCGACCATTAAAATGGAGATTTTAGGAAGAATTCAAGTATTGCTAAGTTTGAGAGTGACTTAATAAATTGAGAATTTCTCATAAGGGTAGACTGAAAGGCTACAAAAGATGTGTTATACTCTCAACTATTAAAATGACTTATTCGCTCATAGTTGGTTCATGTAATTCCGCTTAGAAACTCTTAAAGAAATCTCAAATAGGGGCAAATTAAAGATATCCTTCTTTATCCCTTAAATAAATCATACTCATTATTCTTTTCTATTGATACGCGAATTACTTCTAGGCAAATTCTTTTTTGGTTCTTTGTCTTATATGATGTTCCTTAGATTATGAAAGTGGCTTATTTTAGCCCTAATGAAGATGATCTATGGGATTATATCTCTTTCTTAGAGCAACTTTTTCATTCTAGTGGTAGGATAAATACAAATTTTCCCCTTAATACCTTGATAAAATTCCCATTAAATCAAGAAGATCTTTTCTCCCTTCTTTAATATCGTAAACTCCTACCCTTGATTTGAATGGTCCTTTGGCATCCCAAATTAAAGTTATTTGTGCAAATCAAGGGTCTTTGTTTGAAGCAAAGCTTAAGTGCCAAATTCTTTTAGCCTTTGGCAACAATTACAATATTTCTTCAGCCTTGATCAAAATGAAGATGACTGTTTTGGGATTGCTTTGCATGCAAGTAATAATTCACCCCACCATTGAGGTTGCAGAGATTTTGATGTTAAAGATGTACTAAGGCTATAAGATTCCAAGCTTAAAGTAGAATCTATCTTTGGAAAAGCTGGCTATATTCCAAACTCCACTTATCTAAGGGCAAGTGTCATGTCCGAATAATGATTGTTATCTAAGAATCTATCTTTTAAATTTCCTTTAGATTTTTCTATACGCTCTTTATGTTTGTATAAACGAGGGGTCTTGTGTTTGTAAGATGCCTTGCCTCTATCATATGTTTTAGTGTGTTTATTTTGAGTGCTTAGAGTGTTTTTGAAAAGTGTTCCTGGTGTTCTTTAGCTTGTAGTTTGTGTTTTAGTGTGTTTGCAACTTATGTAAGTGTTACACGTATAAAAGTAGCTGACCAAACGTAAAATGGCTAAGACGAAGAATAATGATAATAATAATAGTAATACAAGAAAGATTGAGAATAAGCATTTATATATCTGATCAAAAAACAAAAAACAAGCATTCATATATGTAAACAACTTGTAGAAACAACATACAAACTTGAATCAATACAAGCCAAGGTGTAGTGATAGTAGACAAGAAACGATCAATAAGAAACTAACAAAAGCAAACTAAGAGGAAAAAAATGTCTCTTACACATAGTACCATTCCTATTTAGAGATACAAGAAACCTAAAAGAAAATAAAACCAAATCTCATATGACCATTGATAGATTTCGGTAAGATTCCCCATTCTGTTGAGGACATGTGTTTTAGAGAGGTGGAGTTGTTCTGTCATCAACAAGAATCTTCAACCTTAATTTGCCTTTTGAAAAGAAAAGAAATCTTCAATTTTTTTTTTTTAAATAAAGGAAATTTTGCAGCTTTAATCATGTGTGTACCCTTTGGTAATCGGTAAAGAAATCCTAGAGCAATCATCATCATTTGGTAGAGCATAATCTTCCTCATCCTCTTCCATTAGACGTGTATGTATTATCATCTTCTATCAAAGCCATTAAAATTTTTTTCTTGAGTTCTTTGGTCATGGAGTGTTATTGAGAATAGATTTCTATAATGTGGGTTGATTGGAACATTTGCTGGCCCAGACATCGCTAAGTCCATTGATGAAAAAGAAAGGAGAAATAGAATAGATTTTATAGGAATAACCTTTGGGTATAAGGTCGAAAAGTTGAACTTTTCCTACCATTTGGTTGTAATAAACCATTTGAGTGAGGGACATAAGCCTAAAGCTCCTTGTCATTAGGAGTGGCTCCATAAGACTATTTTAAAATCCATACACCACATATAAAATGAAGAATTAGAGCAACAATTGTCTGTTATTCACTTGCTTATTAAGATTTAAACTTATCGAAAGATTTCTTTAAGGATTATGGAAAAATATTTTCGATTGGTCCCCAAATATTAAACCAATATTTAAATCAATGTGGTATCTCTTTTAAGGATTGAAGCTAAAATTGGACATACAAGCTATGAGCAAAAGTGTGCGAGATTGTCAACAGTAGAGTCTCTTTTTTTGTGGGCAATGGGAGGGGGTAAAATTTTGGAAGGATAAATGGTGTGGAGATAAACCTTTGTGTGTATCTTTCCCTCCTTATTTGCCTTTGTGTTTCTTTTGGACAATTTGGAAGGAGATAACTAGAAGATTGTTTGAAAATGAGAAGCTTTCCAACCAAAAATTGAAAAACTTGTTTTTTTTGTAACTTTTTGTTTTGGACAAAGTATATTAGTTAAAGGCCTAATGTCCTTATTTGACTTCAGTGATTGGTTGGGTTCTTTTTAAGGGTAGAAGTAGTTTTTTGTTATCCCATTCCCTTTTTTTTTTACTCTTTTTGGTGACCATTGTATATGTCTTATGTACTTTGGTGCGCTTTTTTTGACTCATTTTATTTAATACTATCTTTATTTACCTATCAAAAAAATTTCCCCTTGCCCTTATATGGTCAAAATAAGTATATGCATAGGACCTAGTATTAGAAAGTTCAAAGGCTAAGGAATCTAGGCTTTTATGTGGATCAAATCCTTAGTCTTTATAAGGGATTACATCCAAAATCTAGAGTTTTGAGATTGTTGTAATTCCTTCTTTATTCCTCTAATTGTGATGAATGTTGATAGCTTGTGCATCCATAAATATTGCCTCATAGAAGATTTTGTTCCTTCCTTCGTTATTTTTAATTATTTTACAACCTCCCTAATTTATGAAGAGGGCCTTTGCACCTTAAGAAGAACTAGGCCTTTTGACTTGTAATGGAGTTGCCTAGGGTGATATTTTGATATGCTGGAGAGGTCGTTTTGATATGGCGTGAGGTGTTGTAAGGCCCTTATAAGGGCTTAATGCTTTTTTCTTCTTGTCCCTGCAAGAATTCTTGAGTTAGGAAGTTAGGTAAAGGATTGGTTTCACCGTTAATATGCTCACTTTTGAAATCAAAATTAGAGAGAATGGCCTACCACTTGGCAAAGATTTGTTTTGATGGACTTTTTTTTTTTTTTTAAATATTTTTTTTCTAAAATGTCTTTGGTGGCTTTGTAGTCTATCAAATAAGAATCTCTTATTTGAGAAGGTCACTCTCAAACACAGTGACTAAGATCAATTGGTTCACTTAAGTTGGTTGCTTATATGGTTTGAAGTCTTATTAGGACTTAAAATAAACTTGGATAAAAGTGCATTGATTCCTATTAGAGGGCTTGCAAATGTAGAAATTTAGCAATGGAGTTGGGTTGCACGGTGGGGGGTAATTCCATCCACTTACCAAAGTTTGGCTTTGGAAGCCCTTTTCTGATCAACAACAGTATGAGATGCCATAGTTTTAAAAGGCACAAGGCGTACCTAAGGCATAAAAGTCTCCTATAATTTAGGCGCAAGATGTGTGTCTAAGAGAAGTAAAACATAACCTAGAATGCATATCAATTTTACAAAATTTGATCCAAAATTTAGTTCAATCAATAAAAAATTTAAGATTCCCAAAAATTTAAAAGAAGCATTCAACAAAAAGGTAATGAAATTATATAAATTTTAATCTACAACTAGAAATTTCAAGACTAAAAGTGTTGGCAAGCGAGACGCATGTCTTGGCAAGTAAGGCACTATAAATAGGGAATGGTTGTGCCTTCGGCCTAGACCCACTTTAAGTGTGCCTTTTAAAACTATGTTAGACGTAATGGAAGAAAGGTTTTGTAGAAGATTGTTGATGTGGAATAGACAATATATTTCCGTGTTAAAAAATGGTAGAAGCCATGAGCGAGAGAACGCGAAAGAGGGTTAGTGTGAGAGAGGGTGAAAGTGATGGAAGGGAGCGAGGTAAGCGGCGAGTTCCAGAAGGGCTAGAGGGAGACACAAGGGTTGATGCAGAAGGTGACGACTTCGTGGGGGTTAGGAGTAGGGCCAAGAAGGGAAGTTTTGGAGTGGAGTTGAAATGGTTTGATGTAGAGGTAAGGGAGCAGAAAGGCAAGGTGCAAGCCCTGATTGTAGAAAGGAAAGGGGGAGTCTCCTCGTGGATCAGGTTGGGACCGAATAGCATTGGGTGCTTTATTGATGGTCTAGAGGCTTGTATTGAGAACGCAGGAACCGGAATTTGGGAAAGGAAGTGAAAGGACAGTGGGAGGTCCTTTCTTATGGTGCGAGACCAAAATAAGGGGGGGCTGTTCATTCGGTTAGGGGTTACAGATTTGGAAAATAAAAGGTTTAACATTTTTATCCCGAAGGGCAATGGAGATAAGGGTGGCTGGGTGTTAATGGCGGAGATGCTATGCCGTCTGGGGTGTTACGTCAGAGACGAGAGTTTACAAAAAAAGGGCGCGACGCTTCTGAGGTCATCAATGAGGAAAACCTATGCGGAAGCTGTGGTGCAATCAAAGGAGATAGAGACCGCAGTGGTGAGGGTGGAGCTATGCAAGAGGGAGTTGAGCCGGAATATGGGGAAACTGGTTCACTGCCTGGTGGGGAGTTGGGACCTTAGCTCTGGGAAAGAGGACGACCTGAGAGGTTGGGGGATTAAACTGGCGAAATTTTGGAGTTTGAAGGGTAATTTAGGAATAGCGAAATTGGAAAAGGGCAAAGCCCTCTTAGAATTTGAGGTTCTGGTTGAAGCAGAGAAAGCCCTAAAAATTGGGGGTTTCTTGTGCGCGGGGTCTCCTCTCAGTTTGGAAAAATGGAGGCCTAAGAGTGGGTGTACGCCGAAAGGGGAAAAGAGGTGCGAGGCTTGGGTGCGTATCTTGGGACTGCCAGTCTCGCTATGGGAGTGGGACACTCTGAGGAGAATAGGGGACGCCTGCGGGGGTTTCCTCGATATCGACTCTCAAATGGAGACGTTGGAAGACTTGCAGTGGGCAAGGATCTTGGTGAAACTCAATAAGGAGAGGCCCCCCAACGTCGTGGAAGTTCGGACCGAGGAGGTTTGCTATGAGCTCACACTTTGGTGGGAAATCAGACCCGCTGCGAGAATGGCAAGGGAGAGAAAGGGCAAAAGCATTCTTGTTTTAGAAGGTGAGGTTGGGGGTGAAGTCCCTACACGCGCGGGGGGGCGCGTGAGGGGGTTGGTAGGAGGACCAAGTCCTCGGGGTCGGGTTCGGTTGCGGTTCCGGATTCGGGTTTGGTGTTGGATGGGCCCCATGTAGCGTGTGGGTTGGCGACGCAGTGGGCCCTTGGGCCTTTTGACGCCTCTGGGCCCTTCCCGCCCACGGCCTATCCTTGCGAGTCTGGGCCGTCCCATCTTGGGCTGACTCTTGACGCTGGGCGGGCCTCGAAGAAGCTGATTGGAGGGGCTGGACTGGGGGTTCGAGGCCCGGACTCGCCTTTGGCCTTTAACGCGGACGAAGCCCATTTGAGGGGGGTCCGTCCCTTTAATGGGGCAGGCCCAAGCTCTGCGGGGGGCCTTGACCAGTTCTGGTCGTTAGTGACGGTTGGACTATGGAGGCCTGTGGCTGAAGAGCATAGAGTGGAAGAGAACTCGAAGACAGATGACGCTCTACTGGAAGAAGCTTTGAGGTATGGGAATGCCTCTAATTTCTTTGGGCCGTTGGTGTGTGTTTCTCCTTCTTCTTTTTTTGGTCGGACTCCACTGGGGGAGTATTACGACCGTTCTGGGGTGGCTCTGGACGCATCCCAGAGGGAATCTATGGACCGGAGGATGATTGGAAGGATGCCTGCAGTATTGAAGACTGTGGAGTGCTGGGAGATTTTGGAAGATAATAATAGTGTGATGGGATCCAGTGGAAAGGACCTTTGTCTTGTTGGTGAGACGGCTCCAGAAATTAGGGATTGGAGGGAGGCCAACTGGGAGGAGAGTGAGCTGGCAAGGTTCAGTCAGTTCTTGGGGTTTTCAACAGTGGGTTTAGAGAAGGACATTATGGATTTTATTGTCAAAATCAGAAAAAGAAGGGAAAAAGTGCACAGCAAGTCTCTCTTAGAAAATTCGAAATTTGAGAGGGAATTGAAGAGACTTGAATGTTCCATCAATTATGATGGGGGAAGGAAGTAGAAAGGCATTGTGCAAGGAAGAGGGGGCCAGTCTCCAGCTGTCTTATGAAGTTAAGGTTGGTGAGTTGGAATGTTCGGGGAGCTAATGATAGCTCTAAAAGGAAAGTGATAAAGGCTTTGATTAGGAGCCAAAGGGCGGACTTAGTTTGCATTCAGGAGACGAAAATTCAGACTATGACTGAGGGAGTGGTGAGGAGTCTGGGCTCTGGGAGGTTCCTCGATTGGGGGGCTATGGGAGCTCAAGGCTCAGTGGGTGGTATTTTGGTTTGCTGGGATAAGAGATCCTTGGAGCTGTTGGAGATGGAGGTGGGCAATTTTTCTATATCGTGTAGGTTGAAGAATGTTGAAGACGGAGTGGTTTGGATTTTTACTGGTGTTTATGGGCCGTGTAACAGGAAGGAGAGGGAGGAGTTGTGGGAGGAGTTAGGAGCGATAAGGGGAATTTGGGAAGACCCTTGGTGCTTAGGAGGGGACTTTAATGTTACTTTATCTCAAAGGGATAGGAGCAGGCAGGGGAGCCTTAACGGAGCAATGCGTATGTTTGCTCAGGTGGTGGATGACCTTGCCCTCATTGATCTCCCTTTGCAGGGGGGTGTGTACTCTTGGAGTGGGGGTAGGAGCAACCAGACTTGGGCGAGACTGGATCGATTCCTGGTATCCCAGGGTTGGCTAGATATCTTCAGGGGGGCTGTTCAGTGTAGGCTCCCTAGGCCTACCTTTGATCACTTCCCTATTTTGTTGAAGGGGGGCGGGATGAGCCGGGGACCCTCCCCGTTCAGATTTGAAAATATGTGGCTCAAGGTGGACGAGTTTAAGGAGCTCCTTCGGGAATGGTGGCAAGGAGGGGAAAGAGTAGGAAGGGTTAGTTTTAGAATGGCTGCTAAAATGAAGGAGATGAAGGAGAAAATTAAAGTGTGGAACATGGATGTTTTTGGTAGAGTGGAAGTGAACAAAAGCTCAGGCCTTCGGCAAATTGAGTTTTGGGACAGGGTGGAAAGTGTTAGGGACCTCTCAGAAAGGGAAACGGATTTGAAAAATGAAGCTAAGGAGAACTTCAAGAAGTGGGTTCTTTTGGAGGAAGCCCATTGGAGACAAGTGTCTAAGGAGCTGTGGCTTAGAGAAGGGGATAAAAATACAGGGTTCTTCCACAAGATGGCTAGTGCCCATTGGAGAAATAACTTTTTGGACAGAATTAAAATAAATGGGGTGGAATTGGTGGAGGAGTAGGAGGTGAGGGAGGGGATTGTCAAGGCCTTTCAGCACCAGCTAAGGGAAGAACCAGGGTGGAGAGCCAACTTAGAGGGGCTACATCTTAATAGTCTTGACCGTAGTGAAGCTGAAGCTTTGGAGGTCCCCTTTACTGAAGAAGAAATATTCTCTGCTCTGATGGATATGAACGGCGATAAGGCCCCAGGCCCGGATGGGTTCACTATGGCCTTTTGGCAAGCTTGTTAGGACTTCGCTAAGGAGGAGATAGTAGAGCTGTTCAAGGAATTTTACGATCAAAAGTCATTTGCCAAAAGTTTGAACGCCACGTTTTTGGTCATCATTCCAAAAAAAGGTGGGGCTGAGGACCTAGGGGAGTTTCGGCCTATCAGTCTGCTAGGGGGGTTGTACAAGCTTATGGCCAAGGTATTGGCCAATAGGCTGAAAATGGTGTTAGATAAGGTCGTCTCGGCTGATCAGAATGCGTTTGTGAGGGGGAGACAAATTCTAGACGCCTCTCTCATAGCTAATGAGGTGGTTGACTACTGGCAGAAGAGGAAAGAAAAGGGGCTGGTGTGCAAATTGGATATTGAGAAAGCCTACGACAGCATCAGTTGGAGCTTCCTTATGAAGGTCTTGAAAAAGATGGGCTTTGGGTCGCGCTGGATGGATTGGATGTGGTGGTGTTTTTCAACGGCAAAATTTTCTGTCCTTATTAACGGGGTTCCAGCAGGCTTCTTCTCCAGCTCTAAGGGTCTGCGTCAAGGAGACCCAATTTCTCCCTATCTATTTATTTTGGGCATGGAAGTGCTGAGTGCACTCATAAGGCGGGCAGTGCAGGGGAACTTCATTTCTGGTTGTAGGCTAAGAGGTAGAGGGGATGCGGAGATTATGGTGTCTCATCTACTCTTTGCAGACGACATTATTCTCTTCTGCGAGGCCAACAAGGATCAATTAACTCATCTTGGATGGATTTTGGCGTGGTTCGAAGCGGCTTCTGGGCTTAGGATCAATCTGGCCAAGAGCGAGCTGATACCAGTAGGGGAGATTGATAATATTGAGGAAATGGCGATGGAGTTAGGCTGCAAAATTGGAAGCTTTCCGGTTAAATACACAAAGCCTTGTCCATGTGGGATGGGGTGGAGGAAAGAATGAGGAGAAAACTTGCCCGTTGGAAAAGACAATACTTGTCTAAGGGCGGGAGAATCACCCTGATTAAGAGTACCCTAGCTAGCATTCCTATTTATCAAATGTCCATCTTTAGAATGCCTAAGTCAGTGGCTAAAAGGCTTGAGAAATTACAAAGAGATTTTCTTTGGGGAGGGGGAAACACGGGTAGGAAAATCCATTTAATTAATTGGAAGGTGGTGTGTACTCAAAAGGAGAAGGGGGGTCTTGGTATTAGGAGGATGGGGTTATTGAACAGGGCCTTATTGGGCAAGTGGATTTGGAGATTTGCCGTTGAGAAGGATGTCTTGTGGAAGAAGGTAATCGGGGTGAAGCATGGGTTGGAGGGTTGTGGTTGGAAATCTAAGGAAGCCCGGGGGCCCTTTGGAGTGGGAGTTTGGAAGGAGATTTTAAAGGAGAAGAGCTGGTGCTGGAATAACATGAAGTTCAAGGTGGGGAAGGGGACTAAGATCATATTCTGGACTGATCATTGGTGCGGCATCGAAGCGTTGTCCCAAGCGTTCCCCCAGATTTTTGCCTTGGCAGTGTGCAGTAATGAACTGGTGAATGATGTGTGGGATCCAAGGCTTGGCCAAGGAGGGTGGAATCTCAGATTGATTAGAGATTCTAATGATTGGGAGCTGGTGCTGATAGAAGAGTTGCTCTTTTTGCTAAAGGACATCAGAGTAACCCCAGAGGAGGACTCAGTGCTTTGGAAAGGCGGGGATTCTGCCAGTTTTCGGATTCGGTTGGCTTACAATCTGCTGGCAGTCCCTAATCCTTTTGTTTTTCCGAGAAAAAATATTTGGGTGGATAAGGTCTCAACCAAAGTGGCTTTTTTTGCGTGGGAGGCTACTTGGGAAAAAATCCTCACGTTGGATAGGCTGCAAATGCGTGGGTGGCAGCTTCCAAATTGTTGTTTTTTGTGTGGTTGTGAAGAGGAAAATGTAAATCACATTCTTTTACACTGTACAGTGGTTAGGACCCTTTGGGATATCGCCTTTGCCTTATTTGGGGTTCAGTGGGTGTTTCCAGAGAAGGTTAAAGAGGCGTTGTTCTGTTGGCGGGGCCCTTTTGTGGGTAAAAAAAGGAAGAAGATATGGAAGACCATTCCGTTATGTATATTTTGGACGGTGTGGAAGGAAAGAAATAGGTTAGCTTTTAGAGGGGGTCTTTTGGCTATTCAGACTCTTAAGAATTCTTTTGTATGTAGTATGTGGAGTTGGACTAAGTTGTATAGGGGAGAGGAGTCCTCTTCACTCCTAGGCTTCTTGGAGTGGGTAGCGGTCCCCTAAGGGCTGGTGAGGTGTTCTTGTTTTTGTTTTTTTTTTGGCCTTGTGGCTGCTTTGTATACCTCCTGTATGCGGTGCGGCCTTTCGGCCTTCTTTAATATATTTTCTGCTGTTGCTTATAAAAAAAAAAATATATTTTTGTGGGGTTGGGGGGTTTACACGGAGTAGAAGTACTTTGTCCAAGCTACCAATCTATTACATGTCTTTGTTTGTAATCCCTAGAAATGTTAGATTGAGGTTAGAAGAGATTCAAAGGGATTTTCTTTAAGGAGGTGGGATTTTGGAGAAAAAACCTTATTTGATTAGTTGGTTAGCTGTTTTCTCGGATAAGAGTTAAGGGGGTTTGGGCATTAGAAGTCTCTTTTTTTTGAATTGGGCCTTCCTTGATAAGTGGAGGAGATGTTTTTAATGAGAAGGTTTTTAGAAGCAGATTATAGAGGGGAAATATGGGAAAGGAAGAGGCGGGTTAGCACTCTTGTGAAGTTAGGGATGGTTATGGGGTTAGTGTTTGCAAAGCTATAAGGAAGGGTGGGATCTTTTCTTTATTAGAACCTCTTTTGAAGTAGGTAATGAAAGGAGGGTTAAGTTTTAGAAGGATAAATGGCATGACAAAGGGCCCTTGTGCATTTCATTTCCATCCTTGTTTGTGTTGGCTTTGTTAAAGGAGGCTTAGTCAGTGGATTTATGGGAAGATTTAAAAGTTGGGGGGTCATTGATATTTGTGCTTCTCTAGACACTTCAATGATTGGGAGCTAAACGTTGTTGAAACTTTTTTCTCAACATTGTTACTGAAGATAGTTAGAAGGGAAGAAAATGATACGGTGATTTGGAAGGATGCGAAAAAGGGGTGTGCTTTTAAGTCGAATCTTTTTATTTGGTCTTGGAAACTGAGATGTTAGTCTACTTTCCAATGAATATTATTTGGAATCCATGGGCCCTGTCCAAAGTGAGTTTTTTTTGCTTAGAAAGCTAGTTGAGGAAAAGTTTTGACTTTAGATTATCTCTAGAAAAGAGGGTGGGCACTAGCAAATAAATGTATTCTTAACTTGAGAAGGGGTTTATTGATCATGTTTTACTTCATTGCACAAAGGCAAGGATTCAATGGCAACTGTTGCTCTCTTTATTCAATGTAGTTTGGGTGATCCCTTCTTTGGTGAAAGATACTTTTGTTAAGTTGGCATGGCTCCTTTGTAGGAAAGAAAAGAAAAAAGCTGTGGAGAGTTGTCCCCCTTTGCAAATTTTGGGCAATTTGGTGGAAATGAAATCAAAGAATTTTTGAAAACAAGGAATGAACTGGTCAAAAGATAAAAGATTCATTCCTTTGTAATCTTTTAGCTTGGTTTAGCATGTACACAAGAGAAAATTCAATGTCTATGATTGATTTTGTAGATCAGATGGGGTCTTATTGAGAGTAAGGGTGGTTTTTTTGTTCTCTCTTTTGAGGCCTTCCTTTAGGTTCCTCTTATATACATGCTATGTATTTTTTCTATTATTAATTTATACAGACCTATCTTTACCTATAAAAAAAGATTTCTTTTTTAATAGTAGAATAATTCTATTAAGCTAGTTTCAATGCCCTTAAAATATATTTGACTAAATCTTCCTTGTCATCAATTTTTTTGCTTAAGGATTTCCCTCAATCCTACTAAGGCATTTGTCTTTACCATTTTGAAGGCTTTGGGATAATGGATGGATAAGTAGGGCAATATTTTTGCCTTAAGCTTTTTATTTTTTATTTTCCTTGGTATGTTCTTTAAACCATGTAGAAGGGTTCTTCATGAGCTTCTTATATAGAGGTTCACAATCGTTTGCTAGATTCTTATAAAAGTAAAAAATATGATTTAGGCTGCCTAAGAATCTTTGAAATTGTTTTCTATCTTTTATTTCATTTAGGAACTTATATGTAAACTTAATTGCCTTATCTATTGGGACAATGGTTTCCTTGTAAATATCGTGTCCTAGTAATTTGACCTTTGTTTGGAACAATTTTCTCTTTTAGTTGAGACTAACACGCTTGCGTTTTTTACCTTTATGAGAAACATATTAAATGTTTTCAATTTTGATTAATAGAGTTAGAAAATATAAAGACATAATTAATGTAAATGATTGTAAAGGATGTATATGGACAAAGTATGTTTTCATAATATTTTGGAATTTTGATGAGGCATTTGTTAGTCCAAATGATATTACACTCCATTCATGGTGTCCAAAAGGCAACATGAGCACTGTTTTATATTTATTCTCTTCTGCCACTTGGACTTGGTAGTACACTGACTTTATATCAAATGTGAGAAAATTATGGCTTTATGAAGTCCATATAATAAGTTTTTCTTGTTTCCGATTAGGCACCTAATACATCTTGAAGCCATGTTAAGGGGTTTATGGTTTATCACCAATCTTGAAACACCTCTTTCCAATTCTACAACCTTCTCAACATTGAAAGCTGGACAACTTTAGGGAGAATAACTTTTTCTAATGAGATTCTTTTCAAGCATGCCTTAGATTTCATTTTTGCAAATCTCCAATTGTGGAAAAATTGAGAAGAAAATCTTATTTGTTCTAAATAGAATACTCATTTGGTTAATATACAAAAAGAATAAGCCCTAGGAGTGTTATAGAAAACTAAAATTCTCCTAAACCAAATCCTTATAAATCAGGGATTAAATCCCAAAAAATCAGGAATTACATTATCTCCTAGATTTAAACCTATTTATATGACATATAAAGTCAAAACCCTTCAAGAAACGTGTTTCTCCACACTCCCCCTCAAGCTGATGAGTGAATACCATGCATTGCTAGCTTCTCAATTATTGCTTGAAACACGGTATTGTTCAGACCCTTGGTAAACACATCTGCTAGTTGATTGCCTGAAGAGACGTATGGTGTGCATATGAGGCCACTCTCCAATTTTTCTTTGATAAAGTGTCTGTCTACCTCCACATGTTTGGTCCAGTCATGTTGTACAAGATTATGTGCAATATTGATCACTAATTTGTTGTCGTAGTAGAGTTTTATAGGTGCTTCCTAGTTAATCTTTAGATTTTCTAGAATTATTTTCAGCCATAGTAGGTCGCAAATCCCAAGTGGCATTGCTCTAAGTTCTGCCTTGGCACTTGACTTTGCTATTTCATTTTGTTTTTTATTCCTCCATGTTATCAGGTTTCCACCAAGGAAATAATATGATGTTGAGCATCTATCAACCGTAGACCTTGCATGATCAGCATCTATGTAGGTTTCAAGCATCAAACTTGTTCCTTTCTTGAATAAAATCCCTTTCCCTGGTGTTCCTTTGAGATAGTGTAGTATTCGGTGAACTACTTGGAGATGTGCTTCCTTAGGATTGTGTATAAATTGACTCACCACACTAACAACATATGCAATATCAAGTCTTGTGTGATAAGTAGATCAATTGACCCACTAATCTTTGATACTTTCCTTGATCCACACTAGCATCGCTATTATTATCACCAAGTTTATGATTGGGCTCAATGGGCGTGTTTGTTGGTTTACAAGCTAACTTCCAATTTCCTTTAGTAAATCTAACACATGCTTCTATTGGGATACAAAAATTCCTTGTTGTGATTGTGCCACCTCAATACCCAAGAAGGACTTCAATTGGCTTAGTTCTTTAATCTCAAACTCTTTCATCAAACACTTCCTCAAATTGTCTCTTTCCTTCTTATCATTCCCAGTCACAATTATATCGTCCATGAAAACTAACAAGGCTGCAACTCCTCCTGAAGTTGAGTGCTTGATAAATAAAGTGTGATCACCTTGACTTTGCTTGTATCCATTGGTAATCATCACCTTTGCAAATTTTCCAAACCAAGCTCGGGGAGATTGTTTCAAATCATACAAAGCCTTCTTAAGCTTACACACATTTCTACCTTCTAGATTTTTGCCAAATCTAGGAGGAACTTCCATATAGATTTCTTCTTTAAGATCCCCATGTAAGAAAACATTTTTGACATCAAATTGTTGTAAATTCCATTCAAAGTTGGCAGCCAAGGATAACAACACCCGAACTGTATTCATCTTAGCTACTAGTGCAAAGGTCTCTAAATAATCTACTCCATAAGTTTCGGTATATCCCTTGGCAACAAGTCTTGCTTTATACCTCTCAATTGATCCATCTGCCTTGTATTTTACAGTAAAAACCCACTGACAACCCATCAGATTCTTTCATTTTGGCAACTCCACTATTTTGCATGTTCTATTTTTTTCTAGTGCTTCCATCTCAACACTCATGGGTTGTCTCTACTTTTCATTATTTAATGCCTTGGATAGGGTTTTAGGAATAGTAACAGTGTTTAGTTGGGTAAGGAAGGCTTAGTAAGAAGGTGATAGTTTATAATAGGATATAAACTGAGCTAATGGGTATAAAGGGTGTTTAGCACACTCTCGTGTACTTTTCCTGAAAGCAATGGGCAGATCAAGATCATTATTATCAATGGTAGCACAAAAATAATCAACCGAAGATTTTGGTAAAGCACTGACCTCACTTCCAAAGATTGGTTTCAACTCTTGGATTTGCATAGGTTCAACAATAGATTCTTTTCTCCTTGAGTATACATGTAGTGGTCTAATAGGATTGTGAGTTACACTTTCCTTAGTCAATGAAATGGGATTAGAAGAGGATGGTTCAATAGTAGGCAAAACAAGAGGGTGATTAGGACTGATTGTGGGTTTGGATGAGGGAGATTGTGAAATGGAAGACAAGTCAAGTAAGAATGAATAATCCTTGTCCTTATCTTCCAGGAATGATGTCTCCCCATGAAGATAAGAATAGGTAAAATAAGAGTGCATTTAGTAGTGATTCTAGGAAGTGTTTCTAATCTTTCTAATACTTGAAAAATAAAAATTTCCAAGTATTAGACATGGTAGAAACACTTCCTAGAATTATTGCCAAATGCACTCTAAGTCTCTCTTTCAACAAAGGCCACATTGGCAGAAACAAAAAATTTCTGAAAAAGGGGATGGTAACATTTATAATCCTTTTGTGTTGAAGAATATCCTATAAAAATGCACTTAAGTGCACATGGATCTAACTTTCCCTTGTTATGATCATGAATGTGGACAAACAAGACACAACCAAAGATTCTAGGAGTGAGATTATTTGAGGTATTGAAGTTGGGGAAAAACTAAGAGAACACTTGCATAGGATTCTTGAACCCCAAAACCTGAGAAGGTAACCTATTGATAAGGTGGGCAGTTGTAAGCACTGCCTCCCCACAATAGTGTTTAGGAACATTTTTTTTGGAATAAGAAGGCACGGGTAACATAAAAAAGATGACCATTTTTTCTTTTGACAACCCCGTTTTATTGAGCGACTTATGTTGATTTAATTGATATCCTTGATTGTAAATAATTAAGCCAGGTTCATGTCTAATTTCTTCATTTTCTCTAGATGTAGTGGGTATATTGAGTGTGTATTGCTTTATGCCCCTCTTGGCATTATTTGCTCACTTGTAGAAAGAAAATAGACAAGGTTCTAAAGCATCTTTCAAGCCTTACAGCTCCATTCTAGTATGAGCTGTTTCTGGGTTGGCATTATGGTTTTTTGGGAAAGAAGTGTGGAGTTTAGCCTCTTTTTGCTTGTTGTGTTACTTGTGAGGAGTGAAACTGGCAGAATTTTAAGGATTCAGAGAGCTCAGTCATGAGTGAAAGATTTTTGTCATTAAGTTTTATTTGCTGAGTCTGGGAAATGGTTGGGGATGGTAATGCCGCTATTCTAGACTTCATTGATGATTTGGCTAAAGCCTATAGCTGTATTTGGCTTTGGTTTTGTTTGTTCTTTCCTTGGCTATTGGTGCTCTATGTATATTTTTTTTGTGTACTTTGGTTGCACTCCTTTTTTTTTTTTTTTTTTTTATGATAGGAAACGATAAAGGGATATATTGATAGAAAAAAGGAGTACAAGAGAAGGATGAGGAATCCTCGCACCAAAGAAAACTAAACTACAAGAATACAAAAACAAGAAAATACACAATAAAATCAAACAAACTCTCTAGATTAGACCAACCCTTTGGAATTGCACACCGCTAACTAGTCAAGTTGTAACACATTAAGGGGAGTCCCCTTAAAAACCTTGGAACAGAAAGCCCAAAGAGAAGCAAGGAAATGAATAGAATCACAAAGATACTCTAAATTCCTTGCTTTATCTTAAAAAATCCTCGCATTTCTTTCTCGCCACACAACCTAAATTAAAGCGATGCTCACAGCTTGCCACAAAACTATCCCTCTCTTAGATGAACCAAAACCATTATAATTGATGGATAACATGTCGAAGATGCTCCTCGGGGGAACCCAATCCATCTTGGCTAATTGAAATAATCTGTGCCACAACCCCATCGTCAAAGAGCAATGTAGGAAAAGGAACTCATCCGAGGAAGCAGAGAAAAACCCTAGAGATTTTGCACCATGATCAAATTGGAAGTAAACGACTGAAGCAAATTTATATGGATAGAATAGTTTATCACTTGTTTTTTCTGAAATTTATTAAATTTATCCATAGCATCCTTGAGGTTGTTTTGTTTCATACATATCCCATTAGTGAGTTCTCAAATATTAGCCATATCCTTCCTAAGTTGGTATGAATAGAGTTGTGTTGTTTTCAGGGATTTCACAGGGCTGATATGAGCATGGTCATTTAACATTTGAGTGTTGCCAGCCACATTTTGGGTTACTTGGTTATGGAGGAATGCTAGGATCTTCAAGGACAACAATATATATTTAGCTAAGTTTCACAATACGATTCTAACCTTTTTTTTTTCTTTTTAATTTTATTTTTGACTTCTCTTTAGGTCTCATTGACTGGAGTTTGCCGGCATTTCTTTTAGTATGATCTCATTGGTTGGGCAGCCTGCTTGCTGTAATTGGGAGTGATGGATTCTGTATTTGACAGTGTCTGTCTTTAGCTAAGATGTACTCAGGTTTGGTCTAATGCGCTGTTAGGGTGTATTTTGGGTTAGGTTTAGTTGCACTTCCCTTTTTTCTCAAAGGATATCTCTTCCTTATTGGCATTTTTTATCCTCCCTTCAATAATATTTCCCAATTTTGTATAACATGAAGGGGAAGAAGAAAAGAAAAAAGAGCAGTGCTGCTTTAGCAATCATCTCGTGATTAGTGAAACACCAGTTACACCTTTATGAATATATTTTTGCAAGGTTGGGGTAGCTTTCATTTAGCTTGGGCTCTATCTCATAACAACAATCTTATTTTTGTAAAAGCAAGTCACTTAATGTGTCCAAGCATATAGGAATTGAGTTTAGTAAACAAAATATGAGTACATGCACATTTAAGTCAGGCCCAAATCTCAAAATCCATGTCTGATGAGCTTTTGAGACATGTCTCTGGACAATTGAAATTGATGGGAGAAAAGAAATTTCTTGAAAGGTTGGTAGTGCATACAAAATTAATTGGAAACCCCTTTCACAAAAGCCTTCTTTTCTGGAAACTGATTCCTTTTCCTACTGTTTCTAGAACAAAATCCCAAATATGCCTTGATTTAGAATAGAAGACCAAATGAGTACATTGAGGGAAATAATTTTGATTCAGGCATTGATTGCTAATGCCAAAAATTTATTATGTCTTGACAATAATTGGAAGGTTGTGTGTTATATTGAACGTTAGCAAAGCTAGGACTAGGAGAAATATATTTGGTTTCCTTTTGGGAGATTTTTGTTTCCTTGATTTGTAGTAACTAGTAAGCATTGTTCTAACCATTTTGACTTTGCAATGGATTTGCCTTTTTGGATTAGTAAACAAATGTGGATCAGACTTTGTATAGAGGATCGTGTACTTGTCTGGAAGGTTTCTCATCCATCTTTGTACTTGCTACTAAAATGCAATGAAATGGTTGTTTCTAAAACCCCCCATCCCCTACCAAAAAGAGAGAAAAAAATTGAAAAAATCTGAAGGTTAGATACTTATTGGAAACATCATGGGATGGTCTTCACTTAATAGTACTGATCTGCAATGCTGAGGTAAAATGATGTATGTTCTGCACTCCTGGTGAGAAATAATTGCACCTCATGGAATAGACTTGAAACCTGAAGAAAGACACCCTTCAGTTGCTCTGTGGGGGATGCTAGTTAGAACCTTGTTGAACTGGCTGACGCTCTACTGTGATCCTTACATCACTAAATATATTGATTTCAGTTCTTTGCTTAGACTAGTTCATATTGTACATGAACATCATATTAGTTTAGGCTTCTCAATTTGATTGGTCTAACCTTATAAAGCTTCTTGGATGGAAAATTTAGGTTAGGCTCATTTTGAAGACTGGTTGAATTGGGCAACCAAAGGGGGGGAGATATCTGTGAGGATGAAAGAACAAACTTCCAACAGTTTTCTTAA
Organism: Vitis riparia; assembly: GCF_004353265.1. Lineage (NCBI taxonomy): Eukaryota > Viridiplantae > Streptophyta > Magnoliopsida > Vitales > Vitaceae > Vitis > Vitis riparia. The sequence goes on along the minus strand of NC_048441.1, from coordinate 14,347,018 downwards.
AATAATCAATCTTCATTTTTTTTTAAAGATTTTTAGGTAACTAGACATCATAAGAATCACATACTGTGACATTTAATGAAGAAAAATTCCTCTTCTTTTCCTTTCCTAGGCAATCAAAAGCTTTATCTTTTCCTGTTTCTCATGCTTCACATTCTTTCTGTGGGTGTCATATCTCCCCTCCTTTTTGGTTAAATTTTAGTGTGTTATTTATTTATTTATTTGTTCAGAAACGAAGATAAATTTTATTAGTAAAAGAAAGAGAGAAGGATGAGGGGTCCTTCTCACAAACATACAAATTTTAGTTTGTTATTATCTATACTGACTAGACAAATGGAGATGGGTTTTGAGGTGAAGTTGTAGTTTCCATTACTCAACTGCTTGTGTGACCAAATGATCATATCCACTAGTTAGTGTCAGAGAAACTTAAAAGTAATTTCTGGGAAACAAAGTAAATTATTATTTTGGGCTAATTCTTAAACATGAGAACATTATTGGTTCAGATTCACTGTCACCTTATTCATCACTGAATCCTTGTTTACTTGGCAGCTCTTTGTTTTGTTGTTTTGGATGCAGATATTTGGTCAGAATGATTAATTACACAAGTTGAAGCTTGTTGGGAATCAGATTTATAAAATATGTGGCACAAGAAACAACAGAATGTTGGTTTACCAGGTCAGGTGAGGCATCCTGAAAGGATTGAGGGCGTTCATCTGGAGAACAAAATTCTCCTAGCTCAATCAGGAAGTTCTGATACAAATTTTCTGTCTGAGTCATCAAGGAAAAGGAAATCAGAAGCTTTGGATCAACAAGGCATTGTTTCTGAATCAGTTCTCAAGTATAACTTTTTTGGAGAGTCAAATTTGCAGCACAAGGCTGGTTCACTTTTTGGGATGAATGTACAAAGTAATGCTTCTGTGTTGTTTTCTCCCCAGTCCACAGAACCAATCAGGCATCAATCTGAGAAACGTCACTTTCATGGCCAGAATGATCTTGCAGTAACTCGGCAGGTTAAAAATGTGAATGATCATAAACCTGGTATTGAGAAAATAAGCAGTTATTCTGTAAGTGTACCACCTCAGTCTTCCTGTCAAAAAGTTCCTTCAACCTTGATTGAGATGTTGAATGGGGAGATCCTGAAGGTACCAAATTGGCAATCCCAAGCACGTTCATTTCTGAATTCATGCAACACAACCACAGAAAAGGCAGCAGTTAATCCTGGTCTTCAAGATTTAACAGGTTTTTTTGGGCACAGGGATCATGTCATCACAAACTATTCTCCGATGGAATCGTACAATTCACCATCTGAAAGTTTGAGGCCCTCAGTACTAATGCAGCAGAGTCTTGTTAAACCTGATGGGTTTTCTGTTGATGGGAAGTCATCCTCTTACAAATCCAGTAGGTTAATATCTAGTGATTTGGAGCAAAGACAGCATAGTTCAAACACACAGGGGCCTAGTGATCTTATAAATGTTGGATCAGCCTTTATTGGGGCTTCTACATGCACGAGATTTGAACAAAATGAAAATTGTAGATTATTGCAAAATGAAGTTCAACCATGCAGTGCTGCCAAAGGTAATGATGTTGGGAGAGAAGGTCAAGATCATGGAGATGGAATGATCAAAATTATGAAGAAAACAGAAGGATCTGATATTGAGAACCCAAAGAATTTGTTGACAGAGAGAACTTCAGCCAAAAATGATAGTTTGGGTAATGCAGTTATTAGACCATGTCAGAGAAATGACCATTGTTATGGTTCTATTAGATTAGATGAAAAAAGTAAACCTCTTGCTGGAAAAGTAGCTCAAACAGTTGCTGAGAAGCTCTGGGATGGATCCCTTCAACTAAACTCCGCTGTAACTGTGACTACAGTTGCCTTCTTCAAAAGGTTCTTCCTTTACTTTGGAAAATTCAATTTCTATATTGATATTTTGGTTCATTGGCCGGATCCTTTTGATATATAGAACCCTTGCTGATCTGCAAGCTGTTATTTGTAATTTAGCATCTCTGTTTCTCTTTATTTTATACTTTTTTGCTAGGCATAAGGGAAGTTGAGGTTCTGATTCTCTTTATTTATTTTTTATCAGAAACAGACATGTATAAAATAAGAATAAAAAACATGAAAAGGATGAGAAATCCTTTTCATGAAATACAGACCTGATAAAAAAGAGCTAAGTAAACCTCCTCTATACAAGGGGATATACGTAATGTACAAAAGCCTATACATGATTCTCTTTATTGATTTATTTGTTTAGTTTCGGTTTTGATTCTCTTTATTCATTTATTTGTTTAGTTTCTTATAAAAAACCAAATGATCCCTCAGAATAGCCGCAGAATGGAAACGATCTCTGCTCAACAATAAGCGTAAAAAAACAGAGAAGGAAAATGAAAGAAGAACAAGGACAAAGAAAGAAATAATTCCCAGTACAATGGAACAAAGAACTGTAAAAGAATTTAAACTATGTGCTTCAGAATTTCCATTAGTGATCATTGAAATGTAATAAGAATCCTTACAACAAATCTCCTACAGTATCTATGATCTGTCCAATCTAGATTTCTATAGGTGCAGATTATTCTTGATTCTCTTAACTCTTAGCTAAAGTCAACAACTGAAATACTATATTATGCGATTTAGTCTCTTTGGTGTCCCAAATAGTAGAAAACTAGTAGGTAGTTCATCTTTTTAGGATAGTAGGGCTGTTCATCTTTTTAGGACTTGGCTCTACCTGCATGTCTAGAAGGTTGATAGAACCATGATCTTTGCATCTCTCACCAATGCCAATTTGACTAGGGTTTCGCAAGAAGGCAGCAGTCACCCAACCATATTAAAATTTGAAATTCCATTGCAAGCATGATGTGGAGGTTTCCATTGAGGTTTCACCAAATGCATATGGTAATTCTCTAGATTCATCTGTGACCAAAGCCTAGAAAGATGTATTAGTTTCCACTTTTTCTAAGTGATTTCCTCCTGTGAAAGTTCCTCATATTCCTTTCCTTCCATGTGGATATAGTTACTGCCTGCATAGCAAAATTCTATGTAGTTTCCTCTCTTTGACCTCAGCATCTTACTGGGCAAAAAGTTTAGATCCAGATAAAGAAATTCAATGGAGAAAGGGAGCTGATATACTCTGATAACAATGCAGAAGGATGGAAAAGGTGGTCTAGCAGCTTAGCATCAGATTTGCAGAGGATTTATTGACAAATTGCTAAATCCTAGAAAGGTTTCTTCCACTTTGAACCATACTGCTAGGATCTTCCTCACTAAGAGCAATTGACCAAGCAGGAGGTTGGGCTTTAAGGGCCATTTTATTTGGAGATATGCCTCTATAAAACTAAATAAAGGCTTAATCCCAACTACTTAGGACTGGATACAAGAATCCTGTTTTGTCACTTAGATTTAGTCAGGATTGTATCATTTGTTAATTCCTTGACAATCATGCTGATAATTGAAAGCAGACCAGGAAGGGGAATGGAAGAATCTGTTTGCTCATTGCTTAGTTTACGTCTGAACTTAGAATTCCTCACACAGCAGCTTCTTGGCCTGTATTCACAATCACACATCAGATGCTGGTCTGGTATGAGAAGGGGAAACTAATATCCAAAATGGAGGCATATCAGAAAGGAGTGCGAGAAATGACGGATATGAAGAAATAGAAGGGTGTTTTCCACCACAAGTCAATCAAAATTTGATACGATCCACTTCATAGTAATGTGGATTGCATAAGTATTGAACAACTTAAATAACCATGAGATAAATTAGGACTAACATTGATGTGTTCCTTCTAGCTGAAAAAGTAAGTTTAATTATTTGATTGATTGTCATACTTGCTAGGAAAGTCAGGGTGTCAACAAATTTGAGGCTCTATTAGAAATCTTCACAAGTGAGCTTTATTCCTGGGAAACAAGTTTCTGATACTGAGACCCAACTCCTACTGCTCACTTGTGTGAAACCAATCCAACTAATGATCCTTCTTGGTATCCCCAGACTTGTCTCATGAAAGTATCATTGAAATTTTGGTTGACAAACGCAAATAAAAGTTTAAACATGGAAATACAGTATGAGGCAATCAGTACTTGGTGGGAGATGGTGCAAAAACTGGCCTGTGGGAGGATACTTGGCTAGGTGAGAGTCCTCTCAAGTTTCAATTTCCAAATTTGTTCCAAGTCATAAGAACAAGGAACCTACCTATTCTCTCTATTGTCGATCAGTAAGAGGAAGGTTTTGAAAATTTCAATGCCTTGATTTAAAATAAAATTTTAAATTCTGACTAGTAATTAGGTTTTGTATTTAGGCCTACCACTTGTTTAATTAATTATCATGATTTGATTATTCTGGTGAACATAAATTTGGTGGTCCAGTTAGAATTTGTGTTCAATTATCACTTTAGAGCAGCAGATAGCATCATTTCACGCTATTCTTCATGTCAAACATCATCAGACCTTTTTTTGGGACATATGCTTTAATTTAACAAATTATTCATCTTGTGTGTTGGGATGTCAAAATAATAAATTTATTTGTTAACCTTGCCTGTGATGATTTCTTTGTATAGCGGTGAGAAGATTCCTGATGTCAACTGGTCTGAATTTGTAGAAGTTAAAGGAAAAGTAAAACTGGAGGCTTTCGAAAAATATATTAAAGATCTTCCTCGCTCACGCAACCGAGGATTGATGGTAAGCTATTGCTATTTTTATATAAGCAGTATAACTTAGGATAAATCTGTTTGCATCCACTTTCAGCTTCTCATACAAGAGATCCATGGGTCTTCTTTTTCTCTTTTCCATGCATTCACAATGTGTAGTGCAGGAAGATAGTTCCATCTTATAAATTACTGAAACTGTTTGACTAACCTTTATGAAAACTTGTCTTATGCAACTGAAGATTGGTGATGAAAAGATATTGTTAGGCAATTTGAAATGACTTTACGTGTTTGCCTAGTTGAAGAAAGAAATAACTTACTGCATCTTATGTAGTTGAAGAAAGAAGATTGGTAGATCATTGATTTTGTTCTCTCTTCTTTATTTATTAATTTTTATTGAGATCATGATTTAAAATTTCATAGCTGTGCAGGAAAGTTCAAAAAATGAGGAAAGACACTAAGACATGTTTGGAAACCTAAAAAATACATTTGTGGTGATGAATGTAGTGCCTTTCTAACTAATACACTCGTGATTGTCAAAAACTCAGGATACTATAAAATACATACAGTAAATACAATCTATTTTTTTACTGATCGGAAACCAGGGAAAATTATATCCATTGAATAGGTAGGGGAAAAAGTACAAAGAAGGAGATCTATCCTTTTAAAAAACAAAATAAAAGGCATGTACATTGTGGAAGGATTTGTTGTCCTTCTTAGTTGTAACAGATTAATGGAAACAAAATGTTTGTTTCTGAAGGAGAAAAAGAGTCCAACCAAAAGAACTACTCAAACCTCTAGAAAAGTCAATAATCCTACAAATCTCAAACTACAATTGCTAAAGTCCCCCTTAATCCTTGAGCACATTCATGAGATAACTACAGCTGAATCTCCATTTGGAGGTTACCAATACTTAATGAGGCACCTCCATCAACCTGCCCAAAGAGCAAGACTACCTTAGTGGTTGAACTGCAACCAGCAGGTTTGTAAAAGGCTATAGCCAACCACTTCTTCAACCCTGTTTGCCCTAGGTTTTGTAATGAATAACCATTAAAATCAAGTTTAAGCCACTAAAAGGGTCAGGTCTACCTCTTGAGTTCCCCCTCCCAGTAACACACCCTCCTTTCTGGTCCAGAAAATCATATTATGGGAGTATCTCTGAACTCTATGGACATATACTGATATACCCACAAAGAGAGAGAGAGAATGAATAGAATCCCATGAAGCATCTGGGGTTCTCCATCTATGTTCAAGGATCCTGGCATTTCTGTCTGTGTAGATCACCCAAAGAATGAGAATATTAAAAAAAAAAAAAATGAAGAACGAAGAAAGATCACCCAAAGATTGGCTAGCATAATCCCCTGTCACATGGTTTGCCTTTTAAGATTTCTCCTAAAATCATGGATACAACAAGGTACTAGACATTATTTGTTTAAAACGATATATATCGTCTACATGTGTGGCATCTTGACTCTGTTTAAGATACTGGCATGATACACAATCCATACCACACATGCACATATGCCTCGGTTAATGAAAAGGTTAATCCTAAATTTTCTTAAAATATGATTGTTCTATCACATAAAATGTACTTTAGGGTTAAAAATAAAGCATTTGAAGATTATATTAGGATCAAACTGAACTCTGTTGTGTTTCAAGAGATTTAGGACTTGTCTCTCTTCTCATAAATTAAAGTATTCCTCTGTGGGAATCACTAAATCCAATTGTGTTCTTTTTTCTACTTGTTCTACATCCAAAAAAAGAGTGGTTTGATATATTTTTACAAGGTATGAAGATTCTTCATGTTACCATCCCATAATCCATATAATTATATCGTTGCACGTTCTCCATGATATCTTATTAGTATAATGGTTGGAAATTATTAATTGGATGTTGGAACTTCAGGTGTATTAGTAGGTAATGGTAAACTGCTTGACCTTCTCTCTCTCTCTCTCTCTCTGTATATATTTTGTCAAAACTTTCACTTGGTTAGAGACCAATGATAAGGCCAATGCTAATGGTATGCTGTAGTTTAGGGTGCCCTGTAAACCCTCTTTGTTTTACCACATGAAGAGTGGGGATTCAGCTAAACATCCCTTCTTCCACTGCTCCATTGTGTTGAAGTTGAGGTTGTTCTCTTTCATTAGAGTTGTTTAGTTGACCCTAGGAATATCATGGTTATGCTGGTTACTTCATTCAAGGGGTTTGAAAGGAGCCATAAAAGGAGATTCTTGTGGCATGTGGCATTGTTAACCACTCTGGGTGATGTGGCTTCAATGGAATTGATAGAATCTTTGAAGATAGGAGGATTCCCATCAATTTTACCTATGGGATGGTATGTATTTTACTTTTCTTCAGGTGGTTGTCACTGAGGGAGTTTGTAAATGTCCCATTAACATTACTCTATTTGGTTGGAGTCAATTTATTTCTCACTAGAAGGGAATGTTGTTAACAGGTCTGGGTGAATTCCTTTGCTTGTAAGTGCCTTAAGTCCACTTTTATGGGCCCTTGTTAGATGACATGCGAATGGGCATTTGAGGTCTTTCTAGAGAGCATAGGAGTGAGCTTGCCAGAACTTTTTTCTAACCATGCTAATGCCATAGTTTTAAAAGGCGTGCCGCAAGGTGGCGCGATCCGAAGCTCCAGTGCCTCGCCTTACTCAAGGCGCAGCCCGTTGAAGAAGGTGCTACCTAGGCATGAAAGGCGCTCACTTTCAGCCAGGTGTGAAGCTCCAGAAAGGCTCGCTTCTCTATTTCTTCTTCTTCTTCAATCAAAACAAAAGAAAACACCCAAATGTGAGAAGAAGAAGAAGAAGCATTTTTTTTTTTTAACAACAAAGGCCCCAAAATTAAGGCTCAATAGAGAGTAGAGATTGAGAAGAGGATAGAAAGAAGAACCAAGGAAGAAGAGGAGAAAAAGAAGAGAGGTGCGTACTTGGTGGTTGGCATTGGCGCAACTTTGATCCATCACTAAGTCTCTTTTGGGCATTTAAATTTGTATTTTTATATTTTTATTTAACTATTATTTATTTATTATGATAATGAAATTGTCAAAGAAAAGTTAAAACTACTTATTTATCTAATTGTTATTTTTTTATGCATTTTTATATTTTTAATTAATTAATTAATTAATTAATTATGATACTGAAATTGTGAAACACGGAAACTACTTTTTTATATAATTGTTTTTTTTTTTATGTATTTTATATTTTTATTTAATTAATTAATTTATCTATTATTTATTTGTTATAATAATGAAATTGTGAAAGACGGAAACTACTTATTTATCTAATAGTTATTTTTTTATCTATTTATTTATGATGAATTATCTATTATTTATGATAATGAACTATCTATTTATTATGGTTATGAAATGAATATATTATGTAATATTTTTATTTTACTTATTTATCTATTTATTATGATAAATGAAAGAATCATGATGCTTAGTTTTTATGATTAGAGCTATTTTTTTTTATGTTTTTTGTTGATTGGATTGAAATTTTAGATAAGATTTGATGATATATGCACTTAGGATAAATAAACAATTATTAAATTTAATTTTATTGTATAAAATTATATATGTAAAATAGGGTGCGCCTCACTTCACTAAAGCCCGTGCCTTAAGTGCACCTTGCGCCTCAGGCTCCAGGAGGACTTTGTGCCTTGGTGTGCCTTGAGCCTTTTAAAACTATGGCTAATGCCCAATTTCAAGGTCCAAGAAAAGTTGTCCTGGTAAGTATCCTAAGCTCATGGTGGAGGGGGATTCAACAACCGTCTAAGCCTAGGTGTCACAAGAAAGCAGATGTCCCTAGAGATGTGACCAGTCTTTGCTATTAATTGATGGTCTCATGTCTCTTGTAGCTTGGGTTGCCCCTCTGTTGAAGTTTAGATTGGTTAACCATGAAGCTAATGGATTGGCCAAGTGGGGAGCCTTCTCAATTGGGCTTGTTATTGGATTTCCTCTCCCATAGGTCTGTTGGACTTTTTTTTTTCTCGGATTTTTGGGTGGTGGTTTTCTTTATTTTTGTTATTGGGAGCTGCCTTCTTAGGCTACAGTTTGCCTTCTTTGTCCTGCCAAAAGGATCTCTCATCTTTGTTTGTGTATGCTTATGATTCAAATGATAAAAAAATTCATGTGCAATAACTTGTCTCTTTTCATTTCAAAAACATGTAGAAATAATCTTTTTTTAATGTCAATGCTAACATGAATTGGACTTGGACTCTAAAGATCTATATCATTCATAACATTGTTCATGCAAAGAATCAATACAGTATGCAAGAATGGACTGATACATGTTAGGGATGTGGTCTCTCATATGGTGGGCACAAAACTTTTTTTCATCCAAGCAAACAAATGGACTCTCTCTTCTTGATTATTACCATTACACGTGGCATTTTTGTGTTTTTATTTACATTTTTTTAGAGTAGACCATTTAATCTTAAAATTGTCCACAATTTTCATGCTCTTGACATGAAAAATTAAAAGAAATAGGTTATAAAGTGTCAGTTGGAACTAGTCTCCTCTACTTCTTAATTTTGGATGGCCATCTATGTTAAAAAAATAAAATAAATAAATAAGTAAAGGGATAGCAATGGGGTGGGTTTTTTGAAGTAGCCTTGACTCAATCCTATTAGGATGGGTATGGGTGAATTCTCAACAGGGTAGGGGTAGGGTTGGGATGAAATGGTTGAACCTGGCTCTAATCCAAAAAAAAAAAATGGTTGAACCTGGCTTGGCTTTGGACCTGGATATAACGTTGCACCTTGTCCTGTCCTCTAGATATAATGTAGTTCTCTTATACTATCCTTGTATTGATAAGATTACATAGCTGCTATGTTATAATTCTAAATATGAAACCCTGTTTCATTTTGTCCCTTTTCTATCCTCAATTGCTGCTGCTGTTTTTCTGCAATTTCAACACTGGCTTCCCTTGCACATTGTTGCCATTGTCACATCATTTTCTGAGATTACTTATTTATTTATTTTTTATTTTTTCTTGCAATTGGTAAACTTACTATGAAATTGGGTTAAATTGAGGTTTGAGTTTTGTTTTGATGTTGGACTTAACTAGACTTCCTTCATCTTCTGTAGATTAGATAGTTGCTGTTGAAGATTAAGTTTTCCTTTTACATTATTATATAGGTTTCCTTTTTCTTCTGTTGATTAGATAGTTGTTGTTGAACATTGAGTTGTCCTTCTACATTATTATATCTGAAGCATTAAGTTTTTTGTTTTTCCTATTAAGCTTAGGTTAAGAGTTAAAAGATGATTGCTTTAAAAAAAAAAAAATTATAATTTCTTAGATTGGGTTGATTGGATTCACATTGTCACATATTAAGGTTGAGGCCTTTTCTCCCCCTTTTGGGATTTTTATTTCAGATTAGATTTGTAAGATTTAGAAGACCGAGTTTTTATTTTTATTTTTTTATTTTTATTATTATTATAAGAAAATGGTAATATTTTTATTTAGTTTGGTTGTTGAGAAATAGAAGAGGGAAACTTTTTTGGATTAGTACTACATATATGTATTTTATTTTATTTTTGTTGTATTTTTGTATATTTTATTTTCATTTTCATTTTCTCAAGAAATAAGTTGGTTTGTCATTTTACTATTTTTTCATCTATCTGTTATTGTGACTACCCCAACTTTGGGGTAAAACTCATGCTCCCACCTTGCCCCATGTTTTAGGAGAGATGTCCCTGGTCCCATGTCCTCCCCATTTTTGTCTTTAGTGGGGACAAGTTTTTATAGAAACCTGAACATGCTAAAAGTGGGTCACGAATTCCAGTGCTTTATATTTTAAGGAGAATTAGAGCCCTTATGAAAAGGCAAAGCTCAACTTCAATAAAATTTTGGAAATTTGTGGAGAATTTGATGAAATTGGAATGATGATAATTAATACACCATATCCATGGCAATGAGTTCCAAATAACTATATATATATATAGTTATTTGGAACTCATTGCCATGGATATGGTGTATTAATTATCAGTATACATATATAGCCTTTTGTTGGTATATATATAGTTATTTGGAACTCATTGCCATGGATATGGTGTATTAATTATCAGTATACATATATAGCCTTTTGTTGGTTTTGAGGTCAAGTAGGCAGTTAAAGTGGCAGCATATTTACCAAAATGCCCTTATTGCATACAAGTAAATAAAGAACTCAAACAACCCTCATAAATTGTGCCATCAAGAAATGCAAGTTTAAGTAGCGACCAATGGGACTCATAAGCAAATATTGGTTCTCTCAAAATCTAATTTTGAAGTTGACTCAGCATCTTTCTAGGGAGACTCAACCATACTCCAATATCCTATGTTTATTCTAATGAGATACAAAAACTCAGGTCTGTGACCTACTATCCACTGTATGCAAGCTCCCCATGAACTAGTGTCTGTAATTTAATAAAGTGAATGCTATCAACATTTCTAGATTACCTTTACAATCCTCAAGTCACAAATCCACCTATTGTGCAATCAATTGATATACTTTAGCTCACAAAGAGTATATGTCAAGTTCTAGTTAAGGAAGTACTATGACCATAAATTTCTTGAACACATGTCTTTAAGATCACCCAAGAGAACACACTATCTCAATTTCCATGAAATATCATGATGCCTCTATTGAGAATGTCTATTATTACATTCAATATGAGATGAACTTGATGGATTAGCTATTACATCTTAGACGATTAAGTCCTTAAACAAGAGGTCTAGCTCTGATACCAATTGTTAGAAAAATTAGGTTAATTCAACCTAAGATAATCACCTTATAGGAGGGGAAGGGGGTGAATAGAGTGATGGTCTCTTTTAAAAAATTTAAATTATATAAGTGCAAGAGACAATTATATGCAAATATATTATAAAACAATATAAAGACAATTGCATATAAAGTAAAAGAGTAGGGAAGAGGGAATGCAAATACAAGATTTTTATAGTGGTTCGACACAATTCGGTCTACGTCCACTCTCTTCTAGTTTCAATCCCAAGCTTGAGGTTCCACTATTTCAAGGCTTCCAAATCAAGCCTTTAAGCAATACAATTGGATTATGGTTCCAATCCATCCTCTTAGACTTTTGGCTCCAAGCACTCTTTACAATCCTCAGGAGATACCCCACTCTTGAACAACCCCTTAAGTAATACCCCACACTTGAGAATCCTTAAGTGATATCACACACTTAAGACTTTTCTTCTCAAAAATTTACAAATGAAGATAAGAAATATTCTCAAAAAATCATAGTACAAAACTTTAGGCTTAAATGTACAAGAAAAACTAGGATTGAAAGGTGCACTAATGATATGCAAGTTTTAGAACAATATTGCACTAAAAAACACTCTCCTAAAGCTCAAATATATTCAAGAAAATTTTAGAAAGGCTAAGCTCTTGAAACAATAAATATTAGAACATTTTTATAGAGGAAAACAACCAAACTAGCCGTTGAGGGTTTGATCGATCGAGTTAGGGGTCGATCGGTTGACTAGCCATTAGCATTTAATGCTTGGTAGGTGACCGTTGGACCTCGACCGGTTGAGGCTCAACCTCGACCGGTTGAGGTTCAATCTCGACTGGTTGAACAACTGTTCTGGAAAAGAGAGAAGAGTTTTACACCTCTCGACTGGTTGAGCTGAACTGGTTGGTTGGTTCCTCATCCGGTTGAGCCGTTTTTGGCTCAACAACCATCCTTTTCAACTTAAAATCTTTTAAACAAGTTTGGAAAACATTTGACATAAGGTTTTAATTGAAAATACGAAATAATTCAATTTTAAAAGATTTAAAACAAAATTACTTTTGGACGATTTTGGTGCATAAATTAATAATGTAATGCATGAAAGACCTAGTGCACCAACAACCTTACAAAGAGATCGTATAAAGCTTAGGTCTCGAAAAACACTTCTAGAAGCTAAGAGAAGGAGAGAAACAATTAAGCACTGTTGTATATTTTTTGAATAAAAATTATAGATACAATAAACAATATTCTCAGTCCTATATATAAAGGAAATCGAGGAAAAAGGAAAATAACAAATCCCTTAAAATTAGAGACGATACAATTCTATTTTCTGCAACTAACTAACAGAATTAATCTAAGATTATATACAACTACTAGCAGAATCAATCTAAGATTATATATAGCTAATCTGCCTACACGTCCCCTTAACCTGGACTGTACAGGTTATGTAATCCAAGCTTATCCACAAGCTTCTCAAATGTTGGCTTCATCGACCCTTTTGTTAACACATCCGCTGTTTGTGCTGAAGTAGGAACATAAGTCAAGCAAAGAATTCCTTTCTCAATCTTTTCTTTGATAAAGTGTCTATCAACTTCCACATGTTTAGTTATGTCATGATGCATAAGATTATAAGAACTATTAATAGCAGCAAAGGAGTTTCAACTCTTATTTTCAATTCTTCAAGTAAATTCTTTAGCCATAGAAGCTCACAAACCCCGTGTGCCAAAGATCTAAGTTCTTGTTTTGCACTACTCCTTGCTACAACTATCTGTTTTTTACTTCTCCATGTAACGAGATTTCCCCAAACAAACAAATAGTAACCGGATGTTGATCTTCTAACATCTACAGATCCTGCCCAATCTGCATCCGTGAAAGCTTCAATACTTCAAATTCCGGTCTTTCTAAAGAATAAACCTCTTCCTGATGTTCCTTTAAGATAACGTAACACTCTATGGATGGCCTCCATGTGTTCCTTGGTAGGAGAGTGCATGAACTGGCTAATACAACTCACTGCAAATTCAATGTCAGGTCTAGTATGGGAAAGATAAATTAACTTCCCTACTAACCTTTGAAATCTACCCCTGTCACAGGACTTCCAGTAGTTTGGGTTCCAAGCTTCATGTTCGGGTCCATTAGAGTATCTACAGGTTTATATCCCAACATACTTGTTTCTTTAAGTAAATCCAACACATATTTCCTTTGTGAAATAGTAATTCCCAACCTATTCCGTGCAAACTCCATGCCTAAAAAATACCTTAGATTGCCCAAATCCTTCTTCTCAAACTCAGAGGCTAAATCCTTCTTCAATCTCTCTTTCTTTTCTTTATCATCTCCTGTGAGAATTATGTCATCGACATAAACAATGAGAATGGTAGTTTTGTTTGCTTCTATGTTTATGGAACAAAGTATGATCAGCTTGAGCTTGCCGAAATCCCCGCTTCTAAATAGCTTTTGAAAAACAATCAAACCAAGCCTTGGGAGATTGCTTCAGCCCATACAAGGATTTTTTCAGCTTACTCACTTTTCCAATCTTGCTTCCTTCGTCAAAACCGGGTGGCAGGTCCATGTATACCTCTTCCATCAGCTCTCCATGTAAAAACGGATTTTTCACATCTAATTGGTGTAAAAACCAATCTAGATTAGCTGCAAGAGAAAGAAGAACTCGAACAGTGTTAATTTTTGCCATGGGAGCAAAGGTTTCTTGGTAGTCAATACTATATGTTTGAGTATAACCCTTTGCAACCAATCTCACCTTATGTCGTTCGATTGAGCCATCAGAGTTATATTTGACAGTAAATACCCACTTGCAACCCACTGGTATTTTTCCTTCAGGTTTTTTCACCACTTCCCAAGTTCCATTTTTTTTAGGGCCTTGATCTCTTCCATGACTGCATTCTTCCATTCCAGCTGATTTAATGCTTCTCCAATATTTTTTGAAACTTCAACCGATGACAGATTAGCAATAAGCGCCTTGACAGAATTTGATAAATGCTTATATGTCACAAAGTTGGATAGCGGATGTTGTGTGCAGGATCTGGTACCCTTTCTCACAGCAATTGGGAGATCTAGGTCAACTAAAGTTGTGTCCGAACCTGAGTTTAGATGTAAAGGGTCATGATCCTTTCCTCTTCTTGACCAATTTTTCTGTGAATAAGTAAGGTCAAACGGCTGTAAGGTCTCCCTCCTTTTCGAATTTTCTTCCTGAATTGTAGGTTGGACAAATTGTCTCTGGATTCTAGTGATACAATTGGGACAGTCAGATTTAAGGGCTGTGATTCCGGAATTTCTGGTGTACTATTTGCCTGATTTTCAAAAGGCAGAGGAGGATGAAGAGGACCTGGATTTTGTGATTGATGATTTGATGAAGGATTAGAATCTGAAATTGATATTTGGAGATTTGGAGAAGATTTCGTTGATTGGGGATTTTGTGGAAGATTGGAATTTGAATTTGGAAGATTTAAGAGAGGATCCGAATTTTGTAAGTGAAGATTTGGTGGAGGATCCCAAAAATATTCCCATGTAGAGTTTGAATTCAAATTTCTCAAAGTTAGATAAGGATCACGATGACAAGTAGGATTTTCCCAAAAAATGTCTTCCCTAAAATTCTCCCCCTAAAGATATTTTTATGGAAAAAAAGGAGTACCTTCAAAAAATGTGACATCAACAGAGGTAAAATATTTATGTTTTTCTAGAGAATAAAATCGATAACGTTTTGGGCGGTGGAATATCCTAAAAAAGTGCATTTATACGATCGAGGATCTAATTTTGTTCTACTGTGACCAGGGATGTGAACAAAAGCACAACAACCAAGTATTTTGAGATCCAGACTAAAAAAAAAAACGACTTTGAGGATAACAATTCTGAAGAACGTCTAAGGGTTTTTGAAATTGAAGTACTTTGGTTGGATCCTATTGAGGTAACATGCAGTAAGAACTGCATCACCCTAAAAACGTTTTGGAACATTTGTTGTGAATAAAAGAGACCGAGCCACCTCTAACAAATGGTGATTTTTCCTTTCTGAGATTCCATTTTGTTTAGGTGTATTGACACAAGAGCTTTGATGTAAAATTCCATTTTCCTCAAAAAAATTCCCCAGAATGTTATTGAAATATTTAGTGCCATTATCGATACGAAACATTTTGATACTCATTAAATTGAGTTTTAATCATGGAATAGAAAACTTTGAAAATATGTTCTGTTTCATTTTTTACTTTCAACAGATCCACCTAACAAACCCGTGTATGATCATCAATAAAGGAGATAAACCATTTTTTATTAGTGAGAGCTTTGACATGAGATGGACCCCAAATGTCACTATGAATCAACGTGAATGGTTTGGAAGCCCGATAAGGTTGAGGTGGCAAAAAAATACGTTTGTGTTTGGCAAATCGACAAATTTCACATTGAAGTGATTCATTAAAATTCTGAAATAAGGACTGAAACAAATGTTTCAAGTACAGGAAATTTTGATGTCCAAGCCTACAATGCAACAACATTATTTGTTGTTTTTGAGATAAAGAGGGATGACCAACAGCAGCATGAACTTGACCACTCACAGATAAATCCTTCTCAAAGTAGTAGAGACATCGACCTCCTTAGCACTGCTAATCTTCTTCCCGAAAATCAAGTCCTGAAAAACACAAACAGATGACGAAAACTGAATCACACAATTCAAATCTTTTGTAATTTTGCTAACAGAAAGAAGATTGTATGAAAGGCTAGGCACATGTAGGACGAATTTAAGAACTATTTTGGGACTGAGTCTAATGGAACCTATTCCAGAAACAATCGAATAAGAGCCATCAGCTACTCTAATTTTGTGATTTCCGGGACTCGGAACATAGGAATAAAACATACTCTCACAACCAATCATATGATCAGAGGCTCCGAAGCCAATAATCCATGGCTCACCTTGGTTTGTCATACCACCAAAATCTGTCAAAAATGTACCTTTTTGTGCCATAAGAGAAGTGCTAGCAAATTGATTTTTGGTTAGCAAGTTGCAAAGTTGTTCCATCTGCAGCTTTGAAAAACTGGTTTTGTCATTTGTTTTTCTCTGTTCCCTTCACGTCCTTGTAGTCGATTTGGAACCCAATTTGCAGGTTTGCCATGAAGATCCCAGCACTTGTCCTTGGTATGATATGACTTCTGACAATGGTCACACCAGGCTTGACTTCTCTTTGCTGGAGGTCAGAAATTTCCACGTTTGGTTGGATCTTGCACGACTAGGGCAGAATTTTCAGTGACCGGAGTCAATACCTCACCAAGCATCACTTTCCTTCAATATTCTTCACAACGGACCTCGGAAAATACTTCATCTATGACTAGCAGAGGCCTTATCCTGAAAATGCGCCCTCTCACTTCATCAAGATCTCTGTTGAGACCTGCTAAGAAATCATAAACACGATATTTATCCACCATTTTCTTAAAAAGAACCTCATCCTCAGGATCTTTCCATTGGCATGTGTTAAACAGATCCAATTCATGCCATAATTTTTTTAGTGCATTAAAATACTGTGTGACATCGGAGTCCTCTTGCTTGAGATTTTGTGCCTTATTCCGCAACTCAAACATTTGAGAAGAATTCTCAAAATCAGAATAGGCTAAAGAGACAATGTCCCAAATCTCCTTCGCAGTAGGATAGAACAGATATGTATCTCCAATGTTATCCTCCATGGAGTGAATCAACCAGGCCATCACCATCGAGTTTTGAGTATCCCATGTTTGGTACGAGGAATCACTCGTTGGTGGTTTAGGAATTAATCCATCCAAATAGCTGATTTTGCCCTTGCCACGAATCACCATTGAAGCCGAATGGGACCATTGAAGATAGTTTTTTCCATTTAGTGTTTTGGTTGTAATTTGCAGGGATGTGGAGGAATTTTTTATTACCATAGCGGGAATAATTATAGAGGTAGACGGTGTGGTTTGATTAGAAACCTTAGAGTGATCGCCTCTGTTTATTCCAGGCATTTGTTTCTCTCAACTTGTTTTTAGCCTTTAAGCTCTAATACCATAAAAGCTAAGAGAAGAAGAGAAACAATTAAGCATTGCTGTATATTTTCTGAATAAAAATTATAGATACAATACACAATATTCTCAGTCCTATATATAGAGGAAATCGAGGAAAAAAGGAAAATAAAAAATCCCTTAAAATTAGGGATGATACAATTCTATTTTCTGCAACTAACTATCAGAAATAATCTAAGATTATATACAACTAATTTGCCTACAACTTCTCTTTGGGGTCTTCTTCTTCTTATTGATTTCTTTTTGGCTTGATTTTGTCTTTGTGATTATCACTTTGGAGATCTTCTTGCCTAATCACACTTGAAATATAATCATTAGTTCCAAACCTTGTTTTGTTATCATCAAAATTGAGATTAACCAAACCTTGGTTTCACAACAATGACCCAATTCATAGGGAATATATGCCCATCTTAGGGTCTCACCCGTAGGTCAAAACCATTGCAAACTTTAGCACAAGCTCAATATTCCCTCAAGGTGAAGAAACCATATAGTATTGTAGGTTGGTGAGGTCATAACTACTTGATAGGTACACATAATGACACACCATAAGTCCTATTCAATGTATAATCATACACACTAGTGCACTCACCATGGAAACTCTATCCCGATTATCAAGACCAATCATCCATCTAATTAAGAGGTAGTGCACTACTGCCTTAAAAGGATTGCCTAAGTCCATGGACCAATTATGAACTAATCATCTACTTACAAAGAATCCATGACTTAGATATTTGATACAATTCCTAATGCATCTACGTCATATACAATGTTAAAGATGTCAGGTCAAATGCTCATCAAGTGTAATGCATGGAACAAATAGATAGAAAAGGAAATTATAATCTTTATTAAATGAATAATAAATCCATAAAATTTTACATCATGTCATGATTTTAAGGGTTCCATTCTAACATTAAATTGTATGTCATGTGTCATGCCCTAGTTTTTCAAAATTTACAATTGATACTCAAATACAATATAAGTGTTTTAAAAAATATGTGGATACAAAAATTTAAATGTTGAGTTCCTACTTGATTTTGTGTATAAAGAGAATATGAAAACCTGTTATAAAGAGGTATACATCTTGTGTTAAACTTTGTAACTATTAGTTAACAAAACATGATTCGTTTCACAAAAAGAACTTGTACCACGTTAATTTATATATACCAAATCCCCATGGTTCACTACGGGTAGTCCATACTACAAGTGTACATAACAAATATACATTACATCATTTCTCCAAAAAGATTTAATCTTTAATACAAAGGCAAAGCCTCAAAACATTTTCAATATGAGCAAACAACATCCAATCAACAGAAAGGCAATGCTTAAGCATTATTTCTAGCATAGGTCTTCTAACTTGCATCTAAAGGTGGAAGGGATAGGGTGAGTTCACAATTCAGTAGAAAAGTTTATAACCATTCTAAGCATACCCTTAAAACCTTGAATTAAACGTATAATAGCATGTATGATAAACATTTTATAACCATTAACAAATATGTAATCATGTCAAACATGTATGCATGTGTTTGTTGGTTTCATCTTTGCTTTTCCTCATTCATCATTTCACAACTGATAAACTGCTAACACCCCCCCCCCCCCCCCCCCCCCCCCCCCCCCCCCCCCCCCCCCCCCAATCTACACATCAGATATCAATACTCCACAAGATACTCGATCAATATAATAATGACTATTCTAGGACATCACCCAAGGGTAAGTCATACCCCATGTCTTTAGGGACTAAAACCTAGGGGCAGGACCAACCCCATACACCCACATCGGAGTGTCTTCCTCGAGGGCTTTAGGGACTTTCACCCAAGGACCCACGGTCCCACATAAACAATATATCAAAGGATAATGCTTGTAGCATCACATAAACACTTTCCACCAATCAATTCTTTGAATATCATTTGTGATCATTCCATATCCTTCTTGCAATGCAACCACACCATGAACCATTTCCACAACACAAAACCATGAATCTTCATACCAATATATGTTTCAATATCGTTGTAACATTTCAATACAATAAACCGAGATGCAATGATACATTAAAACATTTTATGAAATCATAGAAATGACATGAAATTCCAATAAATGTTTCAAGGAAAGAAATCAGGTACACCATGGAGCAACATAAAATTCCCTACCTTACACCGACTTTCCCTTTGTGATTCTTCTATGTAGGTGATTTTTACCTATTACAAGGAACTGAAATGAAACATATAATTTAGGTTTCCTAACCATGAAAATTTATACAATTTAATATTGCTAATTTTTAATTCTCATATTCTCTAATCTATATGCCCACAGGTTTTCAAATCAAATTTTAATTGAATTAAACAATATTTACAATGCATATTAATATTCCCCAATTAATTACCAAACACTAATTATTTTGATTTTCTTAAAGCCTAACCTATTAACAAATCCAAAGTGTCCAAATAACCTAATTAATCACATGCTTTACTAATTTAATTTTCAATCAAACCAAACTAAACAAAGATGTATGTTGATCTTACCATTAATAAAATACTTAAGCTAAAACACTCCTTAATTAATTGTGATTTTTAACTAAAACTTATTTATAACTAATTACACTCAACTTTTACACAAATTTTACCGTTAATTTGTTTCAACATCATTAGGAACCAAAATATACCAAAATTACTAAATTAAACAACTTCCTTACCTCAAATCTTCACTTTCTCTCTCTAGATTATCTCTCTAACCCAGGTTGTTGCAGGTATAATGGTGCAAAACGAGCTGCAGGCCCTTATAAAGGGGCAGGCCACATGATTGCCATCAACTCCAACTTTCCAATTATTGCAAATCAGTCCTCCAAATTAACTAATATTAAACTTACAATTGCCCATTAGTCCTTTAGGTTTTCATAACTCTAATCACTCCCTAAGAACCTAATAAGCACGCTTCAGTCATCAACTAATCCCACTTAACCTTAATCAAAGTTTAATTCATAATTAAACAAGATTAGCACTAAACTAGTTTTAACATCTAATTAAGCACATTTAAAGTTAAGTACTAAGATAATCATTATTGCCTATTTAATTCATTAGTACTAGGTATTACATCATGTGTCAGTAAACAATGATGCAATGAATGATTCCAATTGTTCCATCCATTTAACACATACAAAACCAATTATGAATAATTTTTCCTCTTCTAATTAGGTAGTCTATGGTTGAAATCTTTAGCCAAAATAGGTACCTGGTCATTAGAAGGAAAACCATCTCTTGCTTTCTCACGACCTTATAAATAGAGGATGTTTATCCTTGGTTAGCCTCCACTGCATTGTGTCTCTCTTACCTTCCATACTCATTCCATAGATCCCAAATCTTAGAAACTTCTGAGAAGAAAATCCAATAATCAACCACTCTAGCCTCCCCATTAGCTACAGTTGGGTACAATCTCTGAACTCTCATTTAGGGGATGTTCTCCCCCCCAATCCTCATGCCACAAAAATTGATAATAATACTTAGTGCCATTCCCAACCTTGCATTAGGATTATTCATGAACTGGAACTTCCCCTTATAATGCTTTTCTAAAGCTCCATCTTATGAGTACTCACACCTCCTTGGAACATTCGAGCTCCCTCCCCTTTCCTATATTTAATAGCCACAATTCCACTACAATGACCCTCTCTCTCTCTCTCTCTCTCTCTCTCTCTCTCGCTCACCCGCTCAATTACAAATATCCTTAAATCCTTACTCATCGTCCTTCTCTGCCAAAAGATCATGGTGAAACCTTCTGGTTCTAGGGTCTCTGGTTCTGAGGCCTTTTTATCATCAATCCCTTTTAGATCCTCCACAATCTCCCCTGTACTAAACTTCCTCTCAAGATGCTCTGTTTCCTCCATTCTAATAGGTCTAAACCTCATTGGGTTCAGCCTTGATCTCCAAGACTTTGTATCTGAACATAACTCCTGAAAGTGGTGACCTGATTCTTGGTCTTGTCATACTCCAAAAAGTAGTACCCGATTCTTGGTTTTGTCATAACTAGTCTTTCATTCCCCATTAATCACTGATCTTCTATTGCCATAGGATGAAAAAACTGTGCTATGCTATCCTTCATCCACAAGGCTCTAAATTTCTTACACAGTTATCCTTTTCAACTCTGCTAGTCTACAATCGACCACCTTCTTATTTCATTCCCCCACCTCCTCCATTGAGAAACCCCTGTCTCTCTCCTTGCCATCCTCCTTATGTCCTGTGCTCTTGCTTTCTGAACCGCAATATTTCCAAGTCCTCCTCCTTATTCTATATATTTTTTTTTCTTTTCCAGGTCTTCCTTGAGTGCTTTTATTTTACTAATCAATGCTCAGGGTTCACTTTGCCACACATGCCAATTCCACCAGTTTTTGACAATTACTCCAAACTCCTGTTCTTGGAAACCCTCCCATATTTGAAATCTGAAGAGATGGTTAACTCTTCTCAAACCACCACATCAAATAAAATCAGGGGATAATCTGACACAAGTTTAGAAAGAATGCAGTGCTAAACATAATGCACCTCCTGACCATTGATTGCCTCTCCTGACTACTCTGAGGGAAATCCTGCCCATCCATAGGCAAATCAATGTGGCCATTTAAAATGACTAAGAGGACCATGCCAAATCTTCCATACCTTCTAGAACAACTAAAAGGCATCTCTTTCATTTATCAGCTAATATAGGAAGAAGGAGATATATGCCTTGGTTGTTTCTTCTCATCTTTGTGTGGTACAACCTCCTGCCCTCCTCAGGTTGCAGGCTGGAGGCTCCTCCCTTTCCTCCCTTTCCTCCCTTTTTCATGACTACCGTAACCACTCCATGAATGATTACATGTCAGATCCAACCTAACCCACCTGGAGAAACTTCTTCCTCTTTCCATGATTCTTGAACCGCCTCAACCACCTCTGAGATCCTTGTGAGCTCAAAGATTTTGGAGTCTTTCTGCCTAAGCCATACCTTCAAAGTAGCTAAATTTTTCTTTCTGTTCGTCCTTATGATATAGGTGTTGAAGCTCAAGGCCTAATGCTGTATGACTACAAAAATATATCCAGCATCTTGTAACAGATCTTAGGGCATATGTTTTTAGTAAGAGGGACTTTCCTTCAAAACCAGCTCTTCAATATTCAGTCAGTGGTGGCTTGGGTCATTGCATAAGTGCCTTCTCAATTAAGGAGTATAACAAATGTTTGTGATTTTTACTCTAATATGACAGTAAAGCTACAAAATTTCAAGGTGATAGAATAATGCACATAGGTGAGCTGCCCAGCTGTTGGGACATGGTACAAGTATTTAATTTAGATGATGAACAAATGTATCTAAACTAATGCAATCTTAGTCTTACAGAAATGCTATCAATAATATATCTTCAAACCCTTTCATCAAAATAGGTATATATAGCCTCAAACCCTGGGATTTGACTGGTGCTTTCTGGTGGAACTCATCTTCCATCTTTAGAGGAATTTGAATAGACCTTGGGGTGAAGGAACTAGGAAAAGTCCTTAGCTTTCTTGTAAAATGATCTCTGTTAACAAAGAAAAACACTCACATGAAAGTTTTCAGGAAGTTATAGTTGGTTTAAGGGAAGGTCTAATTAGTCTCAAGGAGGGCTATTCCTATTGACTTCATTAACATGTCCATATATGTTCATCTTGGCAAGGGATTCTTGTGAGTGAAAAGATCTAATCATTCCCATCAAATAAGGAAGAATCTAATCAACCAAAAGGGATCATTTAATCATTTTATGAACAAATATTAATCTGCAAATAAGTCTTCTTATAAGAAACAATGTTCAATTTTGGAATTGTTTGACAGCATGCCAGAATTATCTTAATTCAGAAAGAGTTCCATTTCTGCCATTGCAGTATCTGAAAATCTCACTCGATTGGAAGGCAGGATGCAAGACAAAATTATTATTATGATCCCTTAAATTTTAAGCCTACACCATTTTGGGGGGAAAAAGAAGGAAGAAAGAGGTTTTTCATGTATGAAACCAAAAATAAATAAATAAAAACCACAGCAATTGATTGAGCACAAAAACAGCACTGGATTGAAAACACTCCAAGGACTCATTGATTGATTGGTCTTGTGATATATCCATCCTGTTTGAATTACAGTCTTCCATGTCCAAAGATTTTAATTCACCTAATTTTCATTCATAGTGGGAGCTTTTAATTATCATATATCCCAAGTCAATAAGAGAGCTTCCCTACTACCACAGTTTGGTCATCATCTGCGAGAACAGCATGGGTTCCATGATAAATAGAAATTTGCATGTGCTAAAAAAGGCCCATGTGGAAGTTTTTGAATTCTGAAAGTAACCAAAATGACATGTATAATGTCATACAATTTTTGTCACCAATTCCACCCTAAAAGGAAAGAATAAATATGTTACTGAAGCTTACAAGTCAATTCTATGCTAACTTTTACAGGACTCAAGGATCTAAAGTTAGTAAAAAAGCGAATTAAAAAAAGTTGTTTAGAAAAAGACAAATTAAGATATTCAACAAACCATGTCTCCTAAATTTGGGAACATAATTTTTAACTATAGCCGACTTAGGCATCTAATATTTTCTGATAATGTATTTTTCAGGCATCTAACGTTTTCTGATATTGTGCTTTTCCCATCAAACTTTCTTCAAATTTAATTAATAGAAATATGAAAAAGATAAAAATATCCTCCTTTAATTGAGGATAAGGTGACGTCAGGTTTGGTGTTTATTTCATTTTCTTTCCTTTTGTTCTCCAATTTTTATCTTCTTCCCTAGACACTTTCCACCCAAACCTTAATCCTCATTGAAAGTTCAACTTCATTTGTCTCAATTTCTAAAACCTGGTTAAACCATCACCCCTCATTTTTAATTACAAACAACCATGATCAAGCTGTGTGTTTAAAGAAAATGGAATGCAAAAGAAATAGAATGGGAAAGGGAAAGGAGAGAAAGGGCTGGGCTTTTAACGATTTGAGGGTTAGGGATTTGGAGATTGGGAAAGAAAAAAAAAAAAAAACAAAATTATGGACTCATGTCTACATGATGAAGAATAACCCATGACTGCTTGTGCCCATTTAAACAGGAAAAAGAAAGAAAGAAAGAAAGAAGATAGAGGAGATTAATGATTAAAAAGTGAAAATATTTAAAGAAAATAAAAAGAATATGAAACTCAACCCACAAGGCTCTATGGTTGTGACAAACTTGGATTTCTTCATATAATTGTAAAATGAAATTCAAAAGGACAAAAAAAAAAAAAAAAAAAACCTATAGCTGTGCAATAAAAAAAAAAAGATCAAATAAAGATTGAAATTTAAAGATTAGGGTTTGTTGAAGATGAAGAGGAGTTCATTAAATGTTAGTTATGATTGGAACTGATTAAGATGAATTTAAGAATATATTTCAAGTTAATGTTGGGGTTTGGGTATAAAGGTGGGAATGAGAATGTTTGGGATTAGAGTATTTGGTATAAGGGTAATGTTAGTAGTTTTCATAAAAATTTTAGATGATATTGTCAATTTATATCAGCAAAACTAAAAACATATTGACAATCAGGAGGGTTGTGTTACTTGATCAAAACCTCAAAGGAGATCATATTGTCAATGTAATTTCCCCTACTAAGAATTTAGTGATGACAGTTGTGAAGCTAAATTATCAAAATAAATGAAGTGACAGAAACTCCATGCAAAAATGCAATATTGTTGGGATGCAGGTTATACTTAGAAGGTTGAAGTGGATTTTGAAGATGTTGGCACATGTAGATGGGAGTGATGTTGTACTCTTTGGAGAGGTTGAAGTTTATTCTGAACACCTTAGTTGTATACTTATGCCTGCTTGTGTATACTTAAGAGAGACTGGTGTTTATAAAGGGCTCTCACTTGCCAGATTTACCCAAACTAGAGGCTTGTGTCTCCAAACTTGTTATAAGTCAAATTAGTTTAATCAGAATAAGCAAGTTCTTGGGTTTATGTTGGTGAGAGCGGGAAGCTATTATAGAGAATTTTGAGAATTAAGAGTTGCAAAGAGAAAATTGGTGTGAACATTATAGACTGTGTGAGAGGGTTGGGAATATGACAGATAAAGAAGAAAGCAACGCAAGACATTAAGCACTCACTAATGTTTAGTTTTCTGGCTGGATGGAATGAAAAGATGTGTAGAGGATAATATGAGAAGTTATTGAGATGATTTGGTCACATGTAGCTAAGGCACAGATTTATTAGAAGGTAACATGATTCAAGTTGAAGCTAGTACAAGGACGAAAGGAAGTGAAAAAGGAATATGGGTTGTGGCCATGACAAACCTGACATGATTTCCAAGGGTTTAACAGAGGATATAAACAGCCAAAAAAGTATTCAAGAAGCTGACCCAAGTGGTTGGGATTAGGCTTTGTTGAAATGAGCTGGGTGCAACTGGTAAGCAAAAATTAGCTCAAAACAATAAAAGTAAGGAAATGTTTTTTTTTTTCTTTTTCTTTCTCTTTTTCTCTCTTTCTTTTCCTTTTTTGGGTTAACATTTAGTTTTGTTGCTGGATAGAATAAAAAAAAAGTAGGCATAGAGGACAATATGAGGGGAAGTTACTAAGATGATTTGGTCATGTGCAGCCGAGGCACAAAGGTATCAAATGGTGACATGATTCAAGTTGAAGTTAGTCTAATGAATAGGAAGGCAAAAAGAAATATGGCCTGTGTTCATGAGAAATACAACATGATGACCAATGGTTCAACAGAGGATATGGCTAAAAAAAGGGGATTTATGTAGCTGACCCAAGTGGTTGGGACTAGACTTCGTTGAAATGGGTTCAATTTATGTAGAATTCTTTGCCACTCTCCTTGCCTGACTTTGAGCAAATCTCACTCTATCCTGTCCTGTAGATAGCTCTAGATCAAGTTTAGATGGGGGAACTTGTGTTTGTTCTTTTGGCAGACCTGACATACATGTAGATTGTCTACCTCCTTTAGTTAGCACTAACCCAACTCTATATCTCACTGTTGCATCTTTTGTTAAAGCTACAATGGGATTGAGAGGAGAAAAATGATTATTTGTGTTGAAAGATTCCCTTCTATGATATAATTTCTTAGAAAAAGAGATGTTTATGCAAACATGCTGATCTTTAGAACTCAAACTACATATCTGATCCTGTTTTAATAAAATGTGGGTATTAGATAATTCAGAAGGCAACTGAATAAAGGCTAGCAAGTTTGTTAAAGATACTTTCCTATGTAACTAATTTCATAAATCAAACTATGTTTTTATGCTAAGTGATAAATTAGGTTAATTGAACTAGTGAATGGTGAACTGAACTCCCAATGTCTCTAATGTTATTCAAAAACAGGTGAAATGCTGAATCATGCATAACTGGCTTCATCTTAGGATATTACTGTCTTAGATACAACCAATTCAACAGTATAATGGAAACTTGACTATTTTCCAAGATATAATGCTTGCATCCTTTAAACTTATTTTTCAAGTGAAAATTTTCTTAAAAATTTTAATACCTTTATTATCAGGTTGTCTCACTTCACTGGAAAGAAGGATCTTCTGCTAGTGGACTTGCAGGCATGAAACAGGTGACTGAGTTAAGACTAATGACAACAAAAAACAAGTTTTACAGCATTTAACCTGGTTATGAAGAAATTGCATGACCGATTTTTGTTTTGCCAATGAACTAATTTTGTTATTTCTTTTCATTTCCATGACAGGTTGCAAAAGGGTATAAAGAAAGGGAGAGGGTTGGGTTTGCACATCTCTCACCGGGTACTGATATTTATGTCTGTCCTCGCAGTGATGCCATAATCACAATACTTGCAAAATATGGTTTCTTCAAGGGCATGGCAGCTGTTGAAGACAATCAAGACTCATTGATTGGTTGTGTTGTCTGGCGGAGAAACCAAATACCTTTGAATTCTGTTGTAAAAAATTCTGAGGGAAAGAAATGCTCCTTGTCAGAGAGGCCTCTGAATTCTCCTGATTCTTCTACCCAACCTTCTGAATGTTCTTCACAAGTTGCAGAAAAAAAATTGTCCCTTCCACAACCAGCTCAAGCTCCACCTGCATTAGTAACAGGCAGAACCACTCTTCAGAGTTCAGGAGACAATGATACCAAGGGCAAGATTACCAAATCTACTGAAGTCCAACTTGAAGTGGGGAATTCTCAAACTGGGGCTGATTCATTGCCAAAACCTTTAGTTCCAAGCAAATCCTCATCCACTTCAGGGGTACTTCAAACATCCTCACATCCCGATTCTGCCTCTCACCAGGACCCCATGGAACGGCTCTTGGATGTTGAAGATCCTCTTGTGCACAGCTCAGAACCAGAGAAACTGGAAAAGAGTTCAGAACTTCAGAAGCCTGTCCAGCCTCTCCCACCTGGTGCAATGAAGCAACCTTTGCCTACTGATGATGATGATCTTCCTGAATTTGACTTTAGAACTGCATGTGGGGCTCCTCAAACTCCAACAGGCAAGTCTTTTGATGCTATGGCACTTGAAAGGAGGCTTCCGCCTGAAGGATTTAGGAAAATGGATGTGTCAGTTCCACTAGTCATACCAAATTTGCAATCAATGCCAATTCTCAACCAGAAGAGCTCTGAAAATCGTAGTTTTCCAAGGCTTCAAACTGATGCAGATCAGGGCATGCCTCTACCAAAGAATGTCTGTCATCGTGACTTCCAAATCCCAGTCCAGCCCATTTTGGGAGAGAGGTACAGTGTCCAAGGCAGAGCTACATTGTCACCTGCTAATGCTACTACAATTACTTCATCAAAGAATCGTTTTGACAGCGATGATGATGATGATGATGATATGCCAGAATGGTACCCCCCTAATCTACAGGTTCACAAGCAGCCAGTCGCCGAAACAACTCAGCCATCAACTACTGCTTTCCCCTCTATGGTACCAAACTCCAGATTTGAAAATTTACCCCCATCTCTGCCGAGGCCTACACTCTTCTCTCCAATCACTGCTAGTAGTCACCTGCCATTTCCTTCCCAATCTCATCCTCGTGCATTTCATGGCCCCATAGCTACAACTCTGAATCCAGCACAGCCAGGACCTGTTAATGGATACATACAGAGAGGTCCAAATCCTATGAGGGGATTCAATTCTAGCCCAGCTTTAAGACCTCCGACCAACCCACATGTCAAACTTCCTATCCATCCTACCGATAAGAGGGGTTGGAAGCCATGAACGAATGGAGAGCAGGGAGCTAGTTGGTTGAGACCTCAAACCAGTTTGTGAACTTGGGGATTTAGAATCTTCCTTGGGATGGAGATAGACGTTTGAAGAAATGTAATTTTAAAAAAGAAATCCAATCTGTAAATAAGTAGCGTTTGGAGGACCTTGTGTAAGGAAGTCAGTTTTGAATTAGTGTGGTCAGTTTGTTTCTACTTTTAGTCTTCATGTTTTTAGTAGTATACAACACTACAAAGGTGAATCAAATTCTCATCATCCTTGTTCACCTTACAGGAGCTGGCAAGCATTTTAAGTTCATATATTTTATAGTCGGTTTAAAAATAAATTAGTCAAGTAACCATAAAACCTTTTAATAAATATAAATTAAAAATAATTATAATTTTGTACAATAGGGTTCATGCCCCTTTTGCCAATAAAGTCACAATGGCAACCATGTATCTCTACAAGGATGTGGAGCTATTGTGATGGAGTTACCTAGTAACTAATTGTGAGTGCTTTTAGATAAAAATTTATATCATATGAATTAAGGGCTTTTGTTGTATCAGAAAGGTTTGTTCGTTTGCTACTTATTTATTGCACTTTTTCATTGATATATTAAATATAATAGAAGAGTATAAATAACCATAATGCAAAAATATAATCTAAGTAAAAAATAAATTACCTAAGTTGGATAATCCTAAAGGAATAGACTTGTATAAATTTTCTATAAATTAACTTGAGAGATTTAAAGGACTTCTTCATACTTAAGTTCTGATAAATTTTATAGTCTAAGTATATATATATATATATATATATATATATATATATATATATATATATATATATATATATATATATATATATTTTTTTTTTTATTTAACCTTATATCAAAATTAGGCATTAATAAATTCATCTCGGGGAATATCCAATTTTCATTACTTAGAGTGGCTTAATTTTGTTTTCTTAAATAATTATTCAAATTTCTTTCCTAAAGAATTTAGGCTAATGTTTTTTGGCATTTCAACCATCCAAATTATTTATTTAACATGTTATTAAGATTAATTCTTCTATACTTCAAATGTGCAATCTCCATAAACGAAAACCTATTATTCTCAAAACCACACCAAAAACGTTTTTGTAACTTACATGGCTTTAAAAAATAAACAATTTGTATATATTAAATATTTTATTAAATGATATTATTTATAAGTATTTTTTTAAAATATTAATCCAACTTAAAGTAAAAAAATGTGTGTTCTTTGAGCAAAGTTTAATTAAGGGTTAATAATAATTTATTCTCAATCAAACTTATGAAGAACTTTCTTGAGTATATTTTGAAGAACAAAAGAAAATTCTTTGAACTCGTCTTAATCTTTGGCCTTGAAGATAGATGAGTTATATATTTGTATCATGTTTGATATTTTCTCATAGGCTTATGGAAGAATGTTTTAACTTGAGACCTAATTTCAATCCTATGGTGGTAAACATGTGTCCTTGAAACATAGATTAACTAGATTAACCGAGAGTTAACGATAATTTGGTCTTAAGTAAACTCATAAAGAAATTTCTTGAATGAGTTAAAGAACGTAAGAGAATTCTAACATTATTTTCTTTGGCCTTGAAAGTAAATGAATGTTAGTTTTTTTTATCATGCTCGATATTCTTTCACAAACTTATTAAAGAATATTTGAAATTTGGTCTTGATTTTTGAAGCTTTGTTTTTTAGTGTGAGTTACGTTATTTTTTTTTTATAATGTCTTATTTTGAAGGAGACACATTTGGAGGAGAAGTTTGAGAATTTAATTTAGAATCTTGGCTTCTTTAGTTTAAGGGATTTGTTTATTTGGTTTAAGAAATTAATTTTCTTAATTTAAAAAAATTATCAATAATGATTTGTTTTCTTTAGCATAAGTTTGAATTTTCTTTTAATCTTACAATTTAAACTCTGATAAGCTAAAAGCAATATGCAATTTAGGTTCATGCTTTCAAAAGCATCACTACTTTTCAACTTTTAGTTGTATAACATAGTTGAAGCATATTTATAGGTTTCACATTGTAAGTCGTTTGAACATTTATAGAAATAATTTGTTTAAATAAATAAGAGTTCAAATTATGAATATCTTGTGTCCATTCTTATTTGAAAGAAATTTATTTATTTATTTATGTTTTTAGAGCACAACAATGTGTAAAGATTTGAAAATAATTGTAGTCAAATGTTGCTTTTATAGCTTATATAATTGTAAATACATTTATTATGTTGAATAGTATACAATTTTGAGGGATTAAGTGTATACATTAAAAGGTAACTAAATAAATCTAATGTACAACAAAACATGATTATGATTGTTCACTAATAAATTTTAGGGTTGAACTATTATGTATCCTTAATGGGTACATAACTTTATAACTCTCAAATTGTAGGTGTGTTCACATGGTCGCATGACCCATTTGCTTGTATAAATGACCTTCAAAATATGAATAGAATAGACTTGGATGTTATTGACCGGGCTATATCAGTCCATCTTGTGCAAATGGGAGATGTTGGAGTTGGATGGGTTGACCTGATCCGATCCAACAAAACGAGAGATAAGGAGGGAACAATTATGGGAGTTGAAATTACTTAAAAACTGTCCTTATATATAACAATAGAATTTTTTTTTCTCTTTCTCACTTTTACTCTCTCTGACAAAAGCCAAAAGGATACTCTATAAAAAAGTTCTCTCTTGAATTTTCATCAAATTTTTCTTCTCTATGAAAAGAAGGTTAAAGGCATTTGTGTTGTGAAATAAAGTGGTTTTCAAACTTTATAGTTCCCTTCACGACTTAGGGTAGAGAATTCATCCATGAAACAACTAATATGGATTTTGGGCATTTCAAAAGGTAATTTGAGACTTTTTTTTTTTTGTAGTACCTTTGTCCTAAGCCATGAGCAAATTTAAAAACTCTATCTCAGTCTAAAATTGGCTTTTTAATTGCAACGAGATTATCACATATATTTTTTAAGTCTCTTAAATATTCTTCAAGAGGTTGTGACACTTTCTTGAGAGTCTGATCATATTTTTCAGATTCCTTTCTTTTTCCACTATAACGGGAAGCAATTGTTTTCAAGGGACATTCATACTTCATATGTTGTTTCAACACCGAAGATTATACTCAAAACTTCTTCTTTCACAATTCCAAGAAACCATGAAATGAAATGTCAATCATTGTTGATCCATAGTTGATATTGTGGGTTAGGATTTTTGTTTTCTTCATTATCCTTAATTTCTTCAACCAGTTTTTTCCTATTTAATAGATGGTGGAGAACATCAAGGCCACAGACTAAGAGAGTGATTTGACTTCATCATGGTGGGAAATTTGTGGTGTTTAACTTGATAGAGATGAAACAAGAACATTGGTGTTTAACTTGATAGAGATGAAACAAGAACATTAGTGAAATGATAGAATACCGAGTTTAGATTTTATGTTTAGGAAAGAGGAAATAAAAAAGAAGACATATTTTTGGATTGCAAGTTTATGACTCTGATACCATGTAAAGTTTGATAATTTGGAAATAAAAGCTATATTTTCTATTACTTCCTTTGGAACTTTATACAAAAATATAGATGAATTGTATATGGAAAGAAATAAACAATATGATTAACATATATGAGAATATCTAAAATTAGGAGAATCAATGAGTGTCTTCCTATCTTTTATGCACCCATTATTCTGTGTATTTCCTTAAATATTTCCTTTAACAATGATGATATCAAATGTCATAAAATCTTTAATTTTATGCAATATATATATATATATATATAAGGTTTACAACTAATAATGATGCTTATCATCCTTTAAATTAATAATCTCACTAAATATATAAAATAATAATTTTAAAAAAATCCTTAAGAATCCAAAGAAATATAAATTAATATTGATGAAGTCTATAAAAAATAGCAAATAACAACTCATAATAAAATAACGTTTTACAACTTAGTTTTTTTTTTCAACTAAACTCCTCTAGAGTCTTTTTATCTTTATGATTAATAATCATTTCTTCTTTTTGAAAGTGTCTCAAGCTTCAATATATTAGCTTTTGATCACATTCATTGTTTTTTTTTATTCATAAACCATATAAAAGTATAGTGTAGTAGAAACAAAATATTTTCTCTAAATTAATAATAAAAAATTAGTATTATCTTAGAGTTCTCCAAATATTGCTGAGAGATTGGGAGTGTGACTAAAAATTTCGTTTTTAGTTCCTTAAAAAAGATACCGAGGAAAGAAATAGAGAAATGATATCTTTTTTTATGTTTCATTTATTATGGAGAATAAAAATATTAAATTTAATTCAAATTAATTAATATTATATATATTTAAATTATTTATTTAGAAGAGGAAAAAAAGTAAAATATTTTTAAAAAAAATACGGAAATAATTTATTGATATTAAGTCTATTTTTAATATTTTCTTTCATTATTACCTTTTATTTTTCCTCTTATTTTGTTTCCAATAAACAAGTATATTTTAGGGGTTTTTTTAGCACAATTACATGTATTTAAAAAAATTTAAAAAAATTATAATAACAAGTGTACTTTGAAAAACACAACACTTCATATTCACATCAAAATCTCCAAGAAAGAAAATTGTATTTATACTATTTTAAAAAAAGTACAATTTTTTTATATTCACATGAAAATCATCTTTTGGTA
This sequence comes from Vitis riparia, assembly GCF_004353265.1. Classification (NCBI taxonomy): domain Eukaryota; kingdom Viridiplantae; phylum Streptophyta; class Magnoliopsida; order Vitales; family Vitaceae; genus Vitis; species Vitis riparia. The sequence goes on along the minus strand of NC_048441.1, from coordinate 14,313,761 downwards.
AGATCATTTCAATATTAAATTATGAGTTATATTTAGATTAAAATACTCTTTTGAAAGACACACATAATTATTCCCTCTAAAATCATATTTTAAAAAGACGATTTCAATACAAATCTATTAATTGAGTTCATACTAAAATCCTATTTTAAAAAATTGTTTGTAAATGTAAAATTTTTGAAAAATATATTATTCTAAAAGGAGAATATTTTTGCAAATAGTTATAAAATACCTTTTTTTTAATAATATTATTTTAATAAAAAAAAAACCCACATATGTTAACCCTCACTACTCACTATGCTAGCCTTCTTGCCCAACTTCATTCCCACATATTCATACCCACCACCACCCACGTACCCATGCAACACCCAACGTAAGTAATCAGTCTGTCATGCAAGCCCACACGCCTTTCCTACCTATTCAGCACGCGCCTTTATCTTCCTCCCCAGACATCATGCTGATTTTCGGTGGGAAACAAAATTCATTTTCAATATCATTAAGTTATTTTTTAAAATTTTTTTCGTTGATATTTAATTTTTTTTCCTTCAAATAATATGTCTTAAATTGAAATGTATCCTGACATTTGTACATATATTTTTTCTTTCAAGTGTAAAATATTTTAATTATAAATTCTTAATAGTAGCACGAATATTACACGTAAATAATTAAATTTTTTACATAAATTTTTGTTTTCCCAAGATTGATATATATATATATTTTATTTATTTTATATTTTAATAATTATATATATTAAAATTCTCAACTATAATAACGACAACTAAAAATTTGGCCTTTATCTGAAATAATGAACAAATTGTCGTGCATTAATAATTAAATTTTATTATTATTTTCAATTTTTATGATGAGTTGAAAAATGGGTCCTCAGAAAGTCCTGATTTTCTTGGCACTTTCCCAACTTCATGCCTAAAATTTCACACTCACGTAGCCATGCAAACACACCTACATGAATCGTCCATGCAAACCTCACGCGCCCTTTTCCCACCCACGTACTCAACACTCGCCTTCATCCTCTATTTCAAAGGTGACCTTTCTCATTGGCAAGCAAAATTCATTACTAAGTCACCAGGGGGTGAATGACTTGATTTGGGTAACAAAATTAACTTTATAATTTGCATTAATTCATTGCTTGTTCATACAAAATAAATTAAAATAATTATGTTTTGAATAATAAAAATATTTAAAATTAATATATATATATATATATATATATATATATATATATATATATATATAATTTGTTGTATGTTCATGACTATAAGAACAATTAGTCCATGGATTTGTGTTATTAATTTATTTGTATATAGAATACTTCTCAATATATCATACATTATTGATATGTTTTTAAATTTATACATTTTGCATTTCTAAGTCGGTCCAAAAATAAAATTAATTATCATATATATACAGAAATGAAAGCATTGTTTTATGTACTAGATCAATGGTATTCCAATATAAATTAAGACTATGTTTTGGTTTCCGTAGAGTACTAAGGAAAGAAAAAAAATACTAAAAAAAAACGATTTTCTTATATTTGATTTCACCATGAAAAATGCAAAAGAAAATCAAATATAATTAAAATTTATAAAAAAATTTAGATTTTTTTTTTAAAATTATTTAATTTTTCTATGATAGAAGGGACTAAGTGAAATGAGTTTAAAAAATAATATAAAAATAATTGATTGTGTTTAAATTTATTTTTTATTTTTCTTTATTTTTTTCCTTCTATTTTCTTTCCATTATAATTTTCCTCAATTTTTTCGGAACCAAACATAGTCTAAAGGTTTTTGTTATATGTCTTTTAACCATAAGACAAGTTAGTCTACTACTTTGTATTTTACTCTTTACTTCATGGTTTTAAACATATCAAAATATTAAGCTCTATAGATTAAAATCCGTATTTTGGATATTTCCATAACTACAAGAAATATTAGTCAAATTAATGTATTTTACTCATTTATTTCGTTATTATCTCATTCATATGTTAAATATATATGACGCTGCTATAAATGATATAAACTCGTCCTTACTAAAAAATGTTCATATACTATTCATATATTTTTGAATTTATTCATTTTACTTTCATTTCAATGTTGGTATTTAAAAATAAATTAATAAACTATTCTTAAAAGATTAAGTTTTCCCATAAAATGAACGACAAAATAAGAAAAATATACAAACGTTTCATTAATACGAATATAAATAATTATGATTTTCTATAATGGAAACAATTTTATGGTCTAAAGAAAAACCCTCGTCATACTTTTTTATAATTATAGAAAAGAATTGTCATATGTTTTACTTGATATTTATGTCACATGCTTCGATAACACGGATAAGTTTGTTAATATTAAAAATTATTATACTACATATAAAATATAACGGTATGACTTAAAAAAAATCAAATTTAAATGTAATTATTAATAAAGATTACCTTTCTTTGCAAGGGTTATTAGTTTCTACCGGTTGTGTGGAGCATGTCATTATTAAGCATTAATTCAAATTGTTTTGTATTGGAATGTAATGGTATTATAAGGAGAAAATATGGATGCGATTATTAACTATAGTGAACTTAGGTTCGTGAGGGCAATTGGATGGAACGCGCGGGAGTTGAGCGTGGGATATAAGATTTTGTCAGAGAATGAGGAGACGAGGGAGGAAGCCAACTTTCCAATGATAGCCCCAAATGTACAACCGGGAGAAGCGAGAATATGAGGAAGGCAGAGAATTGAAACGGCAAAGTACCGCCTTAGGCGCATGCAAGAGTCCACGGGTCCACCCTACCACCCACCTGTAAAACCCTTGGAGAGGGTTTATGATGTCTCTCTACAGCCGAGAATCAAGAAACACAGCGCAGAGATGGAGAGAGAAACTGCCACCTTTCTCTCACTGTAAAACCCCAAGTATTTAAAAAAGGGTATCAGGACGGATATAGAGAGAGAGTGGGCAGTGCAAACAGCAAACCACAAAATCACATAGACCCTCTCTCTCTCTCCGTGCCCTGAAACCCAACAAAGAACATAAATACGGATTTGCAGAGGGAGACACCATACCGCACCACCTGCTACACAACACTAAACAACACATCCAGGAAAACCCTTGACCTCTTTCTCTCTCGGACACAGCAAGAGCCTTCATCGCTGCCACCAACCCCCTCTTTCTCTTTCTCTTTCTCGTTCTCTTTCTCTTTCTCTTTCACATAGAAAACATGCAATCAAACAAGAAGAAGAAATCAACTGCGAAGCCTGCCCGTACAACGAGGCAGAAGCTTCAAACCCACCCAAAACCTCCTCCTTCCCCTCCTTCTCCTCTTTCTTCTTCTTCTTCCTGTTCTTCTTCTGCTTCTTGTTGCTGTTGCTGTTCGTCCCCTTCTTCATCGACTTCGCCGGAGGAAGAACCGGTGGTGCTTCCGCCGGTAATTTCTTGCGTCTACGAAGGGCCGATCATGGTGGAGCACTTCGAGAATCAATGGGCGATGGCCAAGTGGACTGTCCCGGACTTCTCCAAAATCAGGGGAAGGTCCCACTATAGTCCTTACTTCACTATCGGAGGTTTCGATTTTCGCTTCATGGTTTACCCTAGAGGCGATCTTGTTGCGCTGCCTGGCCACTGCTCGCTCTACCTTCAAGTCATGGATCCTCGAAGCGCGAAATTCGATTGTTTTGTAAGCTATACTCTCAAATTTTTAAATCACATTGACGATTCCATGTCTGTATGTAGAGAGTCATGGCTTCGATTCTCTCCCAAGAAGAAATCACATGGTTGGAGTGACTTTGCGCAATCTTCGATTGTTCTTGACACCAAATTTGGGTTCTTGGTGAACGATACTATGACCATTTTGGCCGATATTCGTGTTTTGAATGATAGCTTGACGGTTTCGCAAGATAACAATGAAACAAAGTCTCAATTGGCAACTATTTCTGGGTCGGGCTCGGATGTTTTGGATGGGAGGATTACTTGGAGGTTGAAGAATTTTGTTGTGTTTAAGGATATATTTAAGACCCAGAAATTAGTCAGCCCTGCTTTTCAAGTTGGGGAGTGTAGTGTTCGGATTTGTATTTACAGGAGCTGGATTAATGGAGTTGAGTATTTATCAATGTCTTTGGAGGGTAGAGAGTTTACGCCGGATCGGAATTGCTGGTGTTTGTTTAGAGTATCGGTGTTGAATCAGAAACCGGGTCTTAACCAATTTTATAAGGAATCTTATGGAAGGTTTGGTCCCGATACTAATGGTGGGGATGGTTGTAGTCTTGGTTGGATAGACTATATGAAAATGTCTCAATTGGTTGAGTCTGAGAATGGGTTCTTTATAGATGGTACTCTGGTGTTTAGTACTTCCTTCCATGTGATTAAGGAGTTTTCTAACTTCTCAAAGAATGGGGGGGTTCTTGCTGGGAGGGGTACCAGTGTTGCACGGAAATCTGATGGTTACACAGGGAAATTCACTTGGAAGATTGAGAATTTTACAAAGCTGAAGGATCTTCTGAAAAGGAAGAGGATCAAGAATCTTTGTATCAAGAGCAGGAAGTTTCAGATTGCAAATAGAGATTGTCACCTGTTACTTTATCCTAGAGGTAAATGATATATTGAATATGCCTTAACTTAATTTGTTGATCAACTCATTTAGTAATTGCTTTCAGAGTGACAGGATTTGGGGATTGATCCATTCAGGAATTTCTTACTCAGGTATTAAGAAAGTTAGGAGAATCAAGATTGAATTTGTGTTTAGGTGGAAAGTAAAGCATGCTAGAAACTAGAAATGAGTTTTTCCATCCATTAATCACCTTCATAACTTAGTTGTCTTGCAACTAATTTGGCTTTGCTGATTGATTCACAAATTATTGATCTGTACATGTTAAGAGTTCTGGTTGCAGATGCTTAATTTATAGCTGAATACAAACATGGTTTTTTATTCTCTTATTACATTGGCATTAAAAAAAAACTAGATTTTTAAGTTAATTAGATAAACCATCCATTTGAGTAATTCAGCAATCTGCCAAGTCTCCGATCTTTTTAGTGGATATTGTTTCCCCGGCTGAAAATCTGCTTTAAGAGAGTAGAGCCTGCAACATAAAAATCATTTCATTTATCAAAGTTTCCTTAATATGTCCATTTATTGATCATTTGAATAGAATTGCCTTGAATAGTATATTGTTTCTTGGAAAAAATATGTGGATATCAAATGTTTATTAATGAAGTGACAGCTAGGAATTGTGTAGAAGGCAATGTCTGCAAATGAAGTGTACTAGCTATTAGTAGGAGATAAGCTGAATGTTGAACCCAGGAGTTCTGAAAATTGGAATTGTGTATTAATGAAGTGACAGCTAGAACACTTCAAATGAAGTTCTGAAAAATATGTGGATATCAAATGTTTATTAATGAAGTGAAAGCTAGGAATTGTGTAGAAGGCAATGTCTGCAAATGAAGGTTTCTAGCTATTAGTAGGAGATAAGCTGAATGTTGTACCCAGGAGTTCTGAAAATTGGAACCAAAATTTAAGGCATTAGGAACCATACCAAGAAAGGCGGTTAGGTCGCAAGTTTTACATTGTATGAGAAGGAATGTGGTCATGCAGACGTAGCTAAAAGAGGTGCTATTAGCATCATTTCAAGAAATGACATTTCAACTTTTATTTTGACAACAAGATTCTTTATATGTAATGGTTCTGTTACAAGGATGGAATTGTGCCTTTAATTGGAATAGAAATCAAAATGAAATGGTTCCATTTCTTGGTATGTCCCAGCTTCAGTGATGTGTTTTTATCCAACCTTGCAATGAAGAACAAAGAAAAAAAGGAAGGTAGATCTCTGATGAACTTGCTATTAGCTTAGATTTATTTGGCAATTGGTTTGAAAGGATTCTATTGAGGAGTCCAGGCGTGTTTGGATAATTCTTCCAATTAAACTGCCCCTTAGTTTTATCTATGTATAATCCTGTGCAAATCCCTGGGAATAGAGGTCATCATAATAAATGAGAATAAAACATTGAGTCATTTCATACAACCATAAACTGATGCATGCCATCAGTGGTGGTGATAGTTCCAATTTTCTCTAATGATCCCATTTGTATTGATGGTTTTGCACCTTCATATGTTATGTAAAAGTAAAGCCATTTAATTCCACAGGAATTGATGAGTTTTGAAGGTGCCCTTTTTCCCCCCTTAGAGAAGAATTTTCTTGTGGCAGGGGGTTTTATTGTGGTTTTCTCTGATATATTCACACATTCTATGTAAACAAAAATGAACAAGTCTCCTGGAGTTGCTTTTCTCTCGATTTATGTCTTTGATTTCATTGCATACTTGAGTGTGTTTGAAGTTGTTTAACAGTCTAGTCAACTGAGAGCTTTCCTAAATTCTTTGAACTGTTGGAGCTTTCAGAGAATGTTGTTTACTGGTTTTTTTACTGCATGAAAGATTAGTAACTGTTTGAGTAGTGCTTTCAGTTGAGTGGACTACTGAAAAGCTAGAGAACTGACAAGACTTCTGCTTTTCTTGATGGCACCAGGCCAGTCTCAGCCACCATGTTATCTTTCAATGTTCCTTGAAGTTACTGATTCATTAAACACTTCCTATGATTGGAGCTGTTTTGTTCATTATCGTGTGTCGGTCATAAACCAGAAGGGGGAGGAAAGGTCTATTACGAAGGAATCACAGAGTCGCTACTCCAAATCTGCAAAGGAGTTTGGGTGGCCTGAGTTTGTGACTCTTGCTAGTCTCTTTGATCAGGACTCAGGGCTTCTTGTTCAGGACACCATTGCCTTCTCTGTTGATCTGCTTATTTTGAAGGAAACATCACTATTAGAGGATTGCACAGAATCCAGCAATGCTTGTTTTGAAATTGATCAGGATAAGAAATTAGGGTCATTTACCTGGAAGGTTGAAAACTTCTTATCCTTCAAGGAAATAATGCAAAACCGAAAAATATTTAGCAAATTTTTTGAGGTTGGTGGATGTGAGCTTCGGATTGGTGAGTCAGTATTTTTAATATTGTTTATTTGATTATTCTCTCCTTCCTCATTGAGTTGATGGCTCTCTCATCTTGACGTTCTTCTTGCTTGTTTCATCATTGCTATGCAGGGGTCTACGAGTCATTTGACACAGTTTCTACATACTTGGAGTGCGACCCATCTGCTGTAAGTGATCCTGATAAGAATTTTTGGGTCAGTTACAGGATGGGTGTGGTGAATCAAAAGGACCATAACAAGAGTTTGTGGAAGGAGTCTTCTCTCTGTACAAAGACTTGGAGCAGTTCTACTCTCCAATTTATGAAAGTAGCAGATTTGCTGGAAGTAGGTGCAGGATATCTTGTTCGTGAGACAGTTATTTTTGTCTGTGAGATCCTTGATTACTGCCCATGGTTTGAGTTCTCAGATCTAGAGGTCTGTATGCATCGTATTCATTTGCCTATAGTAAAATTTCCTTCCATTATTTCTGGTAGTTGGAATCTAGTAGTAGTTGGATTTCTTTTTGTTGGATTCTTTCTCCATTTGTAAGTTACTCTGTTTATATAACTGATACAAGGAATATTGAGTTCTCAAGTTGTAATCAAGCATGTCAACTTGGTTACTGTTTTGCATATACATGAGTTAGCAGAGAATAAACACTTCAAATAAGAGCAACGCACCACCAATTTAAAATATTAAAAGGAGAAAAACAACATTAGTAAATAATACATTTACCCAATCACCATATAAACTGTTCTTCCTAAAACTCTTGAAGATTCATATAAACAACATTTAATTCTTCCATCCAAAATGTGGACATTTGATCATATTTTGCAAGCATTTAAGATTGAACTGTCATTTCTTGCAAGATGCAATTTGTAATATTTGTTTATTACCTTGGATAAGTTTATAGGTATCTTCAAATTCACACTTGTCCTTTATATATATATATATATATATCCGGCACCAAGGAATTTCCAAAATTATTTTTGAATATTTATGTTAATGTACTTTTCTTTTTCCTGTTGGATATCATTTTGAGTGAATTCAATAGATTCTATCAAGGTGATGTGGCTCTTGTTCACATCCCAAAATCCAAAATACATTAGATTCAAAATCACATGGTTTTTAAATTCACTATCCTCTCATACGGTAAGGATTGGCAATTCAGTTTATAGGAGATTACTCTATATGTTAAGAACTCGAGACTTCCACAAAAATCTTCTCCATGCTGGGACTATTCATGTTGCCATATTATCTTTTATGTAAGAGAATTCCTGAATTTGGAAGCCAAATTACTTTTTTGTCTCCAAAAAATTACCTATAATACTGCAAAATAATAATAATAATAAAAAATTACAAATTATTATTACTATTACTGCTACTCCTACTGCTACTACTACTATTACTATTTGTTATTAATATTATTATTAATACTACTACTGTTACTATCATTGTTTTAATAGCCTTGCTTTTTGGGTCCATATGACTCTTAGCTAACCGAGTTTTGATGAATAACCTAGTTATGTGCACAGGCATGCAACACTATATTTTTAATGTATCATGTGCTTTGAAGATGTTATTATGGAAACCTGATAGCATGATACAAATATCTGTTTAGATATCACAATCATATAATTGTACCAGGAATCATATTTTGAAATCTCAAGTACAGGCCTAATTCAACGAACCATGCTAATTTGAAGTTTAGAGAGTTTGCATCTCAACACCTTTGATGAACTAATATTTTATATCTTGTAATAGAAAGGGTTTTAGAAACATTTTCACTTCTATATATTGGTTGTTTGAAGGCCTACAGAAACTCTCCAGTATCAAAAACCATGGAATTTGTATTCACATGTATAGAATATTTTCAGATCTTGTACTCACTTAACTTAGCAGCACTTCAAGGCAGTTTTACCGAGCAAGACACTGAAAGTAGTCTAATTTCTCCCCATTCCAATATTTTGGGTTTTAGTTGTTATTGTATAGTTGGTAAGGTTGCTATTAATTGTATCTTTACTGTTACAAATGTCCACTTTCTTAACATTAGATATTTCCCTTCTCCAGGTTTTGGCTCCTCACTGCAATCAGGACACTACATCTGAATCTGACAAACTTGTTAATTCAGATGAGTGTGAAGTACTTAGCGGGGACAAAACAGACAAGTTGAAAGACCTTCTTTCAAGTGCAGGCTTTCACCTGATAAATGGGAACAATCCTTCACAGCCACTAGTCATTCCAAAAGAAACAGCTCCTTTAATTGCTGCTAAGTTAGCTGGTTTTCTGATTAATCTTTGTTGTGATCTCAATGATTCTGTTAAAGCAAAGCATTGGCTTCCTCCAGTCAAGTTCTCAGCTAGTAATGAAGAAAAGCAAGAAGTTACAGTGGGTGATAAATCGTCCCCTAGTGCATTTTTTATGAGGAAAGTTAAGGTCCTCCAACATGCAACAATTGATTTACTTCTAGATATTATGGTTAAATTTTGCCAAACTTCAGACAGTAGATCCAGTGAAGATTTTTATAATATAGGTTTGGGTCCTTCTCTGAATAGCCATAAAGCTGTCAGTAAATCAGAATCTTATGTGGAAAATGGGGGATCAGATTGTATGCATTTCCTTATATATGGGAGGGGCCCTAAAGTGGATGAAAAAACCTGCACTTTTTCAATACGATTCATGGGTGTGAATGAAACTGATATGCCCAAGAAGGAAATTCCTGGAGATTATATTTTTTCTCCAGAAATATCTGCTGGAACTACTTTAGACTTGGATTCAATTCAGGCATGTCAGGTATTGTGTTATAAGTTCTGAAAATAATTGGATTTGGGTTTTAACTTCATCTTCTAACTTGATGAGCAATTTGTATTCTAGATTGAGTGGCCAGGGCAGTTGGAAGAGCTCCTAGAATTGATTGTTAATTCACTGAAGGCGAAAGATGTCACTTTTTCACAAGTTTTTTCAGAGTTGAGGCAGAGGACTCAATTTACACAAAAGGTTTTATTCATACTCACTAAAGCTCCCAAAAGTCTGCAACCAGACCTCGTTACTTTGATACCCAAGTTAATTGATCTGTCCGAGCATCCGCTTGTTGCTTGTGCACTTTTAGATCAACTTCAAAAGTCAGATGCAGAACCTGCACTCCAACTACCTGTAAGATACATTTCTTCTTTTTTTCTTCCTAATGATTTAAAGATGCAATTTATCAAAATAGGTTAGAGATGTCAGAGATTGACAATGGAAACAAAATTATCTCCAAAGCCACTACCAGATAATATGTAATGTTCACAGAACACCAATATCAATCACCATAAATATTGTGACATTTCTAAATGTTGTTGGTTGGACCATTAGCAAACATCAAAAGTGCAAGTTAGAAAGGACCCCTTTGTTTCATTGTTTATTTTGTAGCACTTTGAACCACATTTTTGAGCTGATGCTCCTATTAGAATTTCAAGGAACTCAGTTAAACTGCCCAAACTTGGGGTCATTGTTATGAATTTTGATAGCAAATTTTTTTTTTCTAGGTATTCAAGGATTGCAATATTTTTTCCTTTGGCTTTCTATTTAAGTTATTTGAATATTCACATTTTTCTTTTGGATTGTAAGAATCCATTTAAAAATCTGTGTCTATCTACGTTCTGTCTATCTATCTATCTACATTCGCTCAATCCATTTTTTTCCTGCAGTTTCTTTTGAACTTTTTAATAATTCTGCTTTCATTCGATCACTTTCAATCATTGTTTAGAGTATTTAGTGTGGTTTTTATCAACTCTTTTCATTTGATTTTTTTAACCGTGTTCTAGACTTAAATGAACAAATTCTAATTTCATTCTTACTAGTTGACTTTCCTTTTAAGGTGGTATCATGATAAATTACATGATGTTCAATTTGCCTAGAGAATGTCTGCTGATTTGTAACACAGACATATAAATAGTTGATATTTTTGTAGAATCTTAAGATTCTCAATCCAATTGTGTGGGTCTGATCATGAATAATCCCCTCATTTGAGTGTTCTATTCTTTATTCTAAAATTATGTTGCTCCAATGTAAAGCATGGAAACAAAGCCCTGCAAGATGATACCTTTTTTATGCTTTTAGCGTTTATGTTTTTAGTTATGCAAATATGAACATTTTTAAAGGATTAATTTAGATTCTAAGTTGTCTATTCTGCATGCATGTTTTTGCAATTTTAATGAATAATGAAAACATAAGCTACAAGGCTGAGAAAAAAAATCCTAGCTTGAAAAAGTTGCTATAAATTGAATAGAAAATGGAGCAAAAGCAAAAAAAAAGTGCATGCATGTAAATTTTGTTAGTGTTGTCATTTTGACTAAGTTTGAATGTTCCTCAGGTTTTGGCTGCTATCAGTAAGATGCAATTTGGCAGTGAAGTTGCAGAATGCGTATTAGTTCATGCTTCTTCACTGTTAGGAGGGTTGAAAGATGAACCTCTTGCAGCTGCCATTGATTTTCTATTTAAAGCTGCATCTCGGTGCCAAAAAATTCTGCTAGCAGTATGCATCATGAATATTTAATTTTAAGGGAAAATCAAATTGAAGTTCCCTAAGTTTTGGTGAATTAATTGGGACTTGTCCTCACAAATTGAAACAGGACAGTGACCTTCTCTGAGGTTTTCTTGAAATTAACCCCCTTTTTAATTCAATGTTTGGGTAGATGAATATAAACTGCTGACATCAAGCCAAATTTCTCTCAAAATACTGATTTTGACTTTTGAAGAAAATTAATAGAAGAAAACCAATTTAACCCTCTAAAGAGGCAGTAATGGGTCTCCTTTGAATAGTGGATTGATGTGTCAACAAATGTTAGGGTGTTAAATTAGGTTTTCTTTCTCTCTCTCTCTCTCTCTCTCTATCTGCCTCCTTATATTTTCTAGTTTTATTCTGTTTTTCCTTATTGCTTAAATAGTGATAAGAAGTATTTTGAGAAAATTTTGGCACACATGTTTGACAGGAGGGTTTCCCTCTTGATAGAAGTAATCCCAAGGGAAGGCAGTGTATTTTTTTCCAAATGTGAGAGAAGGTCCATGCAATTCAGTGAACTGAACTTCAGGGAAGATCAATACTGTTTTTTCAAGTTTTAAATTTGATCATCTTGTAGGCTGTCGTTTGGAATGTGTGTCTCTCTCTTATGTGTATCACTATTCTGTCCATATAGGTTAGAGTTGTTCGTGCCAGACTACAAAGTTTGGGGGCTGAGGTATCAGCCTGTGTGCTGGAAGTTCTAAGCAAAGCTGTGAATAGTTGTAGTGAGATTGCTGAAACAATGTTAAGAGATATTGATTCTGTTCCTGAACCTGATGGCAAATGCTTGGTGGAGGAGCAACTTCTTCAATTTTCTGATATCTATCTCTTGGTTGAGATGCTGTCAATGCCTTGCCTCTCTGTTGAAGTTTCCCAGGCTTTTGAGAGAGCTGTTGTGCGAGGGATTATTATGGATCAATCAATGGCCATGGTCTTGGAAAGGCGCCATGCTCAAAGCCTGAATTTTGATTCAGTATCTTCAGCTCAAAAAAATCTGCACAAGGACATGGCACTGGAGGAAAAAACTGGATCTTTGCCTGCCCAAGAAGTGGATTTTACCTTAGTTCTTCGTCTTGCTAGAACATTAGCCCTCTCCAGAGACTCTCGAGTATATGGTTTTGTGAGGACACTTTATGCTATATTATTTAAAATGTTTGCTAAAGAGGATGATCATAGGAAGATACTGAAAGGACTAGTTGACTGTGCCATAACTCCTGCAGAACATTGTTGTGAAGTAAATATAGATTTAGACATTTTGGCACTCTTGGTTCATGAGGAACAAGGAATTTCTAAACAAGTTCTTAACATGATGAGGGAGGTTGTTGAGCTTTCCAATGTAGATTGTGCAACACTTCGGCGTCAATTATGTGCTAAGGAAAAGGAAAATATCCATACCCAGGAAATAAGACAAGCTGAACTTTCCAATATGCTTAGAGAGAAAGCTATTTTGTTAGATAGACTAAGTGAGTCAGAGGCTACTATTGATCATCTTAAGGTACCTGATCTTTTGTTTGTGCTATTTGGATAACAAAACACATCATGTGTTGCTTACTCTTCTTGAAGGGAAATTAGTTTGATGTTTTCCATGAAAATGACAGTCTGAAGTGAGGCTTGGAAAGGAACATTTTGCTCAGGAAAAGATGGAACTTACTGGGCAAATGCGAGAAGTAAAGAATCGGATTGAACAGCTTCGGTCCGAACGGGATAGCAAAATTGCAAAACTGTCCATGGAGAAAAAACTCTATCAGGATCGTCTTCATGATGCAGAGGCTCAACAGTCGCTGTTGAAGTTTCAGAAACATGATGAACTGAAGGTATAACATGTCTTCAAGTTTATTGCTTCCTGAGAATAAATTGTCTTCCATGTCTATTGCTTCCTGAGCTAAAATGTCTTCAAGTTTACTGCTGTTTGAGATAAAATATAAAAATCATGATTTCAGCTAAAAATATGTAGAAGCTCTTGTTCTTCCATAGTTCTGAATCTTGTTCTTCCATAGACTTTGAAGATGAGAGATTGTGGTAATCTTCTTCATCATGCTTGATATGCCTGGCAATCCAGATGCATTGACACACACAATTTCTAGCAGCAAGATATATACATCATAGATATGATGCTGCATTAGTTCCAAGAGTGCTAAGGAATATGGAATTTGAAGTTTTGAGGATATGGATTGCCCATAATGTGTCTCATACTCATGGTTTCTGAGCCCTATTTTAAATCTTCAATTCCAGAATTTATGTTGCATCTACTTGTTATTTATGATTTGAGTTGATTCAACAAAATTCAGACAGAATGGGATTTTGAAGGCTTCAAATGTCTGGCACAGTCCGGTTTCAACACACCTAATTTCTTTCATTATGCTGAAATTTTTTTGGATGTTGTTTCTAGAGAATTATCAAGTTAAATAGTTTGAAATCTTTTGATCATGTTCTATGATTTTTTTTTAAATGATAGTGATGCTTTTTGGGGCATTCTTATGCAAGGCCCACTGGTGTGACTAGTCTTATATCAGCATCAATCCCAAGGGGATGAAAATTCTCTATCTTAATGTTTCTTCGGAGACGTGTTGTGGGATAATTTAATGCTAAGTAAGCAAGGGAGCTTCAATAAGAGGTTTACTATAGGATATTTATATTGAAATTCTCCATCTATGTTTGACAAACAGAGTTAGGCATGAGTATGGGATATTTTAATGCACTTGAGGGGGCTTTACTAAGAGGTCTAGTATGTGTTATTTGCTAATAATGACAGTTGAACCTATAAGGTGGTAGTTTATGCTTTAAGGAAGAGTTTATAGCAACTCTTGAGGCAGTGAAGGAGGATGTTTGGTTGATTGGGTGATCATGGAATTGGGTTTGAAACAGGGGAAGACTCTGTTATATTTGTTCCATTAAATTGCTATTGACCATGCCAAGAATCAGATGTTCAGTGCCCTCTTAAGGACATTCATGTAAAGAATTAGTCTCATCAAAAAAGAAAATGATATAAAGTATTAGGGTTTTTCTGTGGTACCAAAAAGCTACTTTTCAGTACCATATGAACAGTGCCACCCAATTAAAAGTGGCTACAAGGTCATAGTAGGTCCTATTTCTCCATACCTTGCAAGGCTCTTATTTCTTCAAACCTAGGATATATTCCTTCATAACTTGGTCCCATTTGTTCATAAGTCACATTTCTTTGTACCTTTATTCAACAGTCCAAATTTAACGATGCACGTCAAATGTTTAGATTCAAAATTTGGTATGGTACCGATTCGATGCCCTAGAATTTTCCTAAGTATTATTGCATATAGGAGTTCGTGAGCAGACAGTTGATCACGTGCATGGTAAGAACTCTCTCAAGGATATGATGGCAAATTCAGTTATTGTTGACTGCATCATACCTGAAGGAATGATGCTTGAAGTGCTGTCGTGCCTTCAACTTTTCATTTATTGCATATGTTAAGCATTTCTTTTGCATGATCTTATTTTGACATTCCTTGTTAAGTTTGTGTTATGGGACCTGCCTTTCAACTGATTTGTTTGTTTTATTATTTATTTGTTTGTTTATATGTGTTTAACCATGAAAGGCTTTCCATTCATCTCTAGCATATATGGAATATGGAAGATAATGTACGATGCAATCATTTAATTTTAGTCTGTGAATGGTGCAGAGAGCAATCAGAGAGAAGAATGTTCTTGCTGAAAGATTGAAGGTTGCAGAAGCTATGATAAATAAATTCGATGAAGAACTGAAACGCTATGCTTCAGAGGCGGTGAATCGAGAAGAAGTACAAAAATTACTTCAGAATGAAGTCCAGTGGTTCAAACAAAAGGTTGAACAAACTGAACTAGAAAAAATGCAGAAGGAAGAACACATTGCTAGTTATGAAGCATACATTACGTCTATGGAAGCAAAATTGAATGAATGCCAGGTTTTTATCTCCCCTATTTCTTTTGGAAATATTTTCTTTGGGTTTTATTGATTATTTGAAGCTGCGGTTTTTGGTGCATCTATAGTGAATTGTATTTTTCCTTTTCTTCTTTAAATTCATTTTCTGCTGGTGAAGGCATATAAAATATCAAATAATGATTTCCTTCTTTGGGCCTGAATAAAAATGTTTAATTCCTTGGAATCAATAGAAGTTTGGTTCTTCTGTGGGTTCTCTTGTTTTAGAAGTTAGCATTCATGGTTCTAAGAAAATGATAACTGCTTTCTTCCCATGGTAATTCAAATTTAAACAAAAATCTTTTACTATTTTTTATAAAAGAATGTTACTCTTCATTAAATACTTGTATTCTAGATATATCTTTCACAGTTCTTCATTAGGATTTTGGCCAAATTGCAAAATAAATCTCTATATATAATTCAGATCAAATAATGTGATACAAACCCAACAAACTCATGCAAAATCATTTTTACCATTCATCTGAAAGCAAATGCACCTCATTCATATCATATTTGAAATTATTCAATTTGTGTGGACTTTTATCAAAGATTTTTCCATCATAATTTAGATTGTATGTATTCTTTGAATGCTTTTTACATGCTCTGGATTTTTACATTAAGATTGTGACTGAAGTTTTTGGTTGAAGGGGTTTATTTGGAGATCCTTGAATGATTTGTCAACTTATCCAAAAATTGAGTTTTGGTTTAAGAGGTAGAAGATATAGGACACCTTGAAAAGGCAACATCATTTATTTTAGATTACTTTCTGTTTATGCACTGAAGAATGAATAACTGGATAGCCATAGTAAACTATTTCTTCTTTCTTCTTTCTTCTTTCTTTCTTGTCTTGATGAGGTGAGACTGGATCCATGATCATTTGCCTTACTGGGACCTTAGTCAAACTTAAGCTAGAAAACAAGATGGCTTATGATTGCAGTATGATTTCCATGGTAATGAAAGTTATAAAATTGGAAGTGTTCCTTGTGATGGAGATCAGCACTGGTCTAAAGTTGAATTCTAGCAAGTTTGAATGTCAGGAAGTGAAATACCGTATCATCCAAATGCTTACCACTTCTTAGGTCCTTCTGTTGTGTCTGGATTTAAAAATAAAGATAAAAAAGAGGAAGAATTTGAGTATCATCCATTATCAGATTTAGAGGACTGAAGGCACCAAAGAAAACTACAAGTAAGCAAGACATCGATTAAAATTAGGATTACAACCTATGATACACTAGAGCCTTCAGGAAAAAGTGATGACCTTAGAGAGCTCAATGGTGGGGTTCCATGAAATGCCTTCATGGGCAATGAATGAGCTCTTTTATCACATAGCATATAACAGTGACAATAACAACATTAACAGTAGCCCGTAGCAACGACGATTTTAAGTATTCTTATCTTCCTATCTTCCTATGCATGTGGTTCATCTTTTCTAGAGCATGCTGTTGGTTGAGAACCCTATGATTTGATCTTCCTCTCTCTTGGATATAATTGCTGGTATTTCCTGGGCCATACTTATTGATGAATTTGCATATGATAGGACCATCCTGACATTCATCTCTCTCTCTCTCTCTCTCTCTCTCTCTCTCTTTATGACATGTGATATTTGCCCCGTGGCTTTTGATTGTCTACCACCAATAATCTTTCCACTGTTCTGCAGACATATATCAGTTCTCTTGAGGTTGCACTTCGTGATGAGATGTTACAACATGCTCCTCTGTATGGTGTGGGCTTGGAAGATATGTCTGTAGAGGAACTGGACACATTGTCAAGCATCCATGAAGAAGGGCTTAGAGCAATCCATTCCCTCCAACAGCAGAAAGGTAATACTCGTGGAAACCCTCTCATGAGCCTCAGTACCACGGCTGCCCTGCCACCTCCACTTGTTTCAGATGGTGTTCACCACAGGAATGGGCATGTCAATGGCACGGATAGACCCCCGCTTAATTACTCATGAAACATAGAAGTGAGGTGATATTTTAGTGTACATGTAATGCTCATCATCCATCTGGCTGGGCCCTTTTTAAAACCAGCCAAGAATGGTAGTTGCTGGATAGTAAAGGGTTCCTTTTAGTGCCTTCTCCTTCCTTGTGTCCTTTTTTATGGGCGGTTGAGTTTTCTTGTATAGTCATCTGTTGGAGAATGAACTGGTGGAACGTCGAAGATGGTCTTAGAAAAATAAGAGAAAAATAAAAGGAAGAGTGAGAGTGACTTTTACAGTCGCATTTGCTCATCTATTTTCCTTTCTAGTCCCTTTTGTGCCTGTATGTTTGGAGCACAGAATTGGATTTGATTTGGAAGTATTTCAATTCCATGGAAAGATTGTGTTCACCACTGAATTTGTTGGGATATAGGTTCTAGAATTTAGATTCAACTCTGAAATCCACTGGCACTCGAAAGTGCCAAATAGTGGAGTTGGGAATTGTGGCCTCCGGTTCCTGTTTCATGACCACCTCCATTTACTACACAAACACAGCATATACCTAGTGAATTGCAGGCAGGCATGGGAATCAGCCTTGTCCGTCGCAGGGTGTGATTTGGTTTCAGGTGTAGTTCCCAAGTGATAAACAGAGCTGAACCTACCAATGGCTGTTCTTGGTTCTGTTCCTATATGAGCAGCCTGTGAGATTCCATTCCAGTAAAGCCTTGACCTCTTTCTGGTCTTGGTATAAGGGTGTCATCAAAGAGATAGAACTTCAGCATGTGATCAATCATTTATTGACTTTCTCTGATGCAATTCAGTAAACCTATCTCTTAATGGATACATCAGTAAATTGGTATATGTACAGAAAATAATGAAGAAATCAGGGAACGAGCCGAAAGCTGGCCACATCAATTTTTGAAGTAACAACTTGAAACAGTTTCAGTAGTTTCGGTAGTTCCTTTTATGTAGAATATACATCTGTGGAACAGAAGAGCATAGAAACATCCTCTACACCAAAGGTTTGCACAGGGACTGTAAGCAAATGTTTGGAGTAGACTTGGCTGATTACAAATTTATATAGAGAAGCTTAACAGACCAAATAAAAAAAAAGAAAAATGTGTAGAAACTTTACAGCAGCTTTGCCACTCAAACAGCCCCCAAACTGTCTGAATCAAAATCAACGGTGAGCCAGTCATTTGACTCCTCACCTTCTGAATCTCTCTCTCTCGAAGTCGATTGGCCTGTCCTTTGCTGGCCATGAATCTCACAGTTTTCATTCAGTTTAACCCATTCATTGGACCCATTTGGTGAAGAAACCCTAATATCATCTTTCAGCCTTAGGCCAGACAGTCTTCGGGAGAGATCATTATCATCGTCTTCCAGGTCACTGAAAGAGACATCATCCTCATTTTCAAGTCGTCTCACCTCACCCACAGAATTGCCAGTATCAGCATCTTCCTCTTCTAACAACCGCTCAGTGCTCTCTTGTTCACCTTTATCCATCTCATGTGCCACACTTACAGACTCAGACAAAACCTCTTTTTCCTGAGATGGGCTGTCTTCTCCTAGTGTCCTACTGACCTTGCTGCTCCCTTCAGATGAATCCACCATTGAGTTCTCAGAGCTCACCTTTGCATCCCTCTTGTTTTGCAGCTTCAGCAAAAGTACGTCCCTTGCTTCAACAATCTGCAAACCAGTGAAACTTTCTCAAAAGAAGAAGCAGTTTTTGGAAATTTTTGAATCAGAGGAACAAAACATTTCATGTCCCAACATTCATGCAAACGGTAATAGAAAATCTTTTACTACCTCAAATAAATCTTATGTTTCAAAAATTAATCATTACATAGAAAACTTAGGCCCTATTTGGCAACAGTTTTCGAAAATAATTTTCTATTCTCCATAATAAAAAAATTAGGAAATATGTTTGGCAACTAGAAAATAGAAAATAGAGTGTTTTCAGATAACATATTTAAACTATTTTTAATTGTTTTTACTTGTTTTCTGATGGCTGTTTTAAAAAATAATCTTACAAATATGGAGAATGATTAAAACTTACGAACTAAATACAAAATTTATTTTTAAAGCATATTTAAAAACATGGAAAATAAGTTAAAAACATTCTCAAACAGAAAAACATTTATTTTACAAAATATCATAAAATAATTTTCAAAAAATTGTTCTCAAAAACAGTTTTTAAAAATAGTTACCAAACAAGGTCTTAGTCACTGTGGTACTTGATCAAATAACAAAAAACATTTCTTATGAGATAAGGTTCAATGGATCAAATTCTAAAAACCTTCAAAGAAAATTTAAATAGTCCATAGAAAATCAGATCATTTGATCACAAATGTAGAAACCAATTAGTTCAAGACTGAAAGTAAAATAGCTCATGGAGAAATATAATTTTTTTTTATAAGAAAATGAGGCAAATATTATAAAGAAACCACCAGAAAAAAGCCCTGCAAGGTACACACGAAGTATACAAAGAGGTGGAGAAATATTATCATGCAGAAGTTGAAGCAGGGCCAGTTTAAGGAAGCATAAAATGACTAGGAATGATAATCACAGAAAATTTGGGCTTGCTATGTTAGATTCAAGGTGTCTAAATAATATATCCAAAACTGAAGGTGTCCTTTCATTAATACTGACATTTGCAAATAGATAGTAATACAGTATTCTGGCATAGTAATAAAGGATATGAAGTAATACAGATTTTAGAATACAGTGGCATAGCAAATATGCAGTATTTTCATGGATGATCTATAATCTACAGTAGCCATAACAATGCATGTGGAAGTACCTGATCTCTCCCACCAG
Organism: Vitis riparia; assembly: GCF_004353265.1. NCBI lineage: Eukaryota > Viridiplantae > Streptophyta > Magnoliopsida > Vitales > Vitaceae > Vitis > Vitis riparia. Next base: position 14,293,595 of record NC_048441.1, on the reverse strand, counting down.
ATAAAAAAAACAAGGTTAAAATAAAGGTAATAAGATAAAGCTTTAGACCCTTCATCCTGTCGTCAGTTCCAGTCCCAACATTTCAGATTCTGCAACAGAATGCTCTCGGTTATGGGACAAAGGCCAATTAGGAACTAAATTAGTCATGGCCCCATTTCATGGGCGTCCAAGCAGAGACACCTCCAGCTCATGGGTCACTCTATGACAAAATCTTCAAAATTATAACTCAAACATGCACAAAGAAACTATTTGCACCCCTTTTAATCGCATCAAACTGGAAATCACAATTCATAATTAATATGATTAACTCGAATCTAGATCAAAACATGACAAAGTCATACCCGTCAATCCTTAATGTACTAGGTTATTTTTTTCCAAAAGAACAACAAATAAGTGTTCCTGAAACGTATGGTAAAGCATGAAGTAGTACAACTATCAACTAAATTTTCAGTCACCAATGAACAGTTAAGAAGAAAGAAATAAAAGATCAGTCACAGAAAAAACCTAGGTTCCCCTTTTAAATGATCATTAGCACATTTTAACAAAGCGGGAAGTCCTAGCTTATGATATGGTGAATCTATTTCTGTTCTCCACTGCAGATTGTGCATAGACGTTATGGTACATGCAGATTACAATCAACATGACATGATATGGTTTCTCCTCCAATAAGTGAGGCTTCATTCTTTCTTACATCTTAAGAATCAAGCTATCAGTATAATAAAAAAAAAGGAGGAAGAAGTTCAAGATATAAGAGAATCAAAGATAGGGTGTGTAAACTAACCTCAGTTTGCCTTTCAATTGGTTATCCGTTTCACTCCAACAAAGAGGGAAACCCTATTGATAAATACCGTGTTCCAAAAAACTGACTCGTGTGGGCTCCACTAGTGGATTATGGGTCCCATCATAACGTACGATACTAGACGGGTACTCTAGGTTGAATGTTATTAACCTAATTGATTATAGCTTCTTTGGATTTGGAGAAGTTTGAAATTCCCATATCTTTGGGAATTTGGTCGTTTTCCAGATATAGGGTGCATAGAAAGTGTGTTTCATTATGGATCTTATCAATTTTGTTCTTGTTTAGATTCAGACTGATCTTATTAGTTATTACCATTTATCCATAGCGTCCCATTCTTATTCAGTTATGTCACTTCAAGCTTAGAGTTTCATTTAGAGTGTAGGAAATTTTTTACTGTATAAGCATCTTATTGTCTTAAAAGTTAATGTGCTTGAGTTTGAGGGATTTTGTAACCATGCTTCATATAAGCAGTTGTTGAGATGAATTAGTCATTCAAAGGATAAAAATTCTCTTCATATTTTTCATTCTTTAGTGACAGCACTCCATTCATTTCTCTTTTTAACTGAGGCCCCTAGAAGGCCATAATAAATAAGGTTTCATTTTATCTCCTTTTTTTTCATATATTTCATGGGCATTTTTTTACCCGCCAGCCCTTCATTAACTTTAATATTCATCCTGAAATCCTAACTTTTTTTTTTTTAATCACAAATTGCGATACCAACTCCACCATCCTCAGGCTCAAACTCTTAATTTTTTGTTACCATCCAGAATTTTCAGTATGATTTTTATTTTAATTTAATCCCAGAAGTCACCTTAAACCACATATGATCCAGTAACTTTTATTCCATCTACAAACCATAATTCCTCTTTCCCATTCATAAATTCAAACAAAGCCCTACCCACCATTATTTCCTCTAAAAGCAGCTATTTTAGGGGGGTTGTTCTACATCACCTAAAGCAGATTGTGTGTGTGTGCATATATATATATATTTGGTGGGCAAAGCAGATCATATATATGACCTATAATAGATGCATATCCCAACAAAAATAATAATAATAGTAAGATGTGGTATATGAAGCACAAAAATCTTGCCTTAGGAGTTGATAGAAGCTTGGAATCATGCACATTTAGCCTTGGAAGCAACAAAATAAAATATATCATCCAGAATTGTCCATCACTCATGTAACTGCAAAGTTGAAGTCTAAGATCAGCGAAACTTGGAGCCAAGCGTTCAATGGTTGATGCATGTTCTCTCTGAATATCAGACATGAAAAAATCTGCAATAAATTATGCCATGGTTCAGATGCCAATTGGTTCAGCTATGAGGTCATCATTTGTTTCAGTGAATTAGAAAATAAAAAAAAAATAAAAATTAAGAGTCTAAGTTAAGCATTATGAGATAAGTAAGATCAACACATCCTAGCAAGTGGCATCCCAAATGCACAAGAGGAAGCCACTTTTCTGCATTTTGAAGAAATGAGGAGTTGTATGCATAAAATACCATATTCTTGTACTACAAGAACACAACAATGACAGGAGTTTCTAAATGCCATTTCCAGAAACTACCTATCCTATACACCAAAAAGGAACCTAAATCCAACAAAACCATTTCAAAAGTATCCCCAGTGAAAAGATTACATTGCAACTGAAACTTCTGATAATTTGCAAGGCACTTCAGTTTTTGCATCAGAATAATACTTCTTCAATTCACAACTGATACTAAGGTAATTGCATCAATTTGCTTCTAGGGCTAAAATTCTGAAAATTCAATGGGCTTTGATTGATGAGTAATAACCAATTCAATCAAGACAGAATCCCATGCCAGAACACAGATTCCATTTAAGAACCTTCTTTCTGTGTGAGAGAGCATTTAAGAACCTTCTTTCTGTGTATGTGTGCAGTGATGTGCGCATTTTTTAAAGAGTGAATGCATTTGAATAAGGGGGGGCATTTAGTCTAGAAGAGAGCTAAATACACCATTTTACGTACAAGATAGGTAAAATAAGCCAAAAAAAAGAAAAACCATGAACCCAACAATCCACAAAAACCAATATCAAATCTTTCCACCTGTGGCACGAAATCATCCTTCTTTTTTCTCCTAATACAAACAAAGAATTTATTAATAAAGGAAAAGGCAAGAATGATTAAGAATGAGTGGCTAAGAACAAACAGAAGAAATCCAAACCTCAATCACACCCAAGGATGAAGATATGAGCTTCGATGGATATATTGGTAACTCGATTTTACAAATATATCAAGATATATCGGGAGATATCGGTGAGGAAAAATTGATCAAAACTTATGAAAATGATGGAAAAAACCTTAAAACATGATAAAAAGAAGCAATTATATACATATTAAAGTTGATTTTATTGCAGAATTTAAAAAAAGAAAAATATTGAGAAATATCGATAGAAATTTTGAGAAAAAAATATAGAAATGATCAAAACTCATGAAAATATCAATAAAAACTATAAAAAAAAAATAGTATAAGAAGCACACATAATGAAGTTATTTTATTGAAAAAAATTGACATAAATTTAATATAATTTGTGATATTCGATAATAATATACATAATTTAAGAATTTAAAATATATTTAATATTAATATTATGGTTTATTGAATATTCAAAATATAAAATAAATTATGATGATTATTATAGTTTGAAACAATTTTTAAATGGAATATGAAAATAAAATAATTACTAATTAATATTTTATTTTAGTATTTTCATAAGTATAGGAGTACAACTACAATTTACTCATATGTATTGGCTTACCACAGGGTAAACTAGCCTTGTTGGTAGCCCCTCCTCTGTACACAAGAGACCCGGGTTCAAGCTAATTCCCATTAAAATTTTTCATACATTGACCACTCCAAAAATATCGCAATATGTCGATAATTTTGTCGAAGTATCGGTAAAATGGTGAAAATTGCGATAAAATGACAATAAAAATAAAAAACCGGAAGGGTGAAATTTCCATGCTAATATTGTATTGTTGCCAGCCAAAGCATGATATTTCAGTGATATTTTCATGATCTATTGCAAAATTTTCATCCTTGATGACAGCCATGAAAACGCAGATTATGGACTCAAATTAAGATAGTTTGAGCAGCATAAGAAATAATTCCCTGGTTCTATGGCAATTAAACTAAAAAAAGTCCCATTGAACTCCATGAACAAAGATACCAAAAGAGAAGCCAATAAGCATATTGATCCTTGACATTATGTGCACTTTCTTGTGCTCTTTTTAAAACACTATTTTTCATATATCCTCTTTAATTGCCTATAAAAAAAAAAAAAGAAAAAAGAAAAAAAAGAAAAAAAGAAAACGCATATTGATTCCTGACCCTGTATGTTGCATTTAAATGTGGGAGTCAGATGCATGTATATGTCCAAGTGTCTAATCTTTCATATCCCCTAAACTTTAGGATATGAAGACTTGACTAATAAGGATCTCAAATAATGGGTATAAATATTATTTGGATACAACATATAAACAAATAAATAAATAAAAATTGATCAAAAATAAATCTGAAACAAAGACATCCTTAATTAAAACTCTCCCTCTTCTCACCTTTATCCTTATTTTTTTCTCTTGTTTTACAAAATATCCTCATAAAAATTACTTTCCAGCAAATTCTTCTTTTTCTTCAATCTAACAATTTGTTAAGTTGGCAAAAAAAACACAATAAAATAATCAAACAACTATATTGGGAGTGACATGCATGCACTGATTTAAGTTGAGAAGTTCAGGTATCTTAGCTGAACTCAAGAGGAAAGCTCCATCTAACCTTGAATATCCTATGGTACATGATGATGCAAAAGGCATTTTGTCAAGGGTCTAAGTTATTAATAAGTGAAAGGGTATATTTGTCTTTTTCATTTTCCCTAAATATTTTTTTTCCCTATAAATTTTAAAGTCGTGGCCTGCAAAGATTGTCCAGAAATTCTCCTCTGTTCTTTTATTCTCCTCTTTTTCTTTTTTTTTTCTTTGTGCCAAACAAACTTGGTAATTGGGACCGAGACAACAAATTGAAGACAGATTCATGAGATCTGGGGAGGGTACAGACACCAAAAATGTTGAAACTTTAGGGTTAAGATAGTATTTGATGGTATAATACAGATCTGAAATTTCATTTTGATAAGTCTTTCTAATTTTTATATATTTTGGGAAAAAACCGTTTCTTTTTTGGATTCAGTTTCTAATACAGATTGATGGCTCTATGGACCAGTAACCAACCCAATTATAGTTAGTAACCAGCCATAAAATCCTCATTTTAGCACAATGAAGAAAAATATGGTTATTCCTTCTCAACTTTACAAAGATAACATCCATCCGTCAAAGTTCATCCCCTTCTTTTTAATTAATCTAAAGTAAAAAATCTCCCCCAAATTGCTTCCCAAGAAAAGAATCTTGCTTTTGTTGGCATCCAAGGAAGATAAACCATTAATTGTCTATTTTTACAACCTGAAGATGTCATGGGAAGAGTTTGATCATCTTCAAGTCTCATGACACCCTTAACACTTCACCAAACTTATTTGTACCTTCATTTAGAATAAAGTTATCGTAAGACGATGTTAGTGTCTCATTCTAGTACTTGTTTCAATCAATCAACTATGCAAACCATATTTGGTAATGATTATTGAAGTGAGGACATTGGATATAGAGGCGATAAGGGAGTATAAGGTTACTCATGATGATCAAAATAAACCTGTGTGGTGCGAGCATTGTAATTAACCTAAGTATACTAAGGACAAGTCTTGGGATTAGCATCCTAAACTTTGACCCTCTCATGCCTCTTAGTCTTCTAAGGGCACTCGTATTTGAGGGCCAATGGCTAATAGTGTCTCTTTTTCTCAGTCACTTGCTTCTGAATCTTAGGTTAATCAACCTTCCTTAGAAGTTATGTTATCTAAGGAAGAATATGAACAATTTCAACAATATCAAGCATATCTAAAACAAGCTTCATCCACTTCTTATTTTGCACAATTAGGTATAACAATATTTGTGTTTAGTGCTTATATTCCTTCATCCTCTACCTCTTAGGCCATTGATTCAGGAACCTCTACTCATATGATGCGTGTCCTCTCTTTTTTCTTCACATTAGTTTTTCAAAAAAATCTTACATATTTTATATTTTAGTCATGCCTCTAAAAGAATGTATTTAAAGTGTGATTGTCTAATAGTGTGACCTTGTAGTTACCTAGCCCCCAAACAACTCAGTGGCATGTGGTTTGTTTAGCAGACATCACACCTCAAAATTTTAAGTGAAACGTTTCTATCACTAACAAACTAATCCTATCTACATCTCACTAAAATTGCACTCCGCTAACAACTTACAATAATTTTCAGATCCCAAGGTGTTTAGACACATATCTAGATTTACATTAATCCCCATCTTAAATCAAAATCTAGTTTATACATCACAAACCAAACAAGTTCACTTAAGTGTCTCTTATCCCATCGGTTAGTCCTTCGAAACTTGAAACTCTTTGTGTCTCACCATTCATTATCCTCCTAGAATCCTAGGAGCCCATTGCTCCCTTCTCTTCATCATGATGTACTTGTTTGGACAGTCTTTCCGTGCAATCCTATAACAACTCTACCATGCCTATTCCAGTTACTTAAAACCATGTATAGAAGTCTTTCTCCTATCTAACATCATCAGGTCCTATTGAAACTAGCTTCAATATATTGCATGAAGGCAAAAGGATTTTCTATATTCTACTTGCTTTTATCTTTCCTTAACCAACCTCTTCCTTAGTTTCCGAATATAATTCATACATCCCTATATAAGTAGCACAGATTTAAATATTTTACATGAGTCGCCTTCTCTTCAAAGCACTTGTCTCCAGCATTTTCCAAGTTCTCAAAATATTATGAATAAATTATTCAACTGACCAAAAAAATTCCTCCAACACACTTTTCACAGTCAAGCTACAAACATACCGAATTTTGGGTCCAGCCAAATTTCCCATGGGAATAACTTTTGTGTTAGGACTCTCACTTCCTAAGGGCTTCCTTTCCCACCTCTTTTAAAAACAAGCATCCACTTCACCCACATTGCCCTATTATAAGCACTAACATGTCAAACTAATCACCTTGCTCCAGCTATCAAGAACAAAAGGAGTCTTGATTACCTCTCTTACACGTTATTAGCCCAATTCAACTCCTCTCCTTCTATTCCATTTATGGTCCACATAACAGAAAAATGTCTACCAATTACACCAATGTCCGACCAAAATTCAATTGCTGCCTCAATTTAGCATCCTTTGATCTCATCATCCTAGATTCTCCACCAGATGACATTAGACATTCACTACTCCGTAATCCAATACTTTGCCTGCCAGAACAAAACAGTCCTAACCATCCACTCAAACACCAAACCTGTTAAACCAAGCATCACCAATATATCAACCACTCCATAATCCACTAGAACATTAGACCTGAACAATAAATCAAAACTGTCTACAAAGTTCAATAAGAACCAAAAATTTTAACCGGCCCATAGCAAAGTCCATAGATAGAATGGCTCTGTTCTGCTTTATATATAAACTCTACAGCATAGAAATAGCAACCATCTAAACAATTAACATCGGAATTAGATCCTAAAACCAATCCCATTCCTACGATACTGAGATCGCTCAACCTTTCTGTAATGCCAATAGATAGCAGTTCAGTTTCCACGGTAACAACTAGAAAACCAAAATCACAATATTCTCATGTTGAACTGCAATTAAGAATTGCACTGAACGCCAATGAAAATAGAGAAAAGAATTGATCATCACCATCATCAAGCGCCGAAGGAAAATCGGTCCAACATTCAGGCCTAGTAGAGAGTTGACTAACAAAATGGAGAACCTCCTCTGTAATCCCGGCAACGCCGTCGTAATCTTCAAGGCACTCATCGTCAGCGTCACCCGGTTGGCTCTGGAACAAGTTGGAGAAGGTCTTGAGGCCGGACTTGAAGCTGCCGCCGATCTCGGCGAGGTCGTTGCGGATGCCGCGAAGTGTTGGGGAGGAGGAAGCGGAAGAGGAAGAATCGGAGGGAGCAGCGACGGGGGAAGGCGAAGAAGGCGGTGAAGGCGGTGGGGCTAGGAAGGCGGCTACGCCACGGAGTTGGCGGCCGATGGTCTGGGAGAAAACGGAGAGGTCCTCACGGACGCCGGCGACGTGGGAAGGATTGGAAACGGCGTCGTATTGTGGGGATTCGAAAGGGTTAGGAAGCCAAGACATTGTTGGTGGAGGAGTGGGGTATTTAGTATTTTAGTTTTTAGAGAGAGAAGCACGACATTTAGGAGGTCTTAGAGAGAGAGAAAGAGAGAGAGAGAGAGAGAGAGAGAGAGAGAGAGAGGAAGGATCAGAATTCAGGGCCAACCATGGTTGTTGTTGTTGTTGTTGTTGTTGTTGTTGTTACTCTTCTCTCTCTGGTTCCACTTGTTTACTTGTCTTTTGGCTTCTGCCTCTACTCCCTCATTATGCGATGATGATCCTGATCCTGATCAAGACGATACTTTCTCCCCCTCTTTCTCCTAAGTTGCTAACGCACCAGATGGTTAACCATTTTATCTATTTATCTGTTTGGGCTAACAAAAAAGTTTAGGATTGGGACCCACCCCACCCTTTCTTTGGTAATTCCCGCTTCCAACTCAACTAATTTTTTTGCATTCAGTGCATTATTTGAAAAATATCAATAAATTGAGGACCTAAAAAAAAAATGACTTTCCTAGCAACTATTCCGCATCGTATCCTTGGTTTATTCTAATAAAATACGGTGCATATGGTAAGTTAAAAGATGTTAAAATTATTTGATTGATGGACGGAGGGGAAGAAGAGGATACCAGATTGAGAGATGATTGGTTTGTAGTTAGAGTCTTAGAGACACCCGGTATGGTAATTGATAATAAGAATTCTGAGATGAGAATATCAAGGGTAGTGAACTGGGGGGTGGTTGCCTTCAAAATCACATTGCTTAAGGTTACAAGGGGAGTTGGGCTGTCCAGTTCAAAGAGGTCCACACCTGAGGAACTAACCCAAACAAGCCCTTATCCTAATTGTAAATTTGGATTCTTCTCCCATCTCAAATCTCAACCCTCAACTTCTCAATCATCGCTTATATTTAGCCTTCTGAGGCCTGAGGTGGACGCCCATATTGAAGGCTTGATCTCATATCAATTTGACGGGATGGAGCACTAAGAAAATAGTTTTCATTTTCTCACCAACAAACCACTCTTTTGTCCCTACCTCAATTATAAAAATCTGGATTACTGGGTTGTCTCAGACTGTTGAAATTGTTTACCAGTATTAGCAGTTGTGAAGAATGAATCTGAGAAGAAAGCATCTCTCCTCAACTGTTATAACTCACTTTATGACAACAAGGTGTACATCATCAATGTATAACAGCAATCACAGCTTACAAATCCTGTTTATCTGACTAAATATTCATGAAATATATGCAAAAGAAAATGTAAAAAAGAAACTGGGTTCCTGCCCAAGCACAAAGATGAAAAAATAAGAGTTCAAAAAAATTTGTGTCGCAAAAATCATTATTACCAATCTTGTTCAATGTAAATAATCAATGATCCAAAACGCTCCTTCTCGCTGCTTATTACACAACAAATTTCGTTCTAGCTAATGAACATACACAACATATGGTACACATCAGTTTATCCTTCACATGTGTCTCCAATCTTTGAAATCAAAAACCGGCTCTTCTCCTGTGTTTTTCCTTTTTCTTGTGTTTCCAGAAAGTGAACAGCTCTCTTTCCATGGCATCTGTTTAAATAAAGCCTGAATAAGGATTGTGGGTTTGAACAGGCATACCTGAGCCATAGGGGTGGGCAGTGGCTCCATATGGATTTCCAAAAGGATTTAAAGGCTGTTGTTGCTGTTGACCCATCATCATCATCATCTGCTGTTGCTGTTGCTGCTGCTGCTGCTGCAACATAAAAGCCTGCTGCTGGTTGCCCATTGCTGCCATCTGCACATTTGGTGGTGCAGCCACTGCATTGGAGGCAAAGAATGGGTCGTGTGCTGTTTGCTGCATCATGGGGCCACCCATTGGGACTGGTTGCCATGGGTTGTAGCTTACATTCTGGTTGTTTCTTCTTATTGCATCATCGTATAGGCTATCTAGCGTAAGCATGTCTAGTCCTCCAGCCTTTTTTTTTCATATAAGCAACAAAATATCAGTATACAGCATCAACTGTTAAAACTTTCATTCCCAATGCTTTTCTTTTTTTTGATAGGTAAAACTTTCATTCCTAATGCTGAGAAAGAGAAGATCATTCTTGTTTTCTGAAATGGATAATATTCAGGCAAGAAAAATGGCATTCCTAAGATCCAGTAAATCTATCAACTAGTGAATAGATAACCATCAATGACATATGGGCTGAAATGATATCATGAGAAATACCAGCTTGCTAGCAGCTGTGGCGTTCTCATTTGAGCTTGGAGCGGTAACAAGTGCCAATTCCCAGCCTGTAGTTCCATTGGCTGGGTTAGGACCAGCAGAAGGTGGTGTTTCAGCTGCAGCAACAATGACAAAGAAAAATGGGAATGGTTTCCACACTATAGAACCAAATATTGAATTTGATAGGAACTTAATCTCAGTTGCATAAACCAACTAACATGATCTCAATTTCAACTGGTTATAAATTCCAAGGCCAAAATAAGTTTTCAACCATTAGAGTCCTGGTTGAATTAATAATCATTATACTAGCCCGTGGTTCAATGCATATATTATTACATTATTAAAGTCAACTTACCAACAGGAACAATAGCCAAAGCCATGGCATTCTTCTCATCTAATTCTGCAGTATTTGGAATGGGATCATCTAAGCCCTGGCAACAAAGAAATCCAGTGCTTTAGGAGTGCTCCCAGCCAAACTGGCAAACTGTAAATTTCTCAAAATAAGAATACTCTCAACACAAGGAACAAAAGAAGAAACCGAGGATTACCAACAGATCCGGTGGTTCAACAACAGGCATTTTCACTTTTACTGGTTCAGGTGGAGGCGGAGATGAAGGATGCTCCTCCTGCACTTCTGGGGCTTTGTTGTATTCTATGGATAAGACTACTTTAGGAGCAGCAAGTTTCTCACTAACCACCTGCTTTGTTTCCTAGTAACAATTAAAAGGAAATTGTGGCTTGTTTTAAGTGAAAAATATTAAATAAGATCCTAAACAATTTCAAAGAAAAAGTTCAGGAAATATTAGATTTTGAAATGACTGTTTACAAGATTGTAACAAATTCTACAGAAGGATACATAGAAAAAGAGCAATATGAAAGATGTAAGGTAAAAAAGAGTAATATGAAAGCTTTCACGGCAGTAATCCAATGAACCCATTGGAAAACACAATGGGAAACAAAACAATCATGATTCAAAACAAAGTGTGATTTCATATTCTACATTGCCCTATAGCCTGCAAATATGCAAACACTAATTTATCCACTTGTCTCATCTGCGCAGCTTGGTGTATTGTTGGTTATCCTTAATTATTGACTAAATGTGCTGATGCCTTAATATGTGCTCACTGACAAGATCACATGTGAAAACTTTGAGATACCCTGACCCATAGTCAGCACGTCCATCTAATTAAAAATTTTCAATTGCATCCATAAGTTAAATCAGGACCGCTTTTCATAGCTCCTCATATGACAAAATATTTCTTTGGCTTATCTTTTTGTTAGCAGACAAATAGTAGCGCATGTATATGGTGTCTTTATAAGATCTCTCTGTCCAAGTTTGTTCTGTTTAACAGAGTACTTTCGTACCTGATCCTTGCGAACTGTTGAAGCTCGTGGAGCATCCCTCACATACTCTTCCATGGCTTGTAAAAATGATGCAGGGGGCTTCATCATCAATAATTAAATGACTCAATAAAAATTGGGGGAAAAAGGACTTAAGATACATTCTCGAAAGCTTCCCAAGAGAAATTCCAAACCTGCTCGATCTTAATAAACCTTTCTCCACGTGCAATGTCAAGACTCTTACATATTTCATAAAATTCTGATAGTTTCTCCGCCTGAAATATGGAGATGAGTTAGGAAACGTATAGAGACAGAAATGGTCCCCACATACACCAGGTAACAGTATAGATATTTGAGAGCAAAGTACCTGACTCCCTGCTCTTCGGTATATCTCCAAAGCCTTCACAGCATCATTTCGTTGCATCTCAAAGAACTGTCATGATCAACATCATCATATATACAAGAATTGCTGAATAGCCAAACTTCGCATTTAGAAAGCAAAAGTCATGCCCTACCTTGTCAACCAAATTAACTGTACCATCGCTTATGGCACTGTATATCTTAATGCTTTCCAAAGCGACCTATTTAAATAAAATTTAAAAAAAAAATCAGGACAACAGTCAACTCTAAGTCAATTTTCTACCAAAAGAAAAAAAAAATCTTAAGTCAATTCAGTTTAAGTTATGAATAAGCAAAACTTTTACAAATTCCACTCACCATTGAGAGTGCCAACTGAATCACAATATTATGAACTGCTGCTCCGTGTGGCTGCATAAAAATTTAAAAAATATCCCCCCATAAAAAAAATAATAATAATAAGACATGATGAAAATATCTGTCACCTGCCATTTGAATTTGAAACCCCAACAGTATTACATGTAATGCCAAATCCATATACGCTGAACTATGTAAATCATAAAATTACCTGGCAACCAAGAACACGAAATAGAAGCTGTTGCAAAGCTGGTAGCTGCTCAAGCAACTCAACAGTGTCCAGCTCTTTGGTCCTCTGCATCACAATTTACATCTAAGAATTATCCTGATGATCTTTGTACTTAACGGAGTACATAGTTATGTCTAAAGTAACATAAAACCACATGCAATGCCTAGAACCAAGGACAAAGCATAGGGGAAAAATAACTAAAAAGAGAGCCTGGAGTAGAAGGAAAAAAAGGTCCACAGCTTCAGTAGAGATAAGGCATTAAAAATGCAAGTTGAAGAGCCCGTGGAACAACTTTATGACAGTATGTCATGCTACATCTCAACCCAAAACATTAGCATGCCAGCAGTTAATACTGTTGCCATTGTCATCAAGAAAAAGTGACAGGATTCAAAGGAAATCATGCACCCATATAATTTCTAACTAAACTCAGTCTGACATAAAATCTTCTCCATTAAATATTTTTAGGGCTGCAACAAAAACTTAACATTTTTCGGAAATAGATGAAAATTCTATAATTACTCAATTTGGGAAATGACAAGGCATAATAAGGTAGAAAATAGCAATTAATTCTTGCCAAAAGAAAAGGAAGGAAAGATCATAAAAAAATTTTGACAAAAAAAAATTCTTACAGGACGATCTGTCTCAATATCATACTTCAGCACACGAAAGCATTCCAGCCTCTCCTCCAAGAATAAGGCATAAGTGCGTACCCATGCAGAATAATCCCATGCTGAGCAGCAGGTTAAAATAAATTTCATGTACAAAAGAATTGACCTTTTAAGCATCAAAATGTTCAAGAATGGACAAAGAAAGAGTACCATTTGGACTAGAATCATCTTTGAAATGAGCCAAGTTTAGCATATGGCTTCTACTCCTTCCATAATTAATGAGTTCTTCATGGAATGTGGGATCCACTTCCCTCAAAGCACGATGAATAACAACTAGAGTTTTCAATGCAACCTAAACATCAAGAATAAAGGTCAGTCACCCATTTCAAGATGAGTGAAAAATACAAATTGCCCTTGAAGCATCAATTGTTAAAACATTTATTCATGAGCCCACAAGTCACTGTCTATACAATGATGAATAGGTGATATCAAGTTAACCACAGGGTTAACTAATATAGGGGAATGTATCACGGCCACCACAGACGTCAAATACTGACCACTCATGACAAAAAGGTGTAGGAACAAAAAAGACAATAACATGAGAAACCGCTATGTTTCCAGATAAGGCAATATCATAAAATTTCCTCCTCATTTCAATAATGATTCGATTAGTTAAAAATTCCATTTATCATCTAGGCATACAATAAAGAAATCACCATATCGTTAAAACAACAGGCCACAACCGACACAGACAAAAGTTATAGAATACAGTCTGAACAAAAAAAAGAGTAAAAGGTGTAGGAACAGAAATGACAATAACATGAGAAACCGTTATGTTTCCAGATAAGGAGATCATTATATTGCGAATAATAGGCCAAGATCAATGCAAACAAAATGTACAGAACAACACCAACCAAAAAAAGAGTAGTTGTGGAGCAGAACAAACAATAGCAAGAGAATCTCTTGCTATGAGCAACTAGCACATTAACACCTGAACTACTCTTGCAGCCATTGTTCCTTGACAATCAAACTTACTGGTATCTTTAAGGAATTAAGATGAATGAAACTAGTTATAGTTTACAATCACGTCCAGAAACTTCCCCCAGTAATAAAGAAGGGCATTGTCAACGTGACTAGCTCTGTGAATCAATATCATATCAAAGGTCTCCATTTTAACCTAGTTCCATCATCGGTAAAGTCAAGTTCAAGGCCATGAAATTATATTGTTGATTGCTCCCAATACTTCTAATTGTTAAAACATTCATACATTTTGCAGAAATAATAGTTAATATAAGGTGTGAAGTAGTGAAAATAACATATCTTGCATCATGACGTGACTGCCAGCAGATCTAACTATTGAAACCATTACGATATCATAAATATTAGCTATGAAAGGGAAATACAAAATTTACTTCAAATCTTAACATTGACATATTAAGATGCCAAATTGCAAGTTAGAGAAACCAATGCAGTGCCTTTGTTTGGCTTACAACCCAGATGCAATGTAAGGGTTAACCACACACATATTGATGTATAATCTTATGCACACATCCTTCACACTACTCTTTTCTAGATATATACTACACATTAATTATCGAAAAGTTGGGACCAAGAGTTTAACTACTTGCAGCAGAGAAATATATATATTTTAAATGATTAGGGCGATTAAATGGAATCTGAACCATCTGATTACCTGTGTTGCATCACAAGGTGGATTTTATTCAGAAAGAATAGTGCTTTGAAAAACCTTACAAATCAGATGGTCTAGACTTATGTTATCATGTCAGGTTTTCACCCACACGATCTCTTTAGCAAGGAACATCTAAACATCAGTTTGCACTGAAAATCTGTCACATGATCACAATTACCCAAGCACCTATTACTCTGTTGCCACCACTTGCCTGGTCATTGTCATCAATCTCACACCTCCATCACTCACTTAGGGCCTAATCAGGATGGGGCGATCCTGTTTTCTGATCATTAGAGAACCTATGTTTCATGAAGACCTCAATTGACCATTATAGATAAGGAGGCATTATGGTAAGAAAATAAATAGCCCTTGTATCTTTCTTAATCTGTATCGCTACCTTATTCATAGGCGTGTGGTGTCTGCTTCCCACTCTAAGCAAGGAAGTTAATGAGAAAAATCAAAGATGACTTTAGCCTGTGCAGAACTTGCATTATGAACAGCATGAAGTCCAAAATACTAAGCAGGCTCATTAGCAGTTTGGAGAAGGCTCATCAATTTATAGAAGTTACTTCACTGACACATTCTGTATATTTATCTCCAACCTCTATTTTGTAGAGGTTCACTTGAACTGACTTGTGGCCAGAAATGAAGCTACCCACCAACTTTTCCCTGTGTACATGTCTTGTTTACTTCAACATATACAAGAATGCCAATACATATCAGGGGCCACTCATAAATCTCATCAACATTTTCTACTTCTTAGAATAAAACCTGAAAATTATTTTAATTGTGTTTAATCTCACACTGTAATTCTTGTTTCCTTCAGATCATAGAGGTTCTTTCCCATCACAAAATACTATTGGCTTCAAGGACCTACCGCCCAATTATGTGTCTTGGATAACCGTCTGGCAAGAGCATGGATGCAGTATGCAACATCAGCCCGAGGCCTTGTAGCTGAAATTGCAGAAAAGATAGCTGCAAAAAGGAATAAATTCATAATCAAGCCCATGTTAATCGATTTTTTTTTCTCTTTGAAAGCCGCTACAACTAGTGTCTGTTAAAAAAATTAAAGAAAAAAAAAATGAACAAAGATGCACAGCTGACAATATTTCTACATGTCATTTCCATAATTCCATTTTGGGTCAGTTGGACCTACCTTTAATGTGTTTTTCTTTTGCTGGGCGCTCAACATGATTTGTGGCCTTAACAATGGCAATGTCCAATTCCTGCAAAAGACAATGCCCAACTAAAAAGGCGATAGACATCAATGATTGCAATAGTCATTAACAAAATTATATACAACTAGTAGTACCTTGTAATCACTATTTACTTTAGCCAATCCGACAGTGGTGCTGTCCTTGATGGCTCCAAGTGCCTTCCTCAAGCTCTTCTGTGTCCCTCCTCCAGACATTCCCTCTCCTCGGTTCTAAAATTCTAGGGGAAAAAAAAATCCAAGAATTATATCATATTAGATCCCCCATAACAGTCTTCATCACTGTCAAAGATACAATGAAGCAATCAAAATCGAGAAACATGAGATTAAGACACTGTGGCTTGCATAAAATTGGATTTCATTTGGATCTCAAATTCCCTGTTAACTTGAAAATCTTTCTTTTAACTGTGGAATTGTTTTTCTCAATATGAGACCTATGAATTTTAAATTCAGCTCTATTTAGAGCAAAAAAAAAAAAAAAAATACCAATTTGAAATTTGAGCCTCCAATTCTTGTTCCCCAGCGCCCAATTCCATGTAATCAATCACAGCCTAAAAGCAAACGTGAATCGAAGTTCAATTCAAATCAGTATAACGCAGAATCTCAATCTTCTAATTGGAGCTCATATTAACTCAATTCAGATCTATTAATCACCACAGAAATGACCAAAAATTCATAAAATTGACATCAATATTCAGAAGCTGACTCTGAATTATCATGAAAAAGAAAATCAACGAAACACCGTATCAACTTCAATTCGAAAATCAAAAACCTCAAAACACAAAACCCATCAACAATAAAAACAAAAAGCACAGAATCTCATGCACCCACATCAAAATTCAGCCAAACACGAACCCCTCGTTTGGCTGCTGAAAAACAGCAGAAAAATTCAAAAACAAACTTTCCCTTTGCCTCCCCTAATCTCTCATCGACCAAAACAACCAATTAAGACTAAAATGTAACAGAAACATCAGGAACCAGTCATCAAAGATCTACCCAACCAAACCCGATAAAATGCATCGAACAACAAACGCATTCCCCCACACAAAAACACGACACCAGAACGAGATCAGAGAGAAACGAGACTCACCCAAAACAAAACCCTAAAGGAGGAGGAGAGAAAAAGAAGAGAGAGAAAGAGAGAGCAGAAGTTGAGAGCTTCTGGTTGTGCGACCAAGAAAAGTCGGCAAATGTAAGTATGGTTTGGTTGAGTCGTCGGCGTCTCTAAACATTATTTTCATTATATTTCTATAATAAACAATTTCTTAAATGATTTATATTTAGTTTCTCACTCCGCATTATGTCAGACTACGGCTTTGTAAGAACTTGTACTGCCCCCACTCCAAAGCAGCTTGGGCTCTGATTCTCTGCTTCCTTCTTCCTTCCACTTTTTTCCTTTTTTTTTTTTGGATTTTGTGTAGAAATATAAGGTGATTTTAAAATCATAATTATAAATTTTAAAGAATAATAATAATATTATAAAATTTTATTAATTTAAAAAAAAATCATTTCTATAAGAATTAATACTTTATATTTCATTTCTATAAAATGAAATATTTTAATAACTTTCTATTTAAAAAATAAGTAAAATTCCAGATAATCGAATTGAAAATTTAAAATTTTTATCCAAATAAGAAATGATAGGATGGTCAAATGATGGCCTTCGGATATGGGAATCATGATGATCATAATACAAGTCGATGATTCTGATCGGAGGGATGATGTTGAAGGAGGAAAGGGTTGTAGTGAAAAAAGGACGGTGGTGGTTGTAGAGGACCAATCCTCTAAATAGCAAGTGGCTTTAAAACCACTCTAGTGAGTAGCGATGGATCTTGTTTTAGAACAAGAAAAGTTGCCAGCTAGATAAAGCCGCTGATTTTTTAATCTTATTTACCACATTGCCCTTTCATTTCCATTTTATTACCAAAACGCCCTTACCAATTTGTGGATTTTTTTTATATTTTTAACCTATTGACAGTGGAGATGGTGGGTTCCACCTCCCTGCGCATTCAATGATTGCTGGCATTCATGACTTACGAAATCCCCTGCAATTTCAAGTTTTGAAGTTTGAGTGTCTGACCCAATTTTTTTCCGTTTGATTTAAATTTCAAACGTTCGAATCTTTTTTTTTTTTTATTGATTTTTTTTATTTTAGAAATTGTTTTTTTTCTTATATTAAGAAATAATTTTAAAGCGTAATTTTTAATTAAAAATTATTTCTAATATTTCCTTTAGCTAAATATAGAAAATAATTTATTGTATTTTTTTTGCCCGTCAAAATCATAGGATAATGTTGTAGTTTAGGAAAGAAATAAAAAGGGCATTGGGCGATGGTAGTGAGAATAATTAGTCAACTTAGTCGGCTTATATGACAACATTTTAAGACATTTAAGGTATCATCTTTTGTTAAAAATAATATTAATATTGTCGTTGGTCGTGGGTATTTTATTTTTATTTTATTTTATTTTAATTTTTATGAAACGCTACTAACAATGATGTGGCTATTTCACTAGCCAAATGGTGGGCCATATCCTCGATCTGGACCACTCGTTTGGTAGATCACCACTTTGATCAATCCTTACCTCAAAAAATTTCCAAACGCCCCCTTTTAATTCCAATAATTCAAAATTTTTCATTAATATTTTTTTTTCCTTATAATGAAATAAAGAGGAAAGAAATAGGAAGAAAAAGAAAAAAGAAAAAAAAAATTGGTTTGATGTTTAGGTGGCTTGTGAAAGTTGAAAAAGAAATAAGAATATGTGGAAGTTGATGAGAATTGATAAGTGGGTGGTTGGGCAGTTGGATTGGCGCTGGCGGGAGGGGAGGTTATCTGGTTAAGCAGTGGCGTGCATGGATGGTTTGAGAGTACCAGAAATGAGTAATTTATTTAAAATTAAATATTTGAAGAACACAATCATAATTATTTAATTTCAAAGTCCTTGTAGATAAATAAAACCTATATAATTGAAGTTTTCCAAGTCCAAAGCCGATAGCTCATTGAAGTATTTTTAATTTTAATTGTATTTTAAATTTTTTTAAAAATATCGTGTTGTTAAATTGACAAATAAAAAGGTAATTTTAAGAAATAATTATTTGACCTATAAAAATATATATATATATATTTTAAAATATTTTTAAACAAATGAAAATAAAATTATTTTAAAATTAATGGATCAAAACTCATTTTCATCAAAAATATATATATTTTTAAAACAAATTTAAAATTATTTTTAAAAAATTATTAAATATACCAAAAAAAAAATTGTTTTGTGTTCTATGAAAGATAAAACTATTTGACACAAACCCTAAGATTGTGCTTTGCTTAATTTTCTCTTTTTTTAAAAAAAAGTAAAAGTTATGAATGAAATCCCATAGCCAATACCCAACATGACTTTTACGATTTAAAGGAGAGGGCTGTCATGGGTCGTGTTTGGCTCATAGCCTAAACAGGTTGACATGAAAATTCTTTTGCAGGAATCTTTTGTTCTATTTATTATTCCGAAGGGGTACTAGGTGCTTTATATAATTTTATTTTATTTTTTATTTTTGTCTCTTTTCAATTCTCTTACATCATTAGAAAGATAATTTAGAAGCTCTTATATAATATTGCGTATTTATCAAAGCGCCCTTATACATACATATGAATAAAGAATTTAGCTGCATATATATGAATAAAAAATTTAACTATCCTTCATGGAATGTGCCGTAAAAGAATATGAGTTAGAAAGGGGATCATTAGGACCTATAGGAAAGTACTAGTTCCCTCATAATTCAATTATGAAGTTGACTTAATTATTATGATAGAATCCTTAAAAACATAATATGATATGACAAATTTGAAATTATTATTTATTTAATAATATTTAATTTCACTTTTATCTATCTTTATTTCATATATTATATCTTATAAGCATTTGGGTTGATATCTCTTACATTATACATGACTTAGGTGTATTAGGAGTTAAATGGAAAATCAAAGTCATAAGTTCTTTTGCAAGTTGATTTGTTCATAGCTGATTTATAGACTTAGGCAATCCATTTAAGGTTGTAGTATATTACCTCCTAATCGGAGGGGTGATTGGTTTTAGCCATTGGAATGAGGTTCCCATCATGAATGCACTAGTATGTATGGGTATATATTAAATAAAACCTACGATGAGTCATGATATAAAACTATTTAGTAGTTATAACTTTGTCAAACTACTATACTATATTGTCTTTCAACTTTAAGATTATATTAAGCTTTCGCCCCAAGTTTATAATAACTTTAAGTTATAGATGAGATCCTAAAATGATTATATATTCACTATGGATTAAGCTCGCTATTGATGGAAATTGACAACAATAAGTATTCTCAATAGAGACACTATGATATCTCATGGACTTTGAGATAATATATCCTCTTAGGTAATAATAAGGAAGCATGTTCAAATAAACTATAATCATAGTAGTTCCTTAAGTAGAACTTGACATTAGCTCTTTGTGTGCTAAAACATGTCAATTGATTACACAATATGATTATTTATAACTCAAAGATGGAATGGATAATCTTAAGAGGTTGATAGTTTTTACCTTGTTAGATTATAGATACTAACAGTTCATTGGGAGATCGTATATAGTGGATAGCAAATCATAAACCAAAACACTTTGTATCTCGTTGTAATATACATAGGGTATTAGAGTGCAATCGACTCTTCATAGTGAGATGTTTAGTCAACTTCAAATTTTGGATTCTGAGAGAGCTAATATTGTCCTATGGGTCATAGTAGTCCCCACTCGAGCTCATATACCTAATGACATGATTTATGAAGGTTTGATTGATTCTTGGTTCATTTATGTGCATAAGGACATTTTAATAAATACGTAAGGTTGCACAAGAATAAGTGAACAATATCTCTAAATTGGGTTAATTGATTATTGGAGCCTTATTGAGTTAATTAATCAATTAAGACCCTTTTTGGGCTAAATTAAGTGATCCAAACCTAAAATATGATCTAGTCACTTAAGCCCAATGGGAAGCTTATAAGATTCTAACTTTTACTCTTTTCATTCACTTTCACACGTTTAAAAAGAGAACCTTAGCTTCCAACGTCTAGAGATTTCCATCATCTCATTGCTTAGACTCAAGGACAAGTCATTGGGTGGAAAATAAGTGGGTTTGTGAGATTTCCATAGACTACGGTCACATTCAACAACATTTTTCACCATAAAGAATCAATCTAGGAACATCTAAATCTTGGTAAGCACTTCTAATCTATAGATCTAGATCTTGAAATTGTTTTAAATATTGTTTTGCTTTCATTGCTATGATCTAGATAGTCTTAGAAAGTTTTTGCATGCACTTAATTGATCTAAGGCTTAGGAATAGAATGATTTGGATTCCCAACATCAATATCTCACTAAAGAAAATCAACTATACTCCAATATCCTATGATATTAGATCGAGATAGAAAACTCGAATTCATGACCTACTAATAATTTCATGTAAGCTCTCTATGAATTGATGTTCATAATCTTACAAGGTGAATGTTTTTAACTTTTTAAAATTACCTCTACCATCCTTGAGTCTCAAACCATCCTATAATGTGATAAACTAATATATTTTAACTTAGATTATCTATCAAATTCTACTTGAGGAATTACTATGACCATAGATTTCACATAATCATATATCCTTAGGATCACCCAAGGAAACACGTTGTCTCAAACTCATAAAATATCATGGTTCTTATCTTAAGAATACTTGTTGTCACATACCTTAATTAATAGTGATCCAATCCATAAGGAATACATGACTGCCTTAGAGCCTTTTTTTTTTTTGTCAAAGTTAGTGAAGACCTTAACACTAACTCAATATCCTATCAAGGTTGAGAGCTCAAGCAATACAGTAGTTCGGTGAAATCATGACTACCCAATAGCCTATATCATGACTTACTGTAGATCCTATTCAATATGTAACCATATATACTAGTGTATTCATAATGAGAAATTCATTCTAATGACCAAAACAAGTTATCCATTTAATTAGGATATAGTACATTACAATCTTAGATGGATTATCTAAGTCTATGAACTAGTTATGAATGAGTCATCAACTTGTAAGAAACTTACGACTTGAATCTTTTATACAACTTTTAATGCACCCATGATATGTACAATGCAAGTGATGTAAGCCTAAATGCTCATCATACACAATGCATAGATGGGATAGAGAAAGAGAAAATTGAAATCTTTATATAAATAATAATGAAATCTATTTGTTGTTATATCATGTTATGCTTTTGAGGACTCTATTCTAATAGTTAGTTATGCTTCCTAATAGGTAATAATCGCTTGAAGGTTTTATATACAATTGCTAGATAGTGTTGGCATGAAGTTGAACTTCTTGCGGATATGATTATAATAAACAAAGCCTCCATGCAATAGTAAGTACCTACTTCCAAATTTAGGACCTTAGAATCTTTTGGCCATTTAAAAGTCCTCATGGACATGGATTTTATTGAAATGGATCAATTTTTGCTTTCTTTAATGGCAAACAAGAGGCCCAACAGTATTTTGAGAAGGCTTAAGAGGAGAATAACTAAGGAAGAATCCAAATTGGGAGTGAATCTCAATTATGGATTACACTTAGAGGAAGAAGAGGAGGAGGGATAAGTGTTACTAACGATTTGAAAAAATTCTCTAAAAATGATTCTCTCCTCTTAGAAATTTTCATTGTTTATATTTTTCCTTTTCAATTCTTTATTAACAAACAAGCTAATTCAGATGAAAGAATAGATGCATCAACACTCTCACAACAAGTAAAATAATACAATTTACATGTAAATTTAACAATACTCCTCAATTAAAATTTTCATCAACTTCCAATACTTTAAATACAAATCCAAATACCCTTAACTTCAAATAAAACAAAGCTGAAAATTATTAAACCATTTCAAGGATTACACAATCAAATTTTAGCTCAAATTCTCTACTAATCTACTTAGTAATTTTCTTGGCCAAGATAAACACAAAGAAAATTAACTAATGAAGAGATAAAGAGAATAAAGTAATGACATTAAGATTTAACATGAAAACTCTTTTAAAAAAAAAAAAACCATGGGCCTATGAGAGAACCAAAACATCCACTATAAAGAACAACGATTGAGAACTAGGTTTTCCTAACTCAAGTCTACCAATTGTTCTCAAACCACTTGCCTAACACCTTTCCACTTTAGCTACTCATCTTCTTCTTTTAGAGAATACTTGGAATTCATATCAAATTTGATCTCAACTTCTGGAATCCACACAAAGAAAATGAGTTTTACATCAACCTAATAACCATAAAGAGAGTGGATGGAAGAAACAAATGAATCAATCCATGCTTTAAGAAAAAAAATATCCAATCAAAAATTGTTTTTAAACTTCAAAACGGCTTGGATTCTCTTAGGTAACAACCACACCCACACTTAGAATGGAAGAAGAGCATGATGGATGTGTGTGACGACTGTTGGCATCCTTTCCAACCCTATAATGAAAATTTTGGATTTAAATAGGAAGGAAAACCCTTAATCCAACGATTGGAAATTGCTCCAATTGAAGATAGATTAATCATACATAAATTTAGATCAATCTTGAAACAAGGCGCAAAAATATTTAGCAAAAAAAATCATTACCTAAGTCTCCTAAAGCCTCTTTAATAGATTTTCACTAATTTGAAAAATCCAATTAATTTGATTTCATCCATCCACTACCTCAACTACATACCTTAACCTCAAAGTGTTTTTAACACCTTGAAGTTCTTTATTAGGTAAGTAATTTGAGAAAGGATTTGGGAAAACTGAGTGAGGAGAACGCTTAAGGAGTTTTAACTCGAAATCGCCGACCAACTTAATCAGTCACAATCTCCCCTTTTGACAATTTTGGGATAAATCATTTCACAACACGAATGAGTACAAGCAAGTCCCACCTAGTCTCATACTTACCCACTCAACCTCATACCTTAGGTACTACAAATCCTATAAATAAACTAAAAAATAATAATGATTAGTAACACCTTTATATTATGAATAAAATCATTAGAAGCAACAAGTATTCATAAGATGATATCAATACACCTCACAAAATTTTTTTAACAAAATAGTCAAACAAATGATTTGCATCAACACATGAAAAATAGGTACTCATGTACCACTGTCCAATATCAACAAAACATCCTTCTCCCCTTTTGTCCCAAAAAAGAAGGAAAATCAGTCATCAACATCATATCTAATATTCAAATCAATAAGAATCAAGTGTCAGTAAGATTTTCAATATTCAAAAATCAAATATTCACATATCAACAAGTATCCATATCAACATCCAAAAAATCAACAAGGTACTCATAAGAATCTTTCCCTGACTCCCATCATAAGGTCTTAATCCAAAACCTTTAGAAGGTTCTCTACCATCATGGAAATAGATTTCAAGCCATAAAAATCTACCAACTTGAACTTTTGAAACATGAAAAATATGTTGAATGCAGTCACATGAAAAATGGGGTGTTGGCATAGCTCTAGCATAGCATCCGGTCATCCCATCAACTACACCCTTAATTCCTCATTATACCGGTGGTTTTACAATTAACAATAGCAAAGACTTATATGATTTCATTTATGAGATTGTAGTCCCTATCAATGGTGCAAGCACGTAATGCCATGGGGAGTGGGGCATATTTGACATAAAAGGATATTTGAACCACCTTTCTCAAAGAAAAGTTTAAAAGAGCTCCTTAATTACCACCTAGAAACATGAGAAGTTTATTCATGTATATTTCTATATCATGCCTTCCTTCCATTCATTTCTTAGCTCCCTATTGACCGTTCTAAATTCTTAGAATTTTTCTTAATTGTGATTACTATGGCTCTGTTTGGTTCTCAGAAAATTTGAAGGAAAATGCAAGGGAAAGAAAATACAAAGGAAAAGTAGAAGAAAATAAAAAGTGAAAGAAAATAAAAAGATAGATTAAAAGTTGATAAATTATTATTTTTATTACTTTAAACTCATTTTATTTATTTTAACTTATTAATATAAAGATTAAATAATTTAAAAATACACAATTTTTTAATTAGTTTTAATTATATTTGATTTTTTATGATATTTTTCATACAACCAAATATGAAAAAATCATTTTCTTTTACATTTTTTTTCTTTCCTTAATATTTTTCGAGAACCAATCATAATAACCTATATGTCCAAAGTTTGAATTCCTTCAAAATTAACAGGGTGAGAATCCGACATCTCTTCTTCCATAAAATAGCTTTAAGCTTTTGGACGAGATGGAAATAGAGACTTATCACATGGCACTACATAGGTGAATAGAAACAGTAAAGGTGGGCTCTTGACGTGCATATGTGGTATTAATAGCAAAGCAGGATGGATGGTCTGGCCTTGTGGTTACCGCTTTTGCCAAGGAATGGCCAAGATCCCCACTTTTTATGGCCTCTCTTCCTCCATTATTCCTCCTTTTTCTCCCCCATTTTGTCCCAGTCACGATGCTATCCTTCATTTATATGACATGTCACATGTCACCCATTTTTTAGCAATACGAGGCGCATTAAAATTGAAAAAAATAATATTCAAAATTGTTATTGATGAATGGGATAAGGTAGCTAACTAATTCCATTAATCCATTTATACCTTCAAAATTATACACACTTATTTAAGAAAAAAAAAAAGGAAGAAGTGAATTTAGTAATATTTAAAGAGTTGTTAACCTAATATATCAGGGATACGTATAGGTGATAATGAGATTAGTTTTTTAATACTCATCCCATCTGTTCCTAATTGGACATGTTTGAAATTTAAATAAATGAATTTTGAATTTTTTTTAAAAACTTGAAATGGGTTTAGGCATTGTCTTGTCTCACCCAGATTATATATAAAATTAAATTTAATTTAAATTTTATTTTTTTATTTTTAATATAGAGATAATAATAATAATAATTTTTTTTTGAATAAAATAAGTTATAAAAAATTAATAATTTAATTATTTATAAAATATATTTATTTTAATGTAATTAAAAAATATTAAAATATTTTTTTTTTTTAAAAAAAGCTAAACATGATGGGATAGATCCGAGAATTTCTCATACATATCCCGTCTTATTTAATTTTTTTTAATAAGATGATGATGAAAATTATTTTGAATAAATGAGGTGTAGTTGAGATGCGATACGTCTTCAACCCCATCTTATCCCTATATACCATCCCTAAATACATATCAAATTCCAAACTTAAATATGTACAATAAGATCTAAATCAACATATTAAAGTAATAAAATTAAAAATTAAAAAATAATAAAAAATAAAATTGAGTTTAATAACGTCATCTTATTGATTGCATTTTTTTATATATCTATCCAATAAAATACCCTTGATATTATAAATGAACCATTAAAAATATTTAATCATGTAAATCTTTATTTTTATAGATAAGGAGGATGCTCTATTATATATATATAATTTTACTTTGAATATATTTTTTTTTCTCTTTTATCATGTTTTCAAATAAGCTCTCAATTTCAATAGTAATAATTGTACCATTGCACCGCCAATTTAACCGTCAAGTAGCATTTTCCCTATTTTTGTAGTAATATATGCTGGATCCAAGGGGTATTTCAAGAAGAGACAGCATATTACAGAAATGCTCCACGTGGAACAGGCCTGACCTGCCAGCTGGATCTTGTTTAGGCCACGTGACATCTTCCGAATATATCCCAATAGTGCCCTTGGAAATTAAAATAAAAACAAATAATTGAAAACAGCTGTGTGATATCCACAATGTCGAATTGGGAAGTCTAGTCATATTGTCAATTCTAAGTTTGATGGTTGAAAGGGGATTGTGGAGCCTGCACGTGGCGTGGCTAAGCAAATGCATGTGTCCAGGTGGGTGGACGTGTACCATATTTTATGGGAATGGGGACTCACTAATCTCCATTTTATAAGGAAAGGAAGAAAAAGAAGGAAAAGGAAAGAAAATGGGGAGGATGGGGTTAAGATGTCATAGGAATAAAGAAGATTTAAGTCATTTCAACCTTTTATATTTAAGATTCCGTTTAGCAACGGCTTTTAACTTTTTTTAATATTTAAAATTATTATTAAATACATTTTAAATTTCATTGAATAAAAAAAAGTTGAAAATGAAGAAAATTTTAACAAGACCACTTTCCAAAGAAATCAAAAAGTTTTTTTTTTCTACAAGCATTTCCCCGTGTTCAGACTTCAGAGTCCACTTAACAGTGGTTTTTGATTTCTTTGACATTCACTACTTGACAACCGATATTCTTTGAATGAGTCAAAATTATCTTCTCTTCCATCTCCTTAGAGCTTCTTATAAGCAATGGAGGCCCATTGGTCTGTTGTATTATTATACTTGCTGTCCTAATCAACTGCTGAGATAAGCGCTTTGTACAATCAGAGACATGAACTGTGGCACCCCCACTGATGTTGGAGGATTTAGGCCTGTTTAGGAACATTTTTTAAAACAATTATCAAAAATAGTTTTTGAGAACATTTTTCAAAAACATTTTTATGACAATTTCTAAAACAAAATTTAAGAACAATTTTATGATATTTTTTCAGAAAAAAAACCTGTTTTGAGAATTTGACATCAATGATTTGAAGGAAGTTGATGAAGTATATAGGGTTGGGGGGTGTTCCTAGCCTTCTTCCTGCAATGAAAGCTCTGTTCATCAATCATAACTTTAGAATGGCCCTAGGGTTCTTCAGCTTTCTCTATAACTCAGTTTTTAATATATTCTTTCTCAATAAATGATTCTGAGTTCACATCAACAACATTGCTTATTTCTTCCTCTGCGAATTACAAATTCATTCAATAAATAACTTGGGAAAATTAATCGGATAAAAATAGAATGTTACAAATGCTTTGGGAACCTATAAGGGTTTTCAAAATTGATGGGAGATGATGAAAAAGCACCTTCAAGACCTCCTCACAACGGCGGTAGCAAAGTAAGGATGGTGGTTGAACTCAAAGGAGACTTTCAGGGATGGGTCGAGGGCTCCTACCCGGCAGATGACGTTTAGAGCTATGCCATTGTGTTCTGCAACCTGCTCTATCTTTCGGAGTTCAGCCATTCTGTCTGGGTCATTGGAGAAACTACTTCTAAGCTCCTTTGCAAGCCTCAGAGCATCTTTGAAGTAATTGTACATGACTAGGGTCTGGGCATGGAAAGAGAGGTGGTTAGAGTTTATGCAACAGAGGGTCATGAAAAGTGGAAACAATGAATACAATATTTTCTGCCATTGAAGACTTACAGAGAATTGAGCATAGGCTGTAGTATCCTTGAATGAGAGGTATGAAATGTGATCAGGAATGCAGGCTTGCTGTAGAAGCTCAAAGTGTTGAATGAATATCTGACGACAGGGAAAAGGTAATAAACTAGATGAAAACAAACAATTGACGCTTTTCTTTGAAAAAATAATGTCACTAAGCAGATAACTAGCTACTGAAATACAGAGCAACCAGCTTCTGGGGGTGGAATGTTAGTGAAATATTTAATTCTTAAGAAAGTAACATAATGTTGGGGGAGGGTTTCTGAAAGTGCTGTTGTTCAATATACCCTCAGGCAAGAACACGTTCTGTTCTGTCAAGCCAAGTGAATTACTTGAAATGGGAAGAAAATTGAAATTGGCATCAACCAGCTGGATAATGGATGTATTAGCATGATTTCTCATCATGGTTAAACATATACAATTTAGAGATATATACACCAAGTCAATAAAATAAAAGTTACCTCATGCTCGGTATTAAAAGGGCCCAAACTTTGAAAAACCCTGTTTTCATTCCTCAGAGCAGCAAGCAACTGGAAGACAAAATTGATTAATAAGATATTCGAATTGGCAATAATGATGCAAAACAAAAAGCTGAAAGCGGGTTGGATCTGTTCTCACAACCATAATTTATATGTGACCAAGTTTGAAAGGTCTTCTTTCATACACACTTTCTAAGGCAGGGAGGGAAATTCTTTCCTCATTCATTTCCTAATAGTATTTCCTTAAGAGCATCATATATGCCCTAAGTATTTAAAAAAAAAAAATTTAAAGCCATACCATTGTGAGCCCTTCAGCAAGAGATATATGGCACTGGAGAAACAAGACAGCAGGTGGGATCTGGTAATCCCTCGCCACATCTTTTGGGGAATCCCTCTTTTTCTTCCCTTTCCGTTTACCTATGTAACAAGTACAAAGTATCGTAAGCTGGATGAAACTTCTGCACCAAAAAAATCTCTGTGGACTATTCCTAAACATCATTTTTGCTTGCAGGCACAAGGAACCAGAACCACCATCCAGGGTATTCTACCTTTCTTTTTTCCTGACATACCATCCAGGATATTCAATCTAGTTTGATCGCGTCACCCAAAGTTGCACAGACCAGATAACTAATCAAGGCAAATGCCTTCACTAGTCAAAATTCTCATCATCCAAAGAGAATGCAATATATAGAATGTTAAGAAAAATTCATTCATTTTTTTTAAAAAAATTTATTTAATTTTCTCCCCTTTTCATTTTATCTCCATAGTTTCTAGGCACAGGCCTCTAGATGACAACATATAATGGTGATCCAGCTCACATCTGTGCATGAGTACAACTGAAAAATGGATAATATCATGTACAACTGAAAAATGGATAATGTTATGTACTTTTTATAAAATACCATACATGTAAAACAGAGATGAATTAACACTCACCAGTGTCATTGCTCATCACCATCTTAAGATGATGTTTCTCTGCAAGCTTGATCAAGACCACATAAATATACCAGTATACCATGCAATATTCACTGGGGGAATACAGTTCCAGTTCAAAC
Organism: Vitis riparia; assembly: GCF_004353265.1. NCBI lineage: Eukaryota > Viridiplantae > Streptophyta > Magnoliopsida > Vitales > Vitaceae > Vitis > Vitis riparia. The sequence continues at coordinate 14,263,736 of NC_048441.1, read as the reverse complement.
CCCAACATGAGAAAACGAGAAGCTATCCAATATGTTTGCTCCTCTACCCAAATGAGGATGTGTTTGGATAATTTTACGCACACATTCTGCAAAAGCAAACAAACTGTAATAGAACACATATCTTATTGACCAAACCATTAAAAAAGAAACAAAAGATCTTTTTTTTTTTTTTTTTTTTTTATCAGCGATTATTCTAGACCAATCATAAAAAATTAGTGCTATATATACATTTTTCCTCATTTACAACATTGTTCTCATCCTGTATTTTAGAAATGAATACAAGGAGTGGAGGTCAATTCAGTTTTAAATTATTTCAAGGACTTAAAGAGTTAGGAGACACAGTGAGCATACCTCTTCATTTGTAATGCTTGACATTTCTCCAAACTCCGTTTTGAAAGCTAGTTCTAACTGTTAAACATCAGTTACAAGAACAAAATGCATGAATTGTATAAGTCTTGATATTTTCTTCATTACCAACAAAAAGTTCACCTGGATTGATATAAACATAAAACAACATAATATCAATTTAACAAAATGAAGGGAGCATCCAGACACTGCACCACTGGAATATATAACAAGTGCAGAAAGTTCTGACATCAAAGAATTGAATGTTTACATCGAAGGAACATAGACAGACACTATTTGGTCTACAACAATGTTGAATGGGTAAAAGAAAGTTGGCGCATTACAAAATATTTTTTTTTTAGCTTTGATGGCTATGAACTACAAGCAGGATGCAGGCAAACAAGCAGGTGCAACTCTCAAGCTTCAAAACATCTCATATTTTTCTCACTTTCAGTATCTACAACCATAACCATATACTCTGCTCCATTGGGTGTTTTCCAATCTTTCCCACATTGCTACCTATCCAGTATAGTCTTTATAAACTAATCTCAATCCCATAACTTTTTCCCACCATGACTTTGAATATTTATATAGAGATTCCTAACTTTACATGGAAATATCAATAAATAAAATACTCTTTACAATACTTTTTACTAAAAAGAATCATGTACCAAATGGGAATTTGAAACACTTTCCAAAGGGCCAAAATGGACAAAATAAAATAAAATAAAAATAAAAATAAAAGGGATTCATAAGGAGGCTACCTTCCATAACCCAAACTATCTACAAAATCAAAGAAAGATTGGGAAACCCCATGACCCCACTAGAACACATAAATAATGCCTTAAAAAAAAGAAAATAAATAAAATAAATAAAATAAATTTCATCACTAGTTACAATTCAAAACATTTGAATGTGCTTTCACTGAGATCCTTCCAAATTGTCAAAAACAGACATAAACAAAAACGATATGCTAACTGCACACAAATCTCTAATTGACCAAGGACCTAGGACTCTCAACAGCTAGGAACTTGTAATGGATGAGAACATCTGAAACTGATTCTACATCCTTTTGCAGAGGCAAAACTTACAAATAAAACACCAACCTCTTTTCATAAGTTGATATCTTATAAGAATCTTTTCCCATGTTGCCTCCTAAATGAAAAAGCTCAATCATAAACCATACCCTGGTATCAAAATCTCTTTAGCCATTAAAAAAAAAAAAAAAATGACCCACTTGAAAAAATATTTATGATCACTGAGAACAACCCTTTTTCATAGACCACCTAAATCAATTGGTCCTATAACCATCTACCACTTTTAAAGGACTCAATAATGCAACAAGGTCTCAATCTAAAATTTGATCTAACGACTCAAGTGAATGCAAAAAAACCCAATTTGTATGGTCATAAGCTTTCTCAGTATCTAATTCACAAACTACCCCTGACCTTAAGCTTTTGGACCTAGAGACAATAGCCTCCTTAACAATGAGAGCAACATCCAAAACCTAGCTACCTTCCATGAAAACATTCTGATGCTTTCAAGCCAACTTTCCATTGACTTTCTTAAGCCAAAACCTCATTCAAACAGACCACCAAGTTAATAGACCTAAAATATCTAATGTCCTCCACCCCATCATTCTTAAGGATCAAAACAAGAAAGGCGGCATTCAAACTCCTCTCAGAAGTCCCAAAAGAATGACAACCCTGCAGATAATCCCTCACATCCTCTTGAATAGTTGTTCAATAATTAATTTCTTTTAATAGATAGGATAATTTCATTAGAATGGGCACATAACAAAAAAAAAAGAGGTGCAGCCCATGTACAAATGAAGTATACAAGTAGTGCACAAATAGAAAAGAAAAAAAAAGCTTATAGCACTAACAAACTAATCAATCCCCATATCATCAACAGTGTCTAATTTTTTTAACAATTAATGATGTCTAAAATTTACTAATTAATAATAACATCAAACCATTTCCTTATATTATCAGATATTGAAAATATATTCTCACATGAAAAAGCATGTTTCTATGGGGCAAAGCATGTCATCATTATCAAGAGTCTGCTAATATGTGGAGACAATCTGTAACTATGATTGTTTCTTTAATAGGAAACAGAAATATACTGAAAGACAAATGAAAAATAAGGTAGGATGAGAGACCCTTCAAACAAATACATGCATCTGCATGCACGTGCACACCAAAGAAAGGCGGAAAAAAACCCCTAGATCTAGCCATGGTTAACATGAGCTCGTCAGCCTTTAAAACAACTCACTTAAATTAGGATGGGAAAGTTTGATGTAAGGGAAGGATGGAATGCATTTATTTTTATTTTTAAAAAATTTTAAAATAAGTAAAGCATGAGATACATTGCCTTAAAAGAGAAAATGATGAAACATACTCAGTAGATTCAGAAAGAAGAGCAAATAGAAGACGATTAAAGATGTTTGAGAAACAGAGGAAACAATCAACAGAAATAATTTGTATTAAGTTTCAAAGATATATAGGACAAACCTGTACATAGATAACACGCCAATCTTGTAAAATTTTCCCAAGCTTACGCCTTTGCCATGCAGCATTTGTACACAGGATTTTAAGCAAATTGATCACTAACTGCAGGAAAAAAGAACAAACTGCAGATATTAGAATCATCTTGCTCAAGAAACTGGAAGAAGGGTACTTTCCCACATCTTCTGCACACAGGCCCAACATAAGATGCATTTGAACAATGATATCTCAAAGGCCGAATATTAACCAAGCATGACAAAATAAACACCTGGTATCTTTGACTGGAACATTCCCCAGATTTCCCAAACGACATGGAGAATACAGCAGCTCAAAAAGTTTCAACCAAACCCTCTTACTATCCTAAGAAAAGCAACAATGAACAGCAACCACAACTGAACAAAAGATAAGGATACTCACCTGCCCTAATTGCACAACAAATTCATTCTTTTGAATATCATGGTTCTTCACAACTTCAGGCAATGCTGCAGCTCTACAAATCACAGCAAAGATAGGATCTCGTCCGTATAGTTTTCCATCTTGAACCAAAAGAAGCTGTTTATAAATTATCAGGGTGAGAATCAAAAACTATGATAATAGAGAGGTAGTAATAAAAAAAATTCGTACAAAACTACGGAGCAAAACCAAACAATGAGCTTGACTAGTGTAAACCTAAAAATGGCAACCACTAAGCATAGCATATGGCATAAAAGATAGAATGAAAATCCTTTTAACAGGACTACAAAATCACTAGTAACGTGAATTTTTTTCATTATTGGAAAAAACAAAAAACAAAACCTAAAGCACAAGAATACTAATTTTGCACATGCTACTATGCATGAGAATAACCAGTACTAGTATACAATCTCCCAACCTCATTGTAACTTAACAATGCTTATCCTACACACATATCTCCAGACCTCAAAATGTGCAATTTTTTTCTTTCTTTTTTCTTTTTATATCAGAAACAGACATATATATTAAATAAGAATAAAAAACATGAAAAGGATGAGAAATCCTCAAAATGAGTAAATTTTGTTTGAGTTGTAACCATCCAACTTGAATCTAATCCATAAAAAATGAGGTCAATACAAAACCAACTCGCTATAGGAGACATGATTAATAAAGATTTAAGAAACATTAACTGCTCATGGTCAATAAAAGCAGAGAATATTTTTGGAAAGAAAGGACATCATATAGATAATTGAAATGACAGAGAACTTGTAGCTAATCAAGTAAAAATTATAAAATAAAGCAGGAACTTTATCAATAATCACTAAGAGAAATAGAAATGTGACTAGAGATGAAGGACTAACAAAAACCAACCTGGAGATGAGCTCTTGCAACCAAATCAGGCTGAGGCTTCTGGAATTGCACCACAAAGCGCAAAACAGCTTCTAACGAGGGGTCCAAAGAATAGGAACAAATAATGTCTAAATGATGAAGAAGTTTCTCGAAGTATTCAATTGCCTATAAGAATAAAAGCAAACAAAATTTTTATAACAAAAGTAAATTACTAGAATCATCAGTTTTAATTCCATACACTCTCACCTTTTTCCAGTTAAGAATTCTAATGGCACGTGGTGGGGTAGGAGCAGATAACCTACTGTTTAAACTTGCATCAAATCCAATTGGTTCACAACCAGAGGCCGTCGTTTTATCTTCTATACCATCTTCACAATTTCCACATGCACTAGACCTAAGGAATTCAGCTGATTTATAAATGCATTCTAGCTCTGATAAGCAGGAGGCAATATGCTTTCTTGCTAACTCCAAACCTCTTCCTTGAGGTCGTCGCATGCACATAAGAACATGGTAAAAATGCTGAACACAAAGCAAAACATGGTAAAAATGCTGAACACAAAGCAAGACATGGTAAAATTGCTGAACACAAAGCAAAAGATAGTAAAGGCTACTATTAAAATAGAAAATGGTTGAGATAATGGTTATGCATATTTGTTCTGAAAAGCATAACCATAAATACTAGAAAAAGACACCAAATAAACCTAAGTCACAGAAAAACATATTTGTGATGAAGTGTCCTTGCTGGAACCTCACGCAACAACATTGCAACAGATTGGACAAAAGTTGAACAATCATTTCTACTCATTAGTCGCAGAAAAGTGATGGAAGTTCGTTACAGATTATAGTTTTAAGGTCCCAAGGCAAAAACATGAAAACTATACATATGCTTAAGTGACATGGAATTCAGAAAAAAGAAAAAGAAAAAAAGAAAGGTGAAAGCTCCACCCACAAGCAGAACTAAACAAAAGGTACAAAAATCTTTCAGAGCTTTTGTTTTGGAGGCTGACATATAAATCCTCCAGCTCTTATCTGACCATACATAAAAAAGGAACAGAATATCATATTCAATACCATAAATTGTTGCTTCAGTCTGTTAAGCTTACAACTGAATTGATGTGGCATTTTCAAGGACTTCACGCTTATAAGGACAAAGAAATCTTACTTGTTCATCAATGTAACTGAGATAATCTGATGGCAAACAGTTGGAAAGAGAAACATCAAGATACTCTAGAATGGTTCCACAGATCAACCAGGAAAAGGAAAAAATGGCAGCAAATTCTTTATTACATTCCCCGGCAACATTCTAAACTTCTTCAAGCTTCACTTTCCTACTTTATGATCATATCTTTATGTTATTGATTTTTTCCTCCTACATTCCACCACCTAGCTCTTGTGTGTATATGTCCCCTATTCTTTCTCCATCTTGCAGTACATCTTACCTTCTATCAACTGTCTATAATGTGGTTAAAATCTCTCCTGGGTACTACTTTACAATCTTTCCATAGCCTCCACCAATCATAGTAGCAAGAAGCAAAGTTTTATTTGACTAGTATTTGATCTACTTTTAAATGTTAGTAATTGTTGATCCCCTTTTATAAAGGGGTGCTAACGATATCATTTTTTTTTTTTTCAATTAGAAACACACTAGAGTTTTTTCATTAGTTAAAAAAAAATTAAAGAAGGATGAGACATCCTTCCACATACACAAGTCTGATCAGAACAAAAGAAGAAACTCCTCAACAAGAAGTCAAACAAGCTGAACAAACTAAAAAGAATTACAAAAATCTAAGATACTTTATGATGATATCTCCATCCTCATTCTCTTCAAATCCATAACCCATATGCAGCTCTTCAAACCCTCCCTTTTTGAGGTCACTTATGTCTCCTCCAAGAAAATCTCTCCATTATCTATTCTCTTGAACTAGTTCATACATATTCTCCCCAATCTTCGTTTGATGATTTCATCGACTCCTACTTCAGGTGCATATCATACTGTCTCTTCTCCTAAGACAAGTATTATTGATATATATATATAGATTATTGATATTGTTCTATCACCTCCATTCATAAAGTCTTCAAGTTCCTCGTAGATTTTTATCTACAACTATCCTTACTTTGTCGTTTTAGAGGCCTTAGCCGCTTGTATACCACCTGTATGCTGTGTGGCTTTTTGCCTCTTCTTTAATGAATTTCTGGTTTACTTATCAAAAAAAAAAAAAAAACTATCCTTACTTTGTCCTATGTCTTTCAGAGTATATCAAAGTTTATAACCCATGTTTTCAGTGTCCTTAGATTTGTACCCTTTCCACCTTGTGTTTTATAGAAGACTACCTTACTTCTTTTAATCATTGACATATACTGATCTACAATTTTGCTTGTTAGTATCCTTATTTTCCAAGTTGATGACTCTACCAGACTACCATATTCCTTTTGTTAAATAAGAAACAAACATATTCATTGATATGAATTTAAAAAATCAAGTGAAGGATGAGGAATCCCTCCAAAATTTACAAAATCTGATCAAAAGAAGTGGTGGAGAAATCTTCTCCCACAGAAGAAAGAGATCTATACATCGCTGGAGTACCACATGCAACTGTACAAGGAGAAGCAACTTGACATTCATCAAGGGGGTAAATAATCTCCTACAAAATGAAACCGAATCATTGCTCCATTTTTGCTAAAAGATCCACAAAATTATTAGTTGAGTGAGGAGACCAAGAGAAAGAGCAGTTCAGGATGTGTGCAACATCTAAATATTTGACAGAGCAACCCATTGTACCTCAAAGGCCTTTCTAACTTAGCCACCCAAGATAACAACACGATAGGGTCCCTACCACTTGTAGGTTAGAAAGACTTAAAGCCCTAGCTTGTAGCAAGCCCTCTAGAAAGGCTAAAATCTCTGCCTTGATGACTAAAGTTTCTCCTGTCGGTTTTGAAAAATCTCTAACCACAATCTCATTATGGTCTTTGATCACTGCTCCAATGCCCGTTTGACCTGGGTGTCTCACGGTACACCCATCAAAATCCACTGACCCTCCATTTAAGTGTGAGAAACCTTGCCAGTTTGCCTATTTCTTACTGTATCTGAACATTGCTGGTGCTTCACTTCCAAGTGCTAATATGATATGCAGTTTTGGGGGCATAAACCCACTAACCCTTGCCATTCTTCATCATACTCTTAGAATGCACAATATGTCACAAGATAGGAAATACTCCATCTCAACTCAACTTCATAGCAAAAGCTTGTTTATGGATAAAATCATAGCTCCAAATAAATAAACTGAGGCTCACACAAATAAGCCACAACAGGGGTAAAACAAATTCTTGAAATTATTTTAGAAGTCTATTAAATTTTAAAGAATAATGCATGCAATTATTTTCTAGATTTCCTCTAGAGTTCAACATACTAAAGTATTCCTAATGCCCTGAAAGGATGGGCGGTAGGAAGAATAAAGTTAAACAGGGAGAAACAAAATAGTAGAAGCACATCTAGAGACGCATATGATCATGTAGGAAAAGGACTGGTAATCATGAACACATGATTATGAAGAAACAGGGCTGGTAATCGTAAAAGCCCCTGCCACTTTGGATAGGGCAGGCCAGGGCAATATTATTTTCAAAGGAAAAAATATAATGAAATAGACTGGGAGCAATCATGAGCAATAAAGAGAGAGTAAACACAGGGTAAGACCTTACGAAAGCGTAAGCGACATAGCAAAGCTTTGCAATAACCTTCTTCCAAATCAAGATTAGTTTGTAACGGCTCTATATCTGCAGTAAAATAGGTAGTACAATAATCAAGAGAAATCCTCTGAAAATACTGTTTGCATAAGGAAAAAGGGTAGTAATGGAAAATAGATGGTAAAACTGCAACTCAAAACAATAACAGACATCATTAATTGCATAAACAACTGGTGGTACTATGTGGGACTAATGAACAACAATAACCTAGAAAGCAGATTTATTGATTACATCAGAGTTCATTGCCAATAGCCAACTTCCACCTCCATTTATCACAGGAAGCTCTTTTTCTTTTCTTTTTCTCTTTTCTCTTCCAGTAACTGCTGAAATTGATTCAGCAAGAGAGTCTAAGCAACACCAATCCAGGGCTTCAACCTATCTGTAAAACTTTCATCACGATACAGATGATCTCCCTTGGAAAATTATCAACACAAAAATTTGTCTATTTATTCACTGGTTAAATTTTCCATAGAATCTGTATCTTCATTTGCTTCTCTATTGATGTCTCATCACTAGAGAAGGTTTGCATAAGGATATTTCTATACTCCTGAATAAGAGGCCAAAATCTGAGCCTAGAGGAATTACCTGTGATTGAATTAATAACATCTGGTGAGTCCCTCTCTATTTGAGTAGTTTTTTTTATAGGTTCCTCTCTATTTGAATATTATAATATCCAAGATGGATTTTTTGGCATAACCAATCCCTAAGAGCCACCTAGCTATGCTGATACTACTGGAGTGTTATCAAAATGGTGAAAACCGATCAGCTAGGACCATGCCTTGATGACTCATTATAATACCTGCTCTCATAGTTCCTCCTTTTCTGAGACCCATCAAATTAACCATGTTTCAAGTCTTTATAGTCTCAATATATGGTGCTTTACTAATAGAAAAGAAACTAAATTTGCGCAAATGATCATGTCATTACCTTCCAACACCCTTTTTTTAGATGATGGGGCTTTACAAGCACGCAATTGGCGAGAGATTGTTTCTTCTACTGCATTTAGCATTGATAAGCATTTTCCATCTCCATCCCCATTCAAAGGTAGACCATATGTCATTGTAAAAAGATCCTCTTCCTACCAAGGAAACCAATGGAATCAGAAGTGAATTTGAAACAAAAAGCATTCAAGAAAAGTTGCTTATAAAAAATGAATAAATATTGTAACTCTGCAATTTAGAAAATATGTATGTAGACAAAAATGAATTTTTCTTCTATGAGGATGTGTGAAAACATTTTGTACAAATGTAGTGATGTATAAGTGCCCCAAACCTTGTTTTGCTTTATTCTTCTCTTTGCCCCATACATCCATCCAGGAAGCCATACCCTAAACATTCTTCCATTTGTTCCTTATATCCATCCAGGGAGCATAAATAAAACATCGTTTTAGTTTTGAGAAGCTAACTCCTCAATGCCAGAACTAGACAAATTGTCTATATAATTTAATTTCAGAATAACTAATTATCTATATCAAATAGTCACTCTGAACAAAGATAAATAGCATACGCGAAGAAGTATATTTTTTGTTTTTTTTTTTTGGCAGGGGTTAGGGGGAGAGAAAACAAGAAAGAACCATTAAATTACAAAAAGGGGAGGATAAAAGAACTGTTGGAATACTTTACTTCATGTGTTCTTGCGTCTGAGACAACTGAAATAACTGCCTTGCAGGTTGCACGTATGAGTCTGCAATATGAATGCAATATAGCATGTGAAGAAGTTCTATCAAGCCTCAGAAGATAGATGCATGAAAAGACAGTTTGTGCCAATGAATGACCCTTGTGCCATGTTGCCTGCCATGTGAGATTATAATTTAGAAGGAAGAACACAAGGAAACCAGTTGGACTGACTGAAACGTAATGTTGAAAATACCTCGCATGATAGAAGATGGTCCATGATGTCAATAGTGCATTGGACATCAATAGTTTTATCAAAGCTAAGAGGAACTGGAGCAGCACCATTCTCGATGGCTTCGTCAACAGAATAATATTTACAAACAATACCAGAATCCATCTTTGGGTCCATTATCTAAAATGAGAAGCAAATACAACACATAAGGAAGGTCAAAAGATATTAAGAATACGCCTCAAAAGAACAAACAACTTCACAAAAATAGGAACATATCAATTCTTGCAGACCATACTTGATGAGAATTGTTTTGAGTTCAAAGCTAAAAACTCAAAAGGCATTCCGCTCCACACTTTAACTCAAACCTAAAATTAGTCCCTACAATTATCACTCCCTCCAAACTCAAAGCAGTTAGATAAGAAATGCACTGTGTCTACATGTTGGGTGCCTTAAATGAATACAAAAAATAACTTTTATTGGTAAAAGCAGTTATAATAAAAGTGCCTAACGTAGGGCAAACAAAAGTATATACAATGTATACAATGCACCAAAGGCCAAAAAAGAAGAGGGATACACTAAAAACAACACCCTCGCCTCACTTACAACCTAACCAAACAATAAAATCAAACAATGAAAATGAGATAAAACCTAAATGCACACTAACCCAATCCAAAAACATACATAAAGGACCATGCGATTGATTGGTTCACCATGTTGGAATTGTCAAAGGCTCTTTGATTTCTCTCCTTCCTAAAATAAGCATAAAGGAGCTGCTCTCCATGCCTTCTTCCTTTTCTTCCCTACAAAAGCTCCATGCTAACTAAAAAGAGCATCATTGACTGAAGGCAACATCACCCATTGAACACCAAACAGAGCTTGAATAAGCTGCCAAAGCATGGCTGCTTTAAGGCAGTGAAGGAGGAATAATTTGTTGATTCCCCCCTCTCCTTTACACAAAAAAACACCTGCTCGATAAACACCAACCTCTCCTTTTTAGCTAATCCAGAGTTAGAATTATTTCCCATAAAGTTTCCCATGCAAAACAGTTAACCCACTTTGGGACCCAAGGGTTCCACACAAGCCTGAAGGGAACACCTTCAGTTTGCAAATTGCTAGGAATAAATAATAGGGTTTAACAGTAAAGATGGCCCATCAAACCATGACATCCCCAAAACCCTTTCTAATCACGTGCCCTTGCAACTTTATGAAAAAAGCTTCCACCTCTCACATCTCTCAAATCATAATTCTATCTTGTGAACACTAGATTCCAATAACCTGCTTCCCCTAACTGCTCCCACATTTGATATACCTAGGCATCTTTGGTGGAGGCTATTGAGAGTAACTTGGGGAAAGCGTTGTCTAGGGAATCCACACCACACCACCTGTCCTTCCAAAATTGCATGTTCCTACCATTTTCTAACCTAAATTCAACCATTTTATCAAACTCCTTCCAACTGCTCCTAATAGCCTTCTAAAGACCCATGACATAACCTTCCCTTGAAACTCTAGAACACCAACTCCCCCCTTCCTCCCCATACTTCCCAACAATCACCTATTTTCCCAAGAGACTCATTCTCAAAAGCGCATCTCCAACACCATTTTCCAAGAAGGGCCTTATCTAGAGTAGACAAATTTCTAATACCTAAGCCCCATCCTTCTTATTCATGTAGACTATTAACCAGTTCACTAAGTGAGATCCACTTTGGAGCTCTCCTCCCCCAAATGAAGTCCCTTTGGATCTTCTCCAATCTTAAACTTACCTTACAATGGATTATAAATAAAGACATGTAGTAGATTGGTAAGCTAGAAAGAGTACTCTTTACCAAAGTTAGTCTCATTCCTTTCGATAAGTACTACCTCTTCCACATTTTGAACCATTTCTGAAATCTTTCTTCCATTATATTCCAAGTTCGCAAAGATTTAAAAGAGGCTCCCAAAAAGAGGCCTAAATAAGAGGAAGGGACAATGCCCACTTTATACCCCACCATCCTAGTGAAATCCTCAAAATTAGAAACTTCCCTTATTGGGATCAATTTTCTTTTATTCAAATTAATTTTTAAATTAGAAATCACCTCAAACTACATGAAGGCCTAACTCATGAACTCCAAATGCTCCTTATTAGAGTCATAAAGAATCAAGGTATCATCAACAAATAAAAGATGAGACACTACCATACTCACACTTCCTTTACCACTAGCCAAGAAGCCCTCTAGATAGCCCCCTTCCATTACCCTCTTCAAAATATAAGAAAGCACCTCCATTGCCATAATGAAAAGGAAAGGGAAAAGAGGGTCTCCTTGTTTTAGGCCTTTAGAACTTTGGAAGAAGCCTACCTAGGTCCCATTAATCAAAACCGAAAAGCAAGCTGAAAAAATGCACCACCTCATCCAACTTACCCACCCCAAAACCCATTTTTTCATGATTGCAAACAATAAGCCCCAATTCACATGGTCATAAGCCTTTTCAATATTCATCTTGCATATCACCCCACTTTTAGAGCCTTTTAGCCCTGAGTCTATGGTTCATTTGCTATAAGGACTATGTCCAAAATTTATCTACCCTCAACAAAAGAATGTTAGGAGTTCGATACCACTTTCCCCACCACTCTTTTCAATGTGTTAGCCAAAATTTTAGCTAGGAGCTTATAAAGACTCCTCACCAAACTAATAAGGTGAAAGTCCTTCAAATCCTTTGCACTCACTTTCTTAGGAATAAGCACAATAAAAGTGATGTCTAAACTTCTCTCAAAGTGACCCAAGTCATGAATCTTCGCAAAAAGTTCATTAATTCATTCTTGACAATGTCCCACCAAAATTGCCAAATGTGAACCCATCCAAACTAGAAGCATTATCCCCACACCAATTGGGGAGAGCTTAAAGAACTTCTTCCTCAAAAAAAAGGTTTCTTAAGAAACCCCAAATCTTCATTTTCCAAAGAAGGAAAAGAAAACTTACTATGTTTGATCTCTAATCCCCTAGCTTTGAACAAATGCGCTTGAACACATTAATCACCCTATTCATTATCTCAGCTTCCTCGATTAATTTTCTTCTGCCCACTTTGATAGAAACAAAAAATTCCTTCTTCTTTGAGCATTAGCAATTTGTGAAAGAACTTGAGTTATTATCTCCTTCTTTCAACCATAATTATCCATGACGAGGAGACAATTAACCACATCCTTATCCATTGTCCCAAGGCGAGGGTGCTGTGGAATCTTGTGTTTACGTTGTTTAGAGTTAATTGGGTCCTTCAGCTCACGGTTAAAGACACTCTCCTTGGCTGGTCCGCCTCCTTTGTAGACAAGAAGCGTGGGAAAATCTGGCGGGCAACTCCCCTTTGTTTATTTTGGACGATGTGGAAAGTAAGAAATAGGATAGTGTTTGATAATGAGGCTTTGTCGATCCAAAGATTGAAAGCCTCTTTCGTTTGTAATCTTTTCTCTTGGACGAAGTCTTGGTTAGATGGAGAGCCCCGTTCCTTATTTAGCTTTGTAGATTGGTTGGGCTCTAATTGAGGGTTGGTGGGTGTAAGCTTCTTTGTGCTTTTTGTTTTTAGGGCTTCTCGTGTATACTCCCTGTATGCTTCGAGTTGCCTTCTTGCTTCCCTCTTTTAATGAATTTTTTTCTATGTTTATCTATCAAAAAAAAAAAATTATCTCCTTCTTTCAACCATAATTATCTATGTTTGCCAACTTGTTGAAATCCTCCACTACCCTTCTGCTAGCCTCAGTTTCCTCAAGGGAAAGACTAGAATCTCTTCCTTTGGCATGCCAAAGACCAATATGATTAAGGGTGACCTTTTTGTTCGTGGAGACATTCCAAATCACCTCTATTCCAAACTATGATATATTGCTTTAGAGCCTTTAGCTTGCTAGCAATGATGCAACTACAAGAGCCACTAAAATTATAGCTTGCCCACTAATTCCCAACTAGATCTTGGAAACCTGCCACTTTCAGCCATACATTTTCAAAACAGAAAAGGAGTTTTTCCACCTCTAATCCCTACTCCATCCATCGAAATAAGAGCATGATCAGAAGTGGGCTTACTGCTTATACAACACACTCTAATATAGCCACTAAAATGGCTCTCCACTCATCAAATACAAGGAAGTGATCTAGCCTAGAAGATGATCAAATTATTCAAGCCACCACACCAAGTGAAAGAGCCCCTTGTGAGAGGCAAACCCCTCAATCGAAGCTCTTCTATTGTCTCCAAAAATCACCTCATTACTAATGGCATCTTTGAGTAATTTGTCCTTTCTCCAAGAAATCTGACCATATTAAAGTCCGTAGTGATACACCAAGTCACTCCACAATCAAGAATGGTCTAACATAGGTCTAGGTAAGATATTTTGCAACACTCCGCTAAAATGGCTTTCCCACCCCTCTGAGACAAGAAAACGATTTAACCTTGATTAGGTAAGGTTATTCAAGCCTCCGCTCTAAGTAAAAGACCCTCCTAGCAAAGGAAGATCTCTCAACCGAAGGTCCTCAATTACCTCAAAAAACCTTCTCATGGCCATAGACAACCTACTAGTACGCTCCCTTGGAAAATGACAATGCTAAAATCACCTCCAATGCACCATGGGCCACTCCACAGACCCTTAATGGCCCCTAATTCTACCTAGAAACCCTCTCTATCACCTCCATCTGAGTTACCATACACCCCTCGTGAAAACCTAGACAAACCCATCTTCACAGTTCTTAAAACGGCAAGAAATCCCAACTTCTATACCCACTAGCTCTAACACCTTATTTGTCCCAAAAAACCAAGACCCCGCATATTGCCCCCTTTACCTTTAGCTCACCCCATTTTAAGAATTTGTCTTTTCCTAGACTTTGCACCAACCCTACTGACACCTTTTGAATTTTGGTTTCCTGAAGGTAGACCAAATCTACCCTTTGCAACCTGATGAAAGATTTTAAAACCATTCTTTTATTGTTGTCATTGGCCCCTCTCATGTTTCAAGAGAAAATTCTTAACTTCATAAACCACCTAATGAACACACCCCACTTTCTCTAATCCCTTTCTCCTTTTAATTTTATCCCTTGGTATTTTACAAACCACTCCAACTTCTTAAGCTCTCTTTCAAAATGAGAGGAAACAAATTTACTTGTTCTCTTACTCAACGCTTGACCCTCTCGTCCTTTCCTTTTCTTGATCTTATTAAGAAGCGTCAAGATCTCCTCCTCAAAACCTTCTATTGGCATGCCTAAGAAATTACTCAAGGCAACCAAACTACTAAAAGCCCTCTCCTCAAGCGCAACATCCCCCTCACCCGCCACCGAGACCCTCTCCTCCTCACTGTCTCACCCAACCTCCCCCCAACCACCACCTCCTTTCCCTTGTTTGCTGAAAACTCCACCAATCTCCCATCTACCAAAATCATCCTCAGCGGTGCCAAGTGCTCAAGATGGGAAAACTCCCCCCTTCCCCCCTTTGTCTGACTTTGAGAATCACCATCTAACTCAGAAGAAGGAGAAAAAGTAGAAGAAGTCCCACCCCCCACAGAGGCAACATAAAGAAATGACGAACCTAGGAATCTTGCTGCTTCCGCCAAGTGACAATGGAGGCGCCAACTGTGGGGAAGAACCAACCCTACCACCATTCACGAAGACTCCATCTGCAACTAAGGACTTCGAAGGAGCCCTCTCCCCATTTTTAAAGCCCTCCCCATGAGAGAACTTAAGGCCTAAATGTGCCCGGGCCATCCCACTCCGCCCACACTTAAAAGAACTAGACTTTGGGTCCCGACTAAACTAGGCTTCTTTCCCACTACTACCCGTTGGACCTCTAGTTGCCCACTTCACATCCTGGCTCACCCCCACTCTTCCACTACCAGCCTCTATTTAAGGAACCTTAAGACATTCCACTTCTTGAAGCACTTCCCTTGTCACCATCGCCCCCTAACACCTCTATAAACCCCTTTTTAGAGGCGTTGGCCACCTCCCACCGTACCAAACCACTCTTGCAATCAACAAGTGACATGCCCATAACCTCCTTTTGCCTCATCAATATTGGCTCCTCAGCACTTGGCAACACACGTTTGATTCTCACCCTCAACCCTTCCCTTCTAGCCACTAGTTTTGCCCTTTGGCTCCACTAGACAAAATCAAGGTGGTACTTCTTACCATAGCTATATAGCAAAAACAACCAAACCTTCTACTACCTATAACGTCCTTGGTGTGACACTCCTATTTGAACATACCAATACTCTAGCTCATTGTAAGTGCCAACTAGTAGTTCCCTCATCCACTACCACAAAGACCCCACAACAATCTCCTATCTTTTTGAAAATATTCCGACTCCAAAGGTGATGAGGTAATCCCACCACTCTCACCCACACTTCCTTAGCCTAACCATCTTTCTGGAAGCAACCTACCTTTGGGCTCCACCTCTCCAGATGTAACACCTTCTCGTTAAACCTTCTTAAACCCCTTAAGAGCACTCTCTCAAAGTCCAAGAAATCCTCAAAGTCAAACAACAGAAGAGCTCCCCCCAGTAGAGAAATCTTCACTCCCCTTCTCATTGGCCAATTAATGGCTACCCAACTGTTTAACAAGCTTAAAACTGGGCTAGGATCAGAACCCTCACCCCACCTCCCAACCAGACAACTCCTCAATTACTCCTTTCTATCTTGAACATCTTCGGTCCCACCCGGACCTAGATTGCTTCACCTACCCTACTATGAACCTTCCTAATAGCATCTACATACAAACATTTCGTCCCCTCCTTTGAGCTGAAGCCAACATCCACACTCCTAAAGTTGGTTGGGGCAGGAGGCAACCTTGCCTCAATAAAAAGGCCTACACTAAGATGGCAAAGTTTCTCGGCCAAAATAGACCACCCCTCAAGTAAGCCTCTTCCTTCTTGAAGACACAATGAAAATCTCTAAGCCTCCACAAAGCTAACCACATAGAAAATGAATCTATTTGCTCTATTCAAATGACGCTTCATCTTGAACTCTACCATTTTCCACCCAGACTTTTTTTTTTTTTATGAGAAACAACAAAGTAATATATTAAATAAGGATTACAAGGACAAAGGAATGATGAGAAATCCTCCCAAAAACAAAGAACTAACAAATGGCATCTCCAAAATATTAAAAAAAACATATACCCCGTAAGGCAATCACACAAAACAACCTCTTCCTTACTAGCCCACACCTTTGGACCTACACACCAACACCCAATCAAGTTGGATTACATTAAGGGGAATGCCCTTGAAAGTTGTGGTGCAAGATGCCTAAAAGGAAGTAAGGAAATGAATAGTATCCCAAAGAGCCCTTAAAGTCCTCACCTTATCTTAAAAAATTCTGGCATTTTCCACCCAGACTTTTCTGTACTGCTCCCCATCTTCATCATTGCAATAGACTTCCACACCCTCCACAAGATGACACAAATTGAGCTCCCCAAATCTAATCCACAAAGAAAATCCTGTGCTTCTCTCCAAGATTCTCCCAGAGAGCTTCCCTCCAACCTCCTCTAAAGAGATTTCAAAAGATTTCAATTCAATAGACCAACTCCTTCCTCCACTCATGATTCAACTTTTGTGAATACTTCATATGACTTTGGAAAAAAGATGCAGATCATCATGTCATCTAACATGTTAAGCTACATTAATCCTTTTTCAGTGAACTTTTTATTTGGATGGAGCCACATGATTGCTTTTTCTTCCCTCATGTTGAAATAGGTGTAGTTACTTAGTCTTAGTGTATATTTGAATGTGGAATTAGTAAGGCATTGGCATCAGCCATTTTGACATTGATTAGCACTCTTTATATTGCTTGTTCTTAGGACAGTGCTTGGGACTTCAACTGTTTGATTTACAATTTCAGCTAGTTTTAACTTCTATCACTAGTAGTTGTTGCAATGTAATTTCCCATTTTCATGTATGGTAACAGTTCCAATATCTTTGCATCAACTCCATGATAGCAACACCCATACTTTGGTGCAATATGTGCACCAAAATTATGAAACCATCATTAAGAACAAAAACTTATAACTATTTATTAGTTTTTTCATATTGTTGTGGTAAAAAGACACCACTAGGTTTGGTTCCATGTCCGAATGCCTATCTTCTTTTCTTGGGTTGAATGGCAAGTTATAGAAGGACAGCTGTGAACTGTGGCTTCCCTGTGTTAGCCATTTAACCGGGAGCATTATGAATGGGTAAGCATTTTCTGGACAGAAAATTTTCACTCATACCTAGAGTCATGTGAGCCAAACAGGGGAATTGGATATGTTTTCCAATCTGTGATCTTATTTCAGCCCACAATCTAAAAAGCAAATCAGGATACCAAGGCCTTTTACATATCCAAGGATCCAAAGTCCCTAATCCAGAAAACAAAATGTGGCCTAAGTATATATCTAGCGAGAAAGACAGTAAGGTATAATTTAGTTAACATTTCTGAGGTGCTTGATTATAGGAGCTCACCCTATAGCAGTATAATCAAGATGGTAACCAAACAATATGCACATATTATCAAGATGTAGCCATACCTCTAAAGCAGACATTGCAGCAAAAAGATTAAAATTATCTCCATGAATGAGCTCACCCTCTTGAAGCCCTGTAACCAGACAGAAGGAAAGAAAGCTAAATCAGGCAAACTTCAAGTACAACACATCACACCAACCATATACATTGTATAAATTATCTCAGCATTATTCAAAAAGGAAAATCAATAAACTTATCCAAGAGAACCAGAACAAGTAACAAATGTAAAATAATCGTTATACAATGATTATCATGTAGGGTCTGTTTTTCTTTTTCTTGTCTTTTTTTTTCTTTTTGTGGGGGATGGAAATAGCTTCTGGGAAATTTTTGAGTAAAAAAATGGATTTTTCTCCAAGGTTTTGTTTGGCTCTTTGCCAATCTACAACGAAAATTAGGAAAAATTATCTGAATCTGATTTCGAAATAACAATGTATGTAAAAGCAGCGTCGAAAAAGCACTCAGTAGTAATCACAACACAAACGATTACCTTCTGTTAGGTTGCCGAGAAACCCAAGGGCAAAAAAAGAAAAAATTAAAAACACTCAAAAACATACATCTTTCACAGCTCAGCTTCAAACAAAAGCGAAAACCCAAACTGAAATTCAACTAATCCAAAAAGAAAATCGGGAAATAACAATAAAAATAAAATAACCAATAAAATTCCAAGTCCATTACTTTGCTTTCGATTTCCTTTCTTTTCTTGGAATTTCTTGGAAAAAGGGAAATGAAAATAAGTTTGAGGGAGTTAGAATCGAGTAGAGGAAAAAAGGATCGACCTTGAGAGGCTGCTTGGAGAAGAGATGTAACATCGGCCCAGACAGTGTTTTCGCCGGAGGAAATGGAGCTGGTTACAGGCACGTGAGGGTCTCTGGCTTCGGATTCTATGGGTTTGTGGGCCATTTGTTGAACCAGGGTCTGCGCTGTTGGAAGCCTTGGAGAGTGGCGTTGTTGCAGAGGAGCGTTCGATTGCAGAGGGTAGTAGCTTTGAAGAGTGGAGTCAGAGAGAGAGAGAGAGTGCGTGTCAACGAAGGTTTAGCCGTTTAGGGCATGGAACGGGTCGGGTTTTGGATTGGCGGTCTCTGTGGGTCGAATTAGGCGGATCTGTAGTGAGAGCCCGGGCATCAGCTGAGCCCCCAGGGCTTGGAGCAACAGGGAGATGAAAGTTTAACCTGTTCTCTCTCTGTTATTATTATTATCATAATTTCTGTTTTGATTCCTTTCAGTTTCTCACTTCAACTTCTTGCTGGAGCTGAAAATGAAAAACCCAAAATTTTAACTTATGAAAGATGAGGTTGATTTCATACAAGTTTAATTATTATTTATAATAAAATTAATCGTTTTTTAATTTTTATATTTAACATTTTTTAAAGTGATGTTTATTTTTTATTTAATTAAAAATAACTCATTAATATTAATTATTTTTTAGTTTGATAGAAAAAATCAAATATTTTAATTTTTTTTTCTATTCCATAAAAAATTAAAAAACACTTAAGTTTTAAGCTTTTTTAATAAATTAATCAAATAGATACCTACGCTTTTATTAAGCTTAAGGAAAAGCTTTCAAATTTTAAGTAAAGTCAATTCAAACATCCGTTAGTAATATAACTTATTATCGCCAAGGAACATAAATAACGAAAATATGGATTAGATTTTATGAAAATATTGGATGAAAGTTCAAGAAAAGAATTTTGATGGGATGAAAAATGATTAAAACTCGTGAAAATATGAAAAATTTTCTAAGAAATTATATAAAAATAATAATATATTAATTGGAATTGTGTTTTATTAATAATATATGTAATCGATAATCTTTGTTATGTAAATACTAAAGCTAAGTATATGGTAATCCTAGTAAAGAAAAATCAAAGATAAGGTCAGAATAACTTATAGTATCGGGATTGTCATCCTCTGTGACCAATACTAATATGTTTAGCTATTAAATTAGAAAA
The DNA here is from genome assembly GCF_004353265.1 of Vitis riparia. Classification (NCBI taxonomy): domain Eukaryota; kingdom Viridiplantae; phylum Streptophyta; class Magnoliopsida; order Vitales; family Vitaceae; genus Vitis; species Vitis riparia. The sequence continues at coordinate 14,243,551 of NC_048441.1, read as the reverse complement.
ATTAAATATTGGATAAAACTAAATAAAACCCTAATCTAAATAAATAAAAATAAAAATTTGAATGAAATTTTTTTAGAATATCTAATAAAAGCTAAATAATGCAAAAGAAAATATTCAAGAAGAACACAAGTTTGATTTCAAATTCATCCAAAGAAAGTGGAATTTTTTTTATTTTGATGGTTGAAGAGTCAATCCAAAATCAAATGAGATCTTAAGATTAGTTTAAATTTGAAACCCTAATTTGACAATAAAGTCTAGATCACAAAAGTATTTTAAATTAACCATAATCCTTGTTTCTCATTTGGAAAATAAATCCTAGATTCATCAATGAAACTCATCTCAATCTCATGTACCATTAATCAAAATAAGTTGTCTGCTGATTAAAAGGCAATATAGTATTATTAGAATCAAAGTGAGCATTGATTGTCCTTAAATTGAGAGAAACTAGTTAGAGAAATAATCAATCATAATTTAAATACAAAAAGAAAGATTTTAGGTATGAACGTTACCACCCTTCTTTTCTTGAGATTAAAAATTTTGATTTCATAAAGGTGAAATCACAATTTCGATTCGGCCAATGATGAAGGTCAACATCAAGAACTTTATCTCTGCCAAAATTGATTTCTTAAGTAGAATTCAGAATTTTAGATTATAACATAGTTGAATCCATTTCACTTCTTAAAAGTAGTTTTGTCAAGATTGTTTTTATTCACTTCTTTTATTCTTGTCGAGATGTCCTAATTATTCCCTAAATTGCTTTCATGTTTTCAACTTAACACACTTTTTTTTTTTTTTTGCTACTAAGTGGGTAGTTTTTTTTTTTTTTATAGGAATATTTGATTAAAAGACTTCAAATACTATTATTTTGATTGATTCTATATTGATTATTCATGAATTGCTTCTAAGATGTTTTTTTTTTCTTTGATTGATTATTGATTGTCCTTAAGTTGACATGTTTCCAAGTTGCTCTTTTTGAAAATCATACGATGATGTTAGTTATTTGAAAACTTTTTTATGATGATAATTTGATTATTCATGAGTTGATTACAAGTTGTTGTTTTTTTTATAATTGCATTATGATTAATATTTATGAGTTGTTAAGATTTTTGAGTGTAGAGTATTTTGATTTTTTAGTTTAAGTATTTTGATAATTGCATGATGATTAATATTTATGATTTGTTCAAAATTGTAAGTTCCTAAATATTTTTTATTTTTTAAAGCACATGATTGTTAGTTTAAGCATTATGATAATAACATGTTTTGACATTCGTTTGTAAATTATTGATAATTGCATGAAGTTGATTAATTTTATGTGTTGATTGATGCCTACTAGGATTAGGGTTAGGTTTGTTGTTTTTGTGTTGTTCTCACTCAATTTAGGCCTTTTGATTATAAATGATAGGTGGTATGGGGTTACTCCATTTGGTTTTGCATTGTTTTTTGATCTTTTGTGGTTATTTGATGGTAATGATCATAGATGTTAAATTTCAATCCACTTAATATCATACACTTTCATGGGGTTGTTGAGTTTAGTATTTTGTATGCTTTAATATCCATAAAGTCAAATTTTCAAAATATTTTCTAAAAAATCAAAAGTCAAATAGGGAACACTTAGATAGGAAGAGTGGATAGGTGATTTTTTTTAAAAAAAAATCAATAAATATTTATATGTTACACTCAATTCTTTTATCTTGCGAGATGTTAGGGATAAACTTTTCTAACAATTATAGGCAATTCAAATAGAATATAAAATATAAAATATATAGACAATAAGGCATAACATTTTTATGTAGAAAACCCCACACTAATTGTGGAGATGAAAAACCACGCGGTTTAAGATATATTAATCTAAACCCATTATAAGAAATCAAGTTACACAAATTTATTTATTCGCTTTACCCTAAAGACTTTTACTTTCCAATACCTACAGCTTGATTCACATTGGTGATACAACATCCTCGATTGCTCCAGTGGATCACTTTAGCCTTGTTGAAGGGATGAAGGTCTTCAAACCAAGATTCAAAGATCTAATCCTTAAGTAAGAGATTAGGAATTGTATGATACTTTAGGCTTTCTCTTTAGGAGACCCTTTTTAAGGAATATAAAGTCTCTCAATGATCTATCTCTAATCTCTAACCCTTAAGGGGTTAATAGGGAGGTATTTTTAGGCAAAAGCCTGAAGAGTTTCGGTTTTCGAAGAGTTTTAAACCATATTTGCATGAAAAATCTAAGTAGAATTTGCATGATCACTCGAGCCAACTCATCCACTACTTGAGTGCCTTAGGCGCTTGAGCAATCTTAAGCGCTTGAGTGGTCCTAAGTGCTTAAGTGCTCTAGGCCACTTGAGCGCTCTTGCCATGTTTCAAAAATCAATTTTAAAACCTTTTAAGTTCAAAACAAAACTGATTCTCTTAATACCTCAATGTAGCCTAATTTGCCACAAGTCAAACCTTTTTAGATGTACCTATGATTTCTCGGTTGGATGAACAACAACTCTTAATCTTCATTAATGGAGAACAAGTCACTATTTAAAAAGAGTTCTATGACCAAACATAAAAAGAAACAAAATTATCAATATAAAAACAAAACTCAATGTCCTAAAATTTTCCAAAGAAAATTAATCCATAAGGTTTTCTTAAAAAAATCATCTTAGGTCATTAGGGTTTAAAAAAGTCTTTTTTTTTGTTTTAAAAAAATGCAACCAATTTCAATTGGTATACATCTTTCCATTGTTTTTTAAATAAATTTTGATTTTTGACATATGAATCAAAGTTCATGATTCCAAATAAAAATGAATGATTGTTGGCCTTGATAAACTCATTAATGATCATACGAGGTTAGGGATATGCGAATTAAACTTGTGTATAGTAAATGGGGACTTGGTGAGGCCCCACCCATATACATTCATTTTTCAAAAAATGTTAATGCTACTGTTTGATGTGTTTCTAACCACTAAATTGAAAAATTGGAAGTGAATGGCTTAGGGTTTTTCTAAATTTTTTCTATGCTTAGAGCATGTTCTTAAATTCGTCAATTGAACTTTTCTTGGGCTTAAAATCATTTGCAATTGGGAGAATTAAGTTGGTATAGGTCTTGTTTTGGCCCTATTCTTGACACTTGAGATGGTTTTGAAAAAATAAATTATTTCCCATTTCTTTTAATTTTATTCAATATTTTTCACTTAATCTAGACTTCTTAAAATTAACTTTAGATTGCTATTTTGTTGAAAATGTATTTCCCAGGTGGGAGAAAAAATTCTTCTTTCTGCACCTACTGCATTGGCCCTATTCCTAGTCAAGGGTTATTTGTCTTGATTCAAAAATTCTTCTTGTGTGATTTAATCATGTTGTTATTTTTCCTATAAATTAGATGTATTGAATAAATTGCATGAATTTTGGTGTGATTTTATCATACATTTAAATAATTTAATTAAATCAGTCTTTACATGCTTTTGATATCTACTCTATTTATAATTGATATGCTTGTGATTTAATGTGGTATTAATTGAGACATAGTTTAGTGATATAGCCTTTTGGATTGTAATCTAGACACACAAGGGATGTTAATCATTTTGTTTCATGATAAAATTCTATATTTAAGTTTTTTTTTTTTTGGATTTATTTTGTATGTTCATGTTGCTAAATTTTCTAAAAAGTGATGATGAATTTGTTTTAATCTGGAATAATTGGTGGTGAAGTAAATTGATTGGACACTTGGGTTGTATTGTAGATACATTGAGGATGATGTATAACTTTTGATTTTGATAGAATACCACTTCTAAGTTTTTTTTTTTTTAATTTTTTTTTTGTGCCTCAATTATGATCTTGTTGTTGTGAAATATGTATGCTTTCATTAATTTGACTTCTTTTCACCTATTGTTAAGATTCTTTAATTTTTTTATGTGTTGTTGCTATAATATTCTAATAAACTAACCTTATTTGTTTTGTGATAGCGCTTAACTTGCTTTTGAGGTACACTCCTTTCTCTCCTTCATTTATTTTCTTTCATATGATATGCATGCTTTATTTAAATATTAATCTTTTACTATGTTCTAGTTTATCATCACCATTGTCATTTTCATTCCATGTTATCCATTAATTTACTGATTAATTGTCATAGTTACCTTAACTCATTAGTGGAGACATTTATTTAGGGCTTAGAAAAGTGTTACCTTATGGAACCTTTTTGATAGGTAACTTGACCATTAGACTTAAACTCAAGTTTTCAAAGACATGTTTTTCCAAATAGGGGATCGCTCTTAGGTTTTTATTTCTTATTTTATTTTCTATTTAAAAATAAATAAAAATAAGTGACGACTCAATTTTTTATCAGTTTTTTCACAAAAAAAGAAAAAAGAAAAAAAGAGTTTCACTGAGTAGGGACGCATGTGAAAAATATGGGCCCACAGGGACACTGTCTCAATATCATGAGATATCATAATACTTCTATTGAGGATACCTATTGTTATGAACCTTTATTATAATTGACCCAATTCCTAAAGATATATTATTACATTAAGATCTCACTAATAGGTCGAAGTCTGTTGACTTCAATATAGGCTCAATATCTTCAGTACAGATTCACTATAGGTCATGTATAATGTATAACCATACACATTAATACACTCACCATAGGAACTCTATCTCAACGACCAAGACAAGTTATTTCTTCAATTAAAAGGTAATACACTATAGTCTTTGTTGAGTTGCCCAAATGCATGAATCGAATATGGACTTCTCATCATCTTGCAAGGAATTTATGACTTGAATCTTTTGTACAACTCTTAGTCAAGTACAATGCAAGTGATATGGACATGAGTACTCAAATAACCAATTGATGCATAAGGGATAATAAAAGTAACTAGAAACATAAATTAATTAATTAATTTATTAATAAATCTAAATTTTGTTATATCATGTCATGCTTTTTAGGACTTTATATCAACAATTAGGACATCCAAATCTCAAATTTCTTTAAGAATTAGAAAAAAAAAAAATTAGTGTGTCCACTGAGCTAAGTAAATATGGCACCAATGGTAATTGTCAACTTTGAAAATGTGTGAACTTCCTTTTAATAAGACTCATTCAACTAATTATAAATTTCCTCTTGAAAAAATTACAATGATTTATGGCAGTTTGCCTTAACTTTATCATCTAAAAAATTCCAATATTTTGTGGTCTTTACTGTTGATTATAATTGCTACACGTGGTTATATCCTTTATGATCCAAATTTTATTTATTTTTAGTTTCTTTCTCAAATTTCAAGTCTTTGTCGAAAATCATTTTGATAGGAAAATAAAGACATTTCAAAGTGATGGTGATGGTGAAGGTGAATTCATCTCTATTGCTTTCACTTTTCATTTGGCTTAGTGTGGCATTGCACAACAACTTTCATTCCTTATACACATGAACCAAATGACCTAGTCGAAATAAAACATAGGCATATTGTGGAAACGAAGGCTCATAATGCTTCTTCATGCTAACTTACCCATGAAATCTTGGGTTGATGCATTTCTGACAACAACCTACCTTATAATCAGGTTACCATCTTTTTCCCTTGATATGAATACTTTGTATTTCAAACTCTAGTTTATACACCTTTGGATGTCAGTGATTTCCATCCTTAAAACATCAAGGTATCAATAAAATTTCTCAGAGAATAAAGTTATTGTTGGGTTGATGAAATGAAAATTACATATATGGCTACGAATAAAGTCAAATAATGCAAACTATTTCTGAAAATCTAACAAGATCTTGTTAATGCATAATCAAATTTTAATTCTTCCACCAGGTCACTTCACACTACAAGTATAATTACACGAATCAAGAAGTTGAAGCCTAAAGCACAAGGCGATGAGGACTGGTCAAGACCGCAGCCTAACATTAAGGCGCCTTAGCCACACCGAATGAAGAATCATATGAAGCATATCGTAGGGCTGCGCCGGCCGGTTTATTACGAAATGCCTCTGCACTTGCCTCACCCTCTTTTGCATCCTCAAATACCTCTCATTCGGAACCGCTTTCAATATCTTCTTAATTTCTGGTATCTTGTCCGAAGTGATATTTATGGAAAACTTGCTCCAATCAAGAACTTCACTAAACGGCAGCACATAGTAATCGCAGATGATTACAGGCACACACCCAGCAGCGATTGCTTCCACTACTCTGGGGCTGGCAACTTCCCATCCACTTGGACACAGACAAAACTTGCTGTCACCCATTGATTTAGCGTAGTCTCGATTGCTGGGAAGGTGCTCGTACACCTGGACTTCGTCATCATTTTCTTTCCAGGACCTGAACAGGAGGGTTCGCATGTAGCCGGATTCACGGCCGGCGAAGAAGGCGAGGATGTGACGCCGGTTAGGGGGTTTGTCGAGGTGAGGTGGGCCGAGCTTGCCTTTGGGTATGTTGACTTCTGGCAAAGAGATGTCTCTGATGGGCTGGAACCTTTCGGAGGTGTTGGCATTGCAAAGAACTCTGATGAAATGCTTGTAGAGGTCAGGGGTTACAATCGAAATCTCTGGTGCCTGAGATTTCAAGATATATGATTGATTAGTAAAACAACATTGATTATAGAAACAAGTAATGTCTGTATTTTGAGTTTCAGAGGGAGGGGGCCGCCAAATCGTAAATGTTTCTCACTACTTTTATTAAAATTTTAGGTTGAGGAAAACTTTAAGATTTGAAGGAGAATTCATTCCTAAATAGATTAAGTAGTTTACATTTTTACCATAATTTCTTCAGACAATTCTACGGAACTACCCTAATATATACATTGGAGGTCTCTTCCATCCAATCCCCTTTTTCCAACTTTCATCTAGACCTCATCTTTTCTTCTCTAGAATCTCTCCAAGCCAGATTCCTCTTCTCTCATATCTCTTCTACCGTCCCGGTTTCTCTCAAATATCTCCCATTTTCCCCACACCTGTCCATTTTCCTCAAATCTTGAAATCTCACATCTTGAAATTTTAAAATTGATTTGATATTTTTTCTAATGTTTTCTAATACAAAATCGAAGTTCCAACATATATTAGCAAAAGAAAATGCACGTACGTACGTACCCAATCATGGCAAGAGACTAGGAAATGGTCAGCTCCATTACTTCTATTCCAATAGGGATATTTATCTGAAACAACGTAGATGTAGTCTGTGACCAATCGTTGAAGCATGTGACTAGAGTAGTCAACAGGAGGAGAGTAGATATAGCGAGCAATGCGAGTTACACTTATTGGGATGTAAAAGACATGAGCCTCATCAGGATGACCCGCCATGAAGTGGCTGTCTCCACTTTCCATCTCATCCATAAATTGCCCTTCAATGCCATAGATGCTATTTTTTGGCCCACCATGAACTAGGGGTTGGTCTCCCTCCTTGTAGCTCCATATCTTGAATCTCTTCTCCATTTCTATGTAACTCCTATTATGCAATTAAAGGAATTACTTGCATGAAAGTTAATTTTGATTGAAAAACTAAATGATAAAAAAAAAGGGTTGAGTAAAAAATACACAATTCATACATTGATAAATATATATATATATATATAAAAGATATTTAGGCTAAGTAGATTATATGTATATAATATAAGAATGTAATTAACAACAATATCTTAGTGCCGAGTGGAACTCAATCTGAACGTGAGAGTTCGACACCTATACAAGCCACCAACGTGGCTGGGCTGCATCCTTAACTAAATTTGGGCACGTGGCTCATGATATCAAACTTTTATAAAAGCCAAAAACATGAGGAAAAAAAAAAAAGGGCCTAACATTTCGGTGAGGTTATGATAAACTTATGTTTGGAGATCAATGAAATCGACTTCACATCTTCTACAAATGAATGAAATGTCACTAATCCTTCGCCTTTCCGGAAACTTTGAGACAATTTTTAAAAATGAAATATGGATTTTCACTAGTAAAATAGTGTAGGGTGAGCTTAACTGATGAAATGCGTATGGATTTCTGTAAACAGCTCCTCTAGGGATGAAATTTTCTTTCTTTTGTGAAGTATAATTGCTTGAACGAACTGCTTCACGTATTGCCGCTCGTGCTCTTGCCAGACCACCTTCAATTCTCTCCAAAGGACTCATCTTTTCCTACAAGACACAAAAAAAGAACAATAAAATCAATCTAAGAAGAACAGCAGCAGTACTGGGTGCAAATTAAAGATATTGGTAAGTCCACCCACCACAGTGGTAGTGGAAGTTGAGGGAACCCCATGCGTGGAAACATTTCCCAGAAACGAAGACGCTTCTGGGGTCTGGTGTTTGGTCTGTGAATGATTGGGAGTTGAAGAAGACGATGGATGGAAGCGGAGATCAGGGTTTTGATTTATGGGTGACAGAAAAAAGATGGAAAGAAGAAGAAGAAAGAGAAGAACAGGAAATACTATATATGGTGTGGAACTCAATGTTGCCATATATATTTCAATTTTCTCTCTTTCTGTCAATCCTCCTCTTTGAAGGGTTGAAGGAGGTGGAGGTGGAGACACGTTCAGACCTGGAGTAAAACAAAATTTATGAATGGTTTTTCCTTTGTTCGGTCCGTTACGCACTCAGTGACGTACTCATTTGGGCGGTCCAATCTAATGTCTGGAATCATTCCACCTTATGTGAGTATAACACTAAGAAGCGTCACGGTCCCTTTTTAGTTCTATGACTCACCCATATACTACTCACTTGATTATGAAGAAGAAATTAAAGTGTTCACCGTTTAGCAAGGCCATTGCAAAAATTAGGATTTGTTTTGATACATTTTGGAAAATTGTTTTCAAAAAATAGTTTTGAAAACGATTTTTAAAATATTTCATATTTTTTAAAAACACTTTATTTTTTAAACTAGTTTTCAAAAAATTGTTTTCTATTTAAAAAATTTGTGAAAAACATAGAATCTCTTCTTATTATAATTAAAATAAGATTTTCCATTATCATTGACTTCTGTAGAGCCTCCTTAGAGCACAATTGTATTGTGTAACTAATTTGTAATGAAATCTTCCATCTCATAATAAGTAATAATCACTAAACATTACAAATCCTAAAAAATCCAAAGCAATCCCGAAGTCTTAAAATTATATTCTAATTGTAAATATGTCTAAAAATACATGCATTTACACACTAAATATACATTGAAATGCTTGACATTAATTAGAGGGTACTTTTGTTGCAAGGCACTACTCGAAGGATATGTAAGTTTGAATGATAACTTTGGTAGTACAAGATTGTTGTAAGTTACTTTCAATCATCGTTAATTGGCCACTTTATTCAAACAACAACAATAGGTATATGAAACAAATTCTAAAAATTAATATGAATTGAGTGTATACCAGTTAGTGTTAGCAATTAGAGAAAAGTGCTCTTTGTAGCCTTCATCAATATTTTTGAGACCAATACTTAAAGATTGATTTGATGTACTTATAGAATTTATTAATGTAAAAGAAATACTAAAATAGAGAAATGAAGAGAGTTAGGAGATAATGTTGGAATGGAAGAGAATGAAAGAGGGAAAGTATATAAAAAAAAAAAAATTGTGAGAGGAAATTAATATAAAATTTTAAATAAAAAGCCTTGATTATTCCAAAGTTAATACTTTCTAAAAGTTACTTTTTTATGTGTTTTTCAAACTATTATCAAAGTTATTTATATTCTTTTGAGAATCACTTTTGACTACTCCCAAATATGTATATCAAAGTACGATTTCCTAAGTATAAGGAGTCGTTTGTAATTTTAAAATTCCGATGAGTCATGGTTAAACTACAAAGATGTGATCTTAGTTGTATAAAGGAAATGAAGAGGTTTAGAAGTTAAATAAAAACTTTTTAGGCAAACCCTTTCACTCAATTAATGCTTGAAAAAAGAGGTTGATGATTTTTTTTTCCAAAAAATAGAAAGGAGTACTAGGTGAACTTAAATTGAAATTTGATTTAATAAGATCTGCAAAAGTGTTGGGATAAGGAGAGTTCATGAGGCTCTCTTGTTTTTATAAAAAGACCCTTAATTAAGTTAACACCACCAAGATTATCTGTAAGTGTTTTCAACCAAAGAATTTTCAATACAAACACATTTTGATTAAACCTAATGCTTCAAACTTATGAGTTAGACCACCATGTGAAATCTTTAAATCTTTTAGCAACCTATTTGTTTGTCCTATTGCAGCATTAAAAGCTCAATAATAACCGTCTCAAGTCAAAATGGCTTTCACCATCAAGTGTTTGAGATACCCTCAAAAGAGCTTATAAACTCCAATTTCCAAGCATTTAGGCATGATATAAATCACTTGTGATATCCTTAAAACCTCTATTACTTATTTACTTGCTAAACTCATAACATTAAGGATTCAATAGTGACCATCTCTAGTTAAAATAATTCTCAATTATTAAGCACTTGAGATACCCTCAAGGGGGGCTTTAAGCTCTAATTTCTAAGTATCAAATAATGATTTTCTAATTAAAAACAAATGATTCAACTCATAAAATGAATATATCATTAAATATCTAAGATTTCAAAGTCATTTCATGGGCACAAGGGAGGTGCTAAGGACTCCCTTCTCCTAAGCTTAAATCACTACTCACAAGATATAAAAATAGAATGAAAAATGAAGAACAAAAGTCGAGTATAAGAAAATCATCATTAAAAACTCAAGCTTCAACTTCAATATTGTACCAAACCAAAGCTTAAAAGTAAGTGTATCTAAATATACTCAAAGGAAAGAAGTTTGAGAGATCACAAGCAACTAAAAGGCGCAAAACAATATAAAGATTTGAAATTTTAATAGCATGTCCCAAAGTATTGGAGATTGATGAAGAAGTGCTCCCCACTAAAGGGCTTCCTCCAAAATCCTCCTTCTCCAATTGCAAAATCTCTTTATAGATGATCCCATGTTGCCCTAAGTGGTATACCACATAGAGTCATAAAAAATAAGGTGTGAGATCCAATGGTGGCTTCAGGGAAGCCCAAAAATGTAGGTCTCCCATGTTCTTCAAGTTTTAGAACAAAATGATGATAGTTATGGAGAAAATGATGCTAGGTTGTAAGGTGGACGTCTTCTACTCAAATTGGCAGCACCATTATGAAAAAAGGCACCAAACTATAGGGTGGAGCCATTTTTCTTTGAATGCCCCTTAGCTTCTTCAACATTTTTCTTATTTTTTATCAATCTTTTATGATTTTTTTTTTTTTTTTTTTTTTTGTATAGATAGACAGAATTGAAATATTCATAAAATTGGTAAGATTGATCTTCAAAGAGTCTAGAAATTAGAAAAAATTACTTGAATTCATTTGGGCATTTTTAACCTCCTCATCTGTCCTCAAACTTTTGATTGGTTGAAGGAGGACGACATCATTGAACTTCATGCAACTTTGATCCTTTGACTCCACTCATACTCCAATAATACTCTTGCATTCCAAATATTCCAAGAAGTTTCCAACATCATCATTATTCATGAAAATATATGTAAACATCAAGATGTAATGAAAAATATGATAAAACTAAGCATATGCAAGATTTCTATCATATTCAAACATAAGAAAATTATTTTCCTTTCCATTTTTTTCTTGCTTTCTTTGTCTCTCCTTTACTTTTGGCTAACAAAAACTGACAATGGAATCATCATAGGTTAATTTATAAATTTCACCATAAAAAATGGTTATATATATATATATATATATATTCATAAACTCATGCTAATAGTTAATTTCAAGAAATAGAATTGTTCATAGAAAACAATAAACTTGGGTGACATTTGGATACGATTCGTTTTCCTTTTGTTTTGTTTTTTTGTTTTTTTTTTGTTTTTTTTTTTTGTTTTTTTTTACTACTTTTAGAAATAGAAAATACTCCTATTAAAAGTATAGGAACTTATGTACAAAAAGTAAAAAATTATCTTATATTCTTAGCAACTCTTTTACAGAAGTGAATATATTTTACTTTCTTCAATTTAAAAAATTTTATAAAGTGTTTTCAACCATCCTTTTTTTGTATAAGGATTCCTGTAACTTTAATATGATACTTTCTATTCTTAAATAAATAAATAAATAAAATAATGTATCCAAACATCACCTTATCAAACAAATTTATGGAGCTATCTTAGGAGGTAATCGTGAGGAAAACTATTATCTAAAAAATATAATATATATTCATACATTATGACTACTGGGCTCCACTCAAGCACACCAGTTCCACACTCAATACACTCAGAATTTGGAAGAGAGCTACACAAAATTGCAATGAAGAACATTTCAAAACTAATGATAATTCCTCAAAACAATTATTCTCAAATTATAAATTCAAAATTTCACAATTCAATTAAGCCACTCCAGGATACATCATGTAACAACAAATTGAAGACAGAAGAAAAACAATATCAAGATGGCAACCTAACATTAAGGCGCCTCAGCCACACCGAATGAAGAATCATATGAAGCATATCGTAGGGCCTCGCCGGCCGGTTTATCGCGAAATGCCGCTGCACTTGCTTCACCCTCTTTTGCATTTCCAAATACGTCTCAGTCGGAACCGCTTTCAAAATCTTCTTGATTTCCGGTATCTTATCGGAAGTAATATATATGGAGAACTTGCTCCAATCAAGAACATCGCTGAACGGCAAGGAGTAGTGATCGCAAATTATCATAGGCACACAGCCGGCAGCGATGGCTTCTACTATTCTGGGGCTGGCGACTTCGTATCCACTGGGACACAGGCAAAACTTGCTGTCCCCCATTGATTTACTATAGTTTCGATTACGGGGAAGGCGCTCAAAAACCTGGACTTCGTCATCTTTCTCTTTCCAGTACTTGAACAAGACACTTCGTACGTAACCATGGGCGCCCCCAGCGAAGAAGGCAAGGATGGGACGCTTGTTGGGGGGGTGGTCGAGGTGGGGCGGACCGAGCTTGCCGCGGGGTATGTTGATTTCTGGGATTGAGATGTCTCTGATGGGGTGGAACCTTTCGGAGGTGTTGGCATTGCAGAGGGCTCTAATGAAATGCTTGTAGAGATCAGGCTTTAGAGCTGAAACGTCTGGTGCCTGAGATTTCAACATATATGATCTTGAGTCAATTTAAAAATTTTCTTTTATTTTTCATATAAACCTTAATTAAATTCGAAAGAATTGCAAGGGAGAACAAAATATTCATCATACGTAATGGGGAAAATGTATATACCCAATCATGACAAGAAACCAAGAAATGGTCAGCCCCCTTGCTTCTATTCCAATATGGATATTTATCTGCTACAAAGTTGATATAGTCTGTGACCAATCGTGGAATCCATTTACCATAGTAATGTGGAGGCTCGTAGATAAAATGAACTATTCTAGTTAAACTCATGGGGATGTAGAACGCATTCGCCTCGTCGGGATGACGAGCCAAGAAGTGGCTCTTTCCACTTTCTATCTCATCCATGAATTGCCCTTCGATTGCATAGATGTCATTTGATGGTCCGTCATGCATTAGGGGTTGATCTCCTTCTCGGTATGCCCATATCTTGAATCTTTTCTCCATCTCTATATGACTCCTATTATGTAACTGAAAAAATTAATTGTGAAAATTGATTTAATTGAATAATAATAATAGATTGTTTTTGTTAATAACAATCTATAGTAGCACTTTTTGTTTTTTTTAATTTATTAGGGAGAACATGTTGGTCTTTGGATATAATAATAAAAAAGTGTTTTTTAGTCTTACTTTAGATAATAAAATTATAATTTTTAGAAAAAAAAATACTTATTAAGAACACACACATTTTTTATTTTTTTATTTTAATTTATTTTTTATGGAGAACCTATTGGTATTTGGATATAAACTAAGAAAGTATAATTTTTGGAAAAAAAAAAAAAAAAAACCTTACTAGAAGCCCATTTGAAAATGATTTTAAAAGAGATTCAAAGCATTTTCTAATAATGGAAGTGTTTTCTTACAAAAAAATTGGTGTTTAATAAATTTTTGAACACTCTAAAAATTTAAAGAATAACTTGAAGTGATTACTTGACAATTAATAGTACATATTTCTTTCAAAATTCATTCGTTTTTATTCTAATAAAAAACACTAGAAAAGTATTTGTTTTTAAGTTTATACTCAAACACTAATTAAGAATGCATTTGACAATAATTTTATGAAGTATTTTTAATCTTTCTAATATTTGAAAGATAAAAATTTTCAAATGTTAGAAAAGGTAAAAATACTTCATAAAATTACTATTAAATGTATTCTAAAAATGTGTTTGGTAGTAATTTTAGAAAATATTTTTAATATTTTTAACACTTAAATAATAAAATTTTTTAAATGTTAAAAAAGTTTGTATAAGAATTTTAATGTTTTTTATAGAAACAAAAACTAGTATTGATTGTTAATTAACCTGAATCATTTTGACATAAATAAAGGTGATATGTGACTTCTTAATAATAGTACTAATAATAATAATAATAATAATAAATAAATAAATAAATAAATATATGATAATACACAATAAATACCTAATATGCAAAAAAAAAAAAAAAATAACGCAAAACAAAACAAAATGTCACTAAATCTAATCAAGTTGTTGGAATGGACTAAAAATTACATAGATATTAACACAAAAAATGGAAAAGAAAAGAGCATGAAATACAAATTCGATAGTGCATTAAGTGATTAGCCAACAAACAATCCAATATTATGAATAAATTGAATCACCTTCTTGATCTTCGAAAGCCTCATGTCTTCCTATGAGATTTTTCAATACCATTACTTGATTAGGACAATTCTTCTAGAGTTTTTTACAAGCATTCTCCCACCATTAACATCAGGAAAACTATCAGTCCATACTACAAGAAATAATTTATTTGAAATTTACAATCCTTTGAAATTCAAAAAAGCAAAAATAAGAAAAAAATACTTTCTCTTAAAGTTACTCCTATTCAAATGGTAAAATATGACTAAAAATATGTTATTTCACACACATGAAATGTTATCCGCACTCTAGGGATTGACTATGAACTGCAACTATCAGCAAAGTTTAATTCTTCATAATTACATTAAGAATGAAAACGATATGAGTTTGTTCTTAGTTATTTTCAATCATATTCAATGGACCAATTTAATCCAAATCCAAAATTAAACTTACTATAAATTCAATACATGGAAATGTGTCCTAGAAATCATATATAGAAAAGACGTGGAATTGTAGTCTACACCAATTTATCATAGCACCATCAATGAGGCGTGTGGAAAAAAATGAAAATAAAGAGAATCCTTGTTTTGTTATTGATATAAATGGTGTGCATCTAGGCCATGATATTTTGCGTCACAATTATTAAGAATATTCATAAATTATTTTAAGATTTCTTCCAATGTTGCCAAGGTTTTGGTTTTTCTCAACTTGCATGCACACAATTGACTCAACATATATGAGTAATAGCTATATATACCCTCTACGAATTATACAAGACTTTTTAATTTAAATATTTTTATTGGTTTTTTTAATTAAATTTGGTAAATAAATAATTTAAATTTTGATAAAAAAAATTAAATTAAATTACAAGCCATAAGAAGGAAACACCCTTTTATGGGTTAATGAAACAAAGATTGAACTGTTCTTTGATTAGGTAGGTAGGATCATCAGTTTGAGACTTTCTAGATGTCTCCTTTTGTCAAAATAATGTTTCAAAATTTTAAATAAATAAAGTGAAGGTTAATATTTTATCATCATTTTTTTTCTTATTTGATAGAAGAAAATGAAAGGCATTCCAGATTGATTATTGTAAAAGTGCTATTGGAAATGTTTTCATGGACAATATTTTAATGAGTATTTAAATATAAATTCAAAAGGTGTACTTTTTTGGTGAAAAGAAAAAAAAATGGAAGAAACATTTAATGAATACCAATAAAAAAAATACTTTAAAAGATTTATTTATTTAAATTTTGTCAAATACCCAATTTTTATTAGGAAAATATATTTAAATATTAGCTAACAGGGGAGATCTAATGCATGCCCAAAAGGAGTATATGCCCCTTGAACTTTTTAAAAAAAAATTATCATTAGATTATAAATACTTTGTTCAGTTTTTGCCCCGCCAAAGTCAAGAGTTAGATGTTGCCCGCTGTTAAGTCATTTACTGACTTGGTCACTGGCAGCTAAGGTTTCTAAATTTTCAAGATGCTCCTAAAATGTACTTTTTACTTCAATTGTCCTTTTTATTGCTATGTTTAATTTTAAAATCATAATATCATATGAAACTACAATCAAACTAAGATAAGTTTTTAAATCATATATTAGAAGTATTTTTATTTATTTATTTATTTCATAATAATTTTTGAATTATGAGCCGAATCTAAGAATATAAGTTAGGGATAGTTTCTTCTTCAAACATGCATTATGAAATGCTACATTGCTTTGTCTACAAAATCATGGTTTTTCAACATCATATTCTACTTACCAAAATCTTTCAAGATGTAAGGTTCCTATTTAATCAAATTTTCTTTCATAATGAAGCCACAAAAGAGATTAATCCAAAGATTAATAACTAAATAAAGGTGATGCATGCCTCTAGTTTAGAAATTAAATTATTCTTCCTCAATAGAATGAATTAGCTTTGAACTTAACTGATGAAATGCGTATGGATTTCTGTAGACGTCTCCTCTTGGGATGAAGGCTTCGTCCTTTTCTGAAGTATAATTCCTCGTCCGAATCGCCCTGCGTATTTCCGCTCGGGCTCTCGCCAGACCTTCTTCAATCCTCTCCAGATGACTCATTTTCTCCTATGAAGTTGCACCCAAAAAGAAAAGAAGGGAAAAGAAAAAACAAACGGTTAATGAACGAAATTACCATTTAAGCTTCAAACCAAACAGAAATCAATGCTGAAGTGGTAGATTATCACGCACTCTGAAACGCTTCCTTATCTCGTTAGTTGTTCTCGCTCCATCACTGGAAGTTGAGGGAACCCCATCTGCGGAATCATTTTTCGGCCACAGAGATGGGGACGATGAGGTTTGAAGGGTTTGGTGAGTTGTCTCTGAAAGGTTTGAATGCGTAGGGAGCAAATGGAGGAGGATGCTTTGGTTTCGATTTATGGGTGACAGGTACAAAGGGATGAGAACAATGAGGAAGAGAATAGCTGGAAATATTACGAACCGTGTGGGACTCGATGTTGCCATGGCTTCTTCACTTTTTCTGTCTTCTTCTCCACTCACTTTCGTGAAAGGGTATGAGCGATAGATATGGTTATGATACAGACATAGAGCATAGAATGGAACCAAATATCTGTAGGTTTTTTTATTCTTGTTCATCACGCAGTCTTGCTGCTATTGTCCAAATTCTATATGCGGGACCCACCTTTAGAGTAATGCTGTCCAAATTATATGAGTGGGAACCACCTTTTGATGACTTGTCAAATGGCAGACCATCTGGTAAACAACAAAAGAAAATCATGATTCTTAATTAAAAATAGAAAGACTGTAGGAAGGCTGACCAAGGCCAACATGAAGGCAGCCTAAGATTAAATACAAGGGCTCTTTTCGAATTAGGTTTGCTTGTAAGAGTTTTGTAAGGGTCTAACATAAGACTCAAAATATTAGTATCTTTGTTTTGGTTAATTATCTTGTAGAATTTAATTCCTTTTTTGTACTTTTCATAACTTGTAGAGAAATTTCTTCTTGTGTTTAATTCAAATTTATTACATTCAAATTGTGGTTTGAAATTGTCTTTGAACACATTTTTAGTTAAAAGCAAAATATTGTCTCAAAGAATGATGACGAAGATGGAAAGCTTAATGGGTATAGTAGAGAGATATATGTAAAGCTTTCCAAATTTGAGATTGATCATATGAATGGTTGAAAGTGCCTTCTTTATCAATAGAATTAGCTAGAGGGTTGAATGATAATACAATACTTCAATATCAAAATTTAAATTTATTCCCATTCTCCTTGTATTTTAACAATAATTGGGAATATGGCAATAATCAATTCACATGAGGTATACATGATGAAAAAATTACCTATATATTTGAATTTTCAAGAAATTTTGTAGATATAAAATCATAGGTCAATTAATCATCGGAGATAAAATTTACTAAATATTAGCATAATGTAAATACTCTTATATGATTTGCATGCACCTACACTTAAAAGGGCTTTTACAAATCAATATTTATACTCTTTTTTCACATTTCTAATGTAACATCTCATACTTCTTAATGGATCACGTCATTTTCGTGATAAGGTTGTGAATCAATATAGCACATGTATTTCCACTTAAAGGACTTTCATGACAAATACTTGAAAACTTTCAAAGTTTAGTGTTTAAAAGTAGAACAGTAGTTATATCCTCAATATGTGCATCTCATAGTTAAGACCACGGAATATTATTTATAGAAAAATCCTAAATGATTTATTCAAAGTAGATATAGAAGGTACAAGATTATTAAGAAGGACCATTTAAAGTATTAAAAAAAATTTAACTTCTATACAAGTTTGCCAAGCACTCAAACCACTCATAGAGAGACTTTTAAATGCCTTTTAAGGTAGTGTTAAAAAAACTAGAAGATGTTTGAATGTTGGAAAGGATGTCCATGTGATTTCCCACATTTTGTTGTTGTTTTTTTATTTTTTATTTTTTAACTTAGAGTTTTAATTACTTTCCAGTTTTAATAGCCCTTGCAATGTAATAATACTCCAAACATGCACTTACCCCAATTGAAATCAATGTCTGAATAACTTGATCATGGTCATAAAGACCTAAGAAAGTAATTAGCGCTAGAATCAATGCTTAAATATAATAAAATTGTCAACCTAGTTTGAAGCACTAATAGTTTATCTATTTGATAATTTTATAACAAAATATAGATTGTAATCAAACTCTTAAAATAACATGGAATAGAATCTTAATCATAATATGCATTCCCTTCCCTCCTCGCTTATGACCTAAACACACTCAAACAAACCTAGGAAAATTAGTGTATGAAAAGCATGTAAAAAAAAATGACTAGTGACATTTTTTATTTTTTATTTTTTATTTTTTGTCACAAAACTATTAAAGTAGAAAATGTAGCTAAAAAATAATAAGCATCGAGAAGCAGGAAGACAAATATAACCAATAATGAGACACAAGCATCATCAAATAAACATCATTGATCATATCTAGAATTGTAAAGGCATAACTATATCATCCAATATATAATTAAAAGAGTATTTGAACACAATCCATGATATCTAAAAGGAATAGTCAAATACATCCAAAAAGAAGACAACTCAATCCTTACCAAATATACTAATAGTCCATATTCAAGAGTGGAAAATATATGCAAGCTTAGACCAAATTGAGAAGTAGCCTAAATTTAGGGACAAATTAAAATTTCGTACTACAAGAAAACATGCTTTTCCTAGTGAAAATTTAGGAACAAAATAAATTTTTGTCACTAAAAATAATTTTTCTAATAAAATTCCAAATATTGTCACTAACACCAAATTTTTGACAAATTTTCATGATGAAATTGAAATTTCTCCTGCCAAAATAAGTGGCAGAAAATTTAGATTTTTTTCTCTTTTGTATAAACAGAGATATGATGATTTAATAAACTTAATCCTACCACAAGTAAAAATCAATCTAAAGAAAATAGTTAGGATGCTATCAAAGAGTTGGGTGCACTAAAGGATTTGTAAGTGAAAGAATTAATGCACTTGAGTAGAGAGCTTTGCATGAGAGAAAATAAATGGTAACAAATAAACATAAGTGTTCTCTTGGTCAATAAATGTATAAGAACTCTCTAATTTATAGAAAAACTTCTCAGGCACCCAAAATTTAGCAAAAAGTGCTAAATTGGTTCAGCTTCAATTCAACCGATTGGATAGTAATTGGGGCATTTAATGC
Source organism: Vitis riparia (assembly GCF_004353265.1). Classification (NCBI taxonomy): domain Eukaryota; kingdom Viridiplantae; phylum Streptophyta; class Magnoliopsida; order Vitales; family Vitaceae; genus Vitis; species Vitis riparia. The sequence continues at coordinate 14,223,718 of NC_048441.1, read as the reverse complement.
TCTATAGGCAACCATTGGTGAGATTTAGCTTTGATCGATTAAACACTAGATATTGGAAAAGAAAAGATTTTTTAACAACTTTGCTTATTCCTCATCAATTGAGAAAGCTTAGGCGATTGAACCGGTTCCTTAATTGATTCTATCAGTTCAAGCCACCCTTGATTGGTTAAGCAAAAACTAGCTCAAAAAGCTTCTCATTTTAGCTCTAATATTCCAATAACTTGAACATTTCATTTAAAAACCTTTATAGGAAATTTTTAAAAGAATTTAGCCTAAGGTTTTGAGGTAAAATGCGTATTCATCCATTTTTAAGAAATTAAGATCATTCTTAAACTATCAAGGTATGAATGAATGCATTCGAAAGTGCATGAGAAATCAATTTTATACTAAGCGTACCTATGAGACTCATTTTACATTGGTTCCTAGACATCTTGAGTCTTCAAGGATCCATCTCTTTATAATGTTTAAATTTCTTTTGAACAATCTTAAGCTTTCTTCTGAATTTATCAATAAAACCTAAAATTTTATTTGATTTAAACAAGTTAGTACACTTATCCTTGTTTCTTATCATCAAAATGTATTTAAGAGAATCCTTAGGCTAACATCAATTTTGATTTTAATGTTAATTTTAGTAATTTTAATTATAGTTTTAGTTGTTAACTTGAATGTTAGTCTTAGTTTTGACTTTAATTTTAATTTTATTTTTGAACTAAATTTCAATCCTCATCTTAGTCTTAATTTTAATTTCAATTTTGAAATCAATTTTAGTTTTGAATTTAATTTTTATTTTTATTTTAATCTTCATTTTAATTTAATCTTAATTTTAATTTTAATCTTATAATTTTGATCTTGATTTTGATTTTAATTTTAATCTTAGAAATGAAAAGAAAATTTGTTTTTTATGATTAAAATTCAAATTGGAGAACAAAAGTTTGAAGAAAACCAACAAAGGAAAAATTTAGTTTAATCTTAATTTTATTTTTAATGTTCATTTTAGTAATTTTAATATGGTTTTAATCTTTAACTTTAATTTTAGTCTTAATTTGGGTGACATCACATATCGGATATGGGAGAAAGTTCCTGACGCTATATATGTAGAGGCTCCTCTTAACCTTGTAGATGTGTTTTAAAGTCGTGAAAGTTCATTTGGGTCCAGAGTGAACAATATCTACATGGTTGGGTGCGGGTCATTACAAATGGTATCAAAACTGATCCCTAACCCCGATGTGGGAGTTTGTTTGGTACCATAGGGGGTGTTTGTTTGTTTGACCCCATAATCTTGTATGACACAACGAGGATGTTATGTTTGCATAGTGGAGAAAGTTTCTAATGCTATATATGTAGAAACTCATCTTAACTTAGTAGATGCGTTTTAAAGTCGTGAGAGCCCCATTGAGTTTAAAACGGACAATATCTACATGGTTGGGTGTGGGTCATTACAAATCGTATCAAAGCCAATCCCCGACTCTAATGTGGGGGTTTGTTTGGCCCCATATGAGGTGTTTGTCTGTTTGACTTCACAATCCTATGGAACACAACGAGGACGTTGTGTCTACATAGAGGGCGGTTTGTGACATCCCACATTGGATAGGGGGGAAAGTTTTTGGTGCTATATATGTATGGACTCTTTTAACACTGTAAACGTGTTTTAAAACCGTAAGGGCCCCTTTGGGTCTAAAGTGGACAATATTTACATGGTTGGGTGCGGGTCATTATAAATCGTATCAGAGCCGATTTCCAACCCCAATGTGAGAGTTTGTTTGGTCCTATAAGAGGTGTTTGTTTGTTTGTTTGGCCCCATAATCCTGTAAGACACAACGAGGATGTTATGTCTGCATGAGGGGTGTTTATGACATCTCACATCGGATAGGGGAGAAAGTTCCTAGTGTTATATATGTAGAGACTCATCTTAACTCTGTAGACGCATTTTAAAGCCATGAGAACCCCCTTGGGTCTAGAGCAGACAATATCTACATGATTGGGTACAGGTTGTTACAAATAGTATTAGAGTCGATCTCTGACCCCACTGTGGGGGTTTGTTTAGCCCGTAAGGGGTGTTTGTCTGTTTGACCCAGCAATCCTATGGGACACAACAAGGATGTTGTGTTTGTATGAGGAAGTGTTTGTGACATCTCACATCAGATAGAGGAGAAAGTTCTTGATGCTATATATATAGAGATTCCTCTTAACCTTGTAGATGTATTTTAAAGTTGTGAGGGCCGTTTTGGGTCTAGAGTAGATAATAACTACATGGTTGGGTGCAGGTCGTTACAAATGATATCAGAGCCGATCCTCAACCTCGATGTGGGAGTTTGTTTGGTCCCGTAGGGGGTGTTTGTTTGTTTGGTCTAATAATCACATGGAACACAACGAGGAAATTATGTCTTTATGGGAGGGAGTGTTTATGGCCTCCCACATTGGATATGGGAGAAAGTTCTTAGCGCTATATATATAGAGGCTTTTCTTAACTCTGGAGACGCATTTTAAAGTTGTGAAAGCCCTATTAGGTTAAGAACGGACAATATCTACATGGTTAGGTGTAGGTTGTTACAAATAGTATCAAAGTCAATCTCTGACTATGATGCGGGGGTTTGTTTCACTCCGTATGAGGTGTTTGTCTGTTTAACTCCGCAATCCCATGGAATACAACGAGGACGTTATGCATACATGGTGGTGGTTTGTGACATCCCACATCAAATAGGGGAGAAAGTTTTTGGCACTACATATGTATGGACTCTCCTCTTAATTAAGTAGACACATTTTAAAGTTGTGAGGACTCGTTTGGGTCCAGAGCGAACAATATCTATACGGTTGGGTGCGAGTTGTTACAAATGGTATCAATGCTAATCCTTGACTCCGGTGTAAGGGTTTGTTTGGTTCTGTAATCCTATGGGACACAACAAAGACGTTGTGATTGCATGAGAGAGAAAAAGAGAGAAAGAGAGAGAGAGAGAGAGAGAGAGGTTTGTGACATCCCACATTGATTACTACTCAAAAAGTACTCTTTTATAGCTTGAAACTAACTGTTTTAAACACTTTTGAGTAGTAGTTAATACATTTTAACTCAATTGGCACATTAAGGAACCTAGCAAGGGTTACTAATCAGTTTTTAGCAAGTTTTGGTGTTTTTGGTAGCTATTTGATCATTGAAACAAGCCAAGAATGAGGGAGAATTTTGTGAAATCCATGGCAATGCAAGTTGAAGCTCAAATACATGAAGAATCCGAGCTTTGGAGCACTTCATAGCCCTTTGCCAAGCCAATCAGAGATGCAAGAAAGAAAACCAGATGAAAAAATCCAACAACTGGCATTTTCGCATGGCTATGCGAAAATTTAGAAGAGGAGCAGCTGCAGGACTGAGTGAACGAAAAATTTCGCATACCCTATGAAACCACAAGAGGCAGCCAAAGAATTTCGTACACCATGCGAAATTTCGCATGGTATGCGAAATCTTCCTGTGCACCAACTCCATTAGATTTTTATCTCCAAATATTTTGTGTAATTTCCTATTTTCTCCTTATGATCAACTTAGATATTTTCTTTTATATCTTTTTATATTTTTTTGGTAACATCTTAGATAGACACAGAGGGAGACACGTAGATGGATGGGGATTCATTGAACACTTGTAAATTCCCTTAGTAAGAAATATACAAAACTTTTGCTTTGTCTTTCCTTCTCATTTTGTTTTCACTTTTCTTTCTAGCCAAACAACCTCTGAGGATGATTTCTCAGGGGATGAGTGGCTAGGTTTTACATTTCTTGGAGTGATGGAAGCTAGGTGAAGGACCCGAATGCAAAGGTGAGAGTTGTCCTTGCTTTAAATGAAAGTAGTTGTTAACCATTAATGGTTTTTATTTCAAGGTTTAGCTTTAAATCCCTTAAAATCACCTTGAATGGCCAATACTTGGTAAGCTTTTCGGATTCTATTGATGCTTATTGCTAGATCCATGGATGTCCATTAGTTATCATTTACGAGCCATTGGAAGGTGGTTCAAGGTGAGAATCACCTTGAATGGCCAATACTTGGTAAGCTTTTCGGATTCTATGGATGTTTATTGCTAGATCCATCGATGTCCATTAGTTATCATTTACAAGCCATTGGAAGGTGGTTCAAGGTGAGGGTCTTTAGTGTTTAAAGCCATTAATGGGAAGCAATTACCATTTTTCATGAACCCTCTGGATCAAATCTTAATTGCTAAATACAAAACCGGTTCGGGAGATAACCATCTTTTATGTTATTGTCCCCAACGCAAGGAGAAGATCCGGAATCTCCCCCTTTGCCTAAAGAACCCGATCCTACTGATCTAAAGCTCCAAGAGACTTTTTCTTTGTAGTTAACTTCACTTATTATTTTTGCTTAACTTAAAATCAATCTTTGCAACCACAATTCCATGTTCTTTAAAAGCTAATTTTCATAAGGAAAAACACCATTTTATTTCCTTCACTAGAGTCAATTGTACGATGAAAACCCATCCCTGTGGACGATCCTAGAGCCACTATACTATGTTAGCTATGCTACCTTAGTGTAAGGTGATTTAGGTTTTATAAATTTTGTTGATAACACTCGTCTAGGCCAGAATCAAATGGCACGACTGCAATGGGGACGAATCACACATTGACAAATTTTAACGACAAATTGGTCATGTAATGGTTTGAAAAATGTCTATGAAATATATGAGATCATGCTAAAATTTTGATATAAAATTTAGTTTACTAAATTATTATGTTTGAATTTTTTTTATTTCTTGTTTTGTTTTATTTTATTTTATTATTATCTTATTTTTGGCATTTCCCTTATGGGGATATGGATTTGCTAGATCCTAAGACTAGTAGTCTTTAAGGTTAATGGCGATAGGGTTAAGCCATTTGTGGAGGGAATCAATGAACTTGGGGATCAAATTTCCCTTCAAATTAATGTTGCTCACTAGCCCAAATGAGTTCTTCTTCATTTTGTACATAGTTAGAGCTTTCAGGGAGTGTGCGTTCATTTCTTTTGGTGTTATTATTTATTTTTCTTTATTTAGGTGGGTTGCTTCATAATTTTAATCTCAAATGGTGCAAAACATATGTTCTTCTGATGGAGAGAATGGGAGATGACAGGTGCTAGTTTGCTGTGGATTCGCAGTCTTTCGAGATTTTGATCAACATTGTTGGAGGGGGAGCTTTGTGGTATCATCTTGGAGAAAAGTAGAGGCTTCTCCACTTGGATAAGGTTTGGCGATTCTAGTTTGAGGTGTTTGCTGGAGGGAGTGGAAGTTTGCTATAGGGAGGAGAGACTTGGGAAAGTTGTAAAAAATTGGGAAAATAAGAGAAAAAGATTTAGATTGAAAAAGTGTGCTAACGAGACGGAGAGGTACATTATTTGCTATGGTCATAATTTGGAAGCAAAAAGGTTCTGTTTGGTATTTCCGGATGGTAGAAGGATTCTAGGGGGGTGGGTTTTGCTAGTTGACAAGCTTTGTTCTCTTGGTATTGTTCTCCCTACTAAAGACAAGGTGGGCTCAGGCATTACAAGTGTCAAAGAAGGAAGGAGATGTGAAGTCTAGGCTGAGGAAGAGGAGAAAAAACGGTCTTTTGTTGAGGTTGCGAAGGCAAAGGCGGGAAGAATAGGAGATGTAGTGTGGCTTCAACTTGGGGGCAAAGCCTTGAGGAGTAGGGATGAGCGATTGGGGCATTATCTTGTGGGACGGTGGAAAATAGAGGCAGCTTAGTGTCCGATTTTAGCTTGGTTAAGGAGATGGGGGATGCATCTCTGGAATTTGAAAGAGGGGGGGGGGAGAGAGAGAGAGAGAGAGAGAGAGAGAGAGAGAGAGAGAGAGAGAGAGTTTTTGGAATTTGGGAGGTGACTTCTTTCTTACAGAATTTGAGGTTGTAGAGGAAGCTGAAAGAGTGCTACGAAGAGGGATTCGACATTTTAAGGATAAGACGTTTCATCTAGAGAGGTAGGGACCCGAGGTAGGTTGTTTTTGGCCCGGAGTTCATGCAAATCACTGTTGGGTGAGGGCGGTGGGGCTTCCTCTAAATTTCTAAAACTAGAAGGTGTTCAGGAAATTGGAGGATAGTCGCGAAGGGTTGATTGCTGTGGATGATGACACATCTAAATTTGTGCAGCTTAAGTGAGCTAGGCATTTGTGAGGACGTAAGGGAAGATTTACCTGGGTCGTTACATTTGGTGGTGGGTTCCTTATGTTTTGCAATCCAGCTATTGTGGGAAGTGCCACCTTGGGTGTCAGTGGTGGTGCCGACGCAAGGGAAGGAGTGGTCGAATGTTAGAAATGAAAGAGGTTTGGATTCACACGTTTGGAGCAGCGTGGGGCCATCATGGGTGCAAGGGCAGACTCTAAGGGATGGAGTAGTAGGGCCAGTTGGTGAAGGTAGAGCTTAGCAGGTGGGAGTTATTTCTAATCAGTATGGCATGGGTATGGTCGAGGGTGCCGAGCTAGGTGTAGGAAATGATGGGAATGGGAAGGGGAAGGGGAAGGGGAATGGGAAAAGAGTAGTTGAGGTTACTAGTGTTAGTTCATATGATGAAGTAAGATTAAATGGGAAAGGAAGTTGGCCTAGAGTGCTTTGGGTCGAGTCGGACAAGGTGAGAAACAACGAGCTTTTGAGAGCCCAGGATTCCTGTCAGCGGGTTGTTGTTAAGTTTGGGCCTGTAGTCCATGAGGTTCTTAGGATGGACCTTTCTTTGGGGATATTAGGAGCCGGTGGGCTTGGGGACTCGAGCCAGTCCAACTTTCCAACTGTTAGTCAAGAGGGTCTAGCCTAGATGACTGTCACTGGAAGATTAAATAGGGTTAGGGCTCCTGTTGTTGAGTCTTCGTGTTTGGAAAGGAGGCTTATTGAAGCAATTCTCAGTGTTGTGTTGTTGGCTAAAGAAAGAGGAAAGTTTAGAGCATATGAGTCTTTATTGGAGGAAGCTTCTAGGTACTCCCATTCTGAGACTTGCTCTTTTCTTAACCTTGAGGGTCAGGGTTCTTCTTCTTTTTTCTATGGAGGGAAAAAAGAGGTGGTGGTTACTAACCGAGACCTTGTGGCGTTCGAGGGGCCATCCTATGTGAACGGAAAGGGGTTGGTTGACCCATTGAGAGTAATCTGGGTAGATAGGAGGGAGATGGGAGTTTCGATCGATCTGGAAGAGGGAACCAAAAAGTATGATGGGAGAGCGTTGCTAGCAAAAGATGTGGAAAGAGTTTTGAAGGAGAAAAAAATGAGTGTTTTGGGTTTGTGGATAAATGGTAGTTTCGTGAAACTCTGTCATTGTTTGGGTATGCCTACTGAGGGGTTTGAGGGGGAATTTCGTTGCTTTTGAGAAGAATGGAAGAGAGAAAAAATCTTAAGGGTGTTTCGACCGAAAAAAGAAGGAAAATACAAAAAGGTTCTAGATCAGAGAGGGAATTGAAAAAACTCAAGTGCTCAGTGAATTACAGTGGTGCTAGGAGAAATGCGGGGATACTACAGCTTGCTAACTAAAGTTGGTGTCTTTTTGGTGCTGAGAGGTAAGTGAGGTTTTTCTAGGTTTGTGTAATGAAGTTAAGAATATTATCGTGGAACTGATTCATGCCTAATTGGTGTCTCAGCTGATTCGTGTCCAGCTGGTGCTCCTTGATTGAGGGAGTAATCAACAAAATTTATAACCTATTACACCATAAACTAGGGTAGCAAAGACAAAACTACTATAGCATAGTGGCTCTAGGATCGTTCACTGGGATGGGTTTTCACTTCACAAATGATATTAATTCAAAGCTGAATTGGTGCCTTTTCAATTCAAGGTTAGCTTTAAAAGAAAACATAAAGATGTTTGAACAAAGATTGGTTTTAAGCTAACCAAAAATAATAGTAACTAATTTTAATTACAAAGAAAAGTGTTTCTTGGAGTTTCAGATCACTAGGCTCAGATTCCTTCTACAAAAAGGAGAATTTCGGTCACTTGTTTCTTTTCTTCGCATTAGAGAATTAACATATAGTTCCTTCTCCAACCGGTGTTGTACAGATGCTTCCCATTAATGGGTTCAAACACTAAATCCCTCTCACTGATGCACCTTGCAATGGCTCATACCTCTCACCTAGCACTTGTCATTCAAGGTGATCTTTAACCTTGGATTACCCGTCAAAAGCTTGCAAGAGATAACTAATGGATGTCTCCTTGGAGTCCAAAAGCTTACCAAGTGTTGGCAATTCTAGAAAATCCTACCTTCAAGTCACCTCCCAGAGGCTCGCAAGGGGTAAACTAATGAATCTCCATGGACGAAGATCACTTGCCTTACCAAGTGTTGGCCCAGGTGATTTAAAGGCGTTTTAAGTTAACTAAAAAGATAAAAACCATTAACGGGTCACACTTTCTTTTCATTAAAAACTAAAACAACAAAACTTCCAATTTATGCATGTGGAAACTTACCCGGTTACCTTAGCTCCAAGAGACGAAGAGCCTAGCCACTCATCCTCTAAGGAAAAATCCTCAGAGTTTGATTAGCTAGAAAGAAAACTAAAGAGAAAACAAGAATATATAGGAAAAACAGAGCAAGTGCTCTGTTCATTGATTCTATATATGATATATTATATGATGGATTATATATTTTTTACAATGGATGCAAGGGAATATATATAGAGAAGTTTTTCCAATCTTCCTAGCTAAGAAATCTTATGGTTGGTGGATTACAAGGAGAAAAATGGAAATTTATACAAAAATATCTGAAGAAAAGATCTAAAAGAGTCGGTGCACAAATATCGGGTAACTTCAGGAGGAATTCCACAGCCGTGCGTGCAACTGTTCAAAATGGCTGCGAAATCACTTCGCAACAAAAGGGTGATTTCGCAGCCGTGCAAAATTCTTCCTTCAGCTTGGAGTGATTGGCTTCCAATGGCTGTAGCTCCTTCATTTCAACTCCGAATTGCGCACCGTTTGAAGCATTGGATTGTTGACTTCCTAAGCTTTAAAATGACATATAGCATGCATAAATTGGACTTCAAGAAGTGCTCCAAAAGTGGCTGACATGACTGTCATCAAGAATACTTCATGACTGATTTCTCTTTGTTTCCCCTCCTTGCATTCTGGATTTGCTTATGGCAAAGGACTTCAAAGCTTTGGTTCTTCATGTTTCTGAGCTTTCCATTGCTTTGCCATGGATTCCAAATAACTCTCCTCAATCTTGGATTGCTTTGGTGATCAAATTACTAACAAAAACACCAAAACTTACACAATTTGATTAGAATTGATTGCAAGGGTCCTTAACATGTCAATTGAGTTAAAAGGTAATAATTACTACTGAAGAGTGTTTAAAAGAGTTAATTACAAGCTACAAAATAGCACTTTTTGAGTAGTAATCACTTCCCCCAACCGACATATTGCTAGTCCCTTAGCAATGAAGGAGAGAAAAATAAAATAAAAGTACCATAATTTACAACATCATGCTGATCACTTCAAAAAATGTTTAAGTGGCATGACTGATCAAACTCTCACATGGAACATTAAAGAAATAAAACTCAAACTTCAATAGGAGCTATCAAATAATTTGCCTAGTCACAATTCATAAAGAGTAGGCATTATGCAAATTTAAGCTTCAAAAGAGTTTCCACTCCCAAAAGGTCAAACCTTACTCTTCCACAAAAATCTAAGTGTTACTTATTAGCTTCCGGATATAGTATGTCAAACTAATCTCTCCCCTCAACCTAGTTCTTTTTCAAAGCTTAGCAAACTAATCAACCTCCAATAGGCTAAGAACGCACCTATTTTCTTTCACAATTTTTTTCTTGTAGGAGTACAAGGCTTAAAGGTGTTCTTTTCTAAATTGTCCATGTAACAGGGGTCCATCAATGACTCCCAACCAATCAAGGTTTAGGGCATCAAGCTTTAAGGATTTTTCAACCACTAACTCCTTGGATTTCACCCCGGACTTTTGAGAATGAATTTCAATACCCAAGCACCTACAGTATGCTAAACTCCACCTATTCACCCATATAACGAGCATTGAGGTCGGTGACTCCCAACCAATTAAGGCTTAGGGCACCAGGTTTTAAAGATTTTCACCATATACCCCTCAGACCTTACTCGGGTTTCAAGGCAAGCAAACATTTTTCTCTCTTTCTTTTTTTTTTTTTTCAAAGGCTCATTGGCCTTTCATAAGGTGTCCCAACACTATTAAATGAGGTCAAAGGTACCAAGTCTAAAATTTTCCTAAGTCAAGAGGGAAATAGTTTTTCATCTTATACTCGAAACCTAGTGTGCACAGTGTGTGAATAGCTTAAAGTGGAAGAACTAAGGTTGAATTCAATAGATGTTTCAACAATTCATCAACTTTAGTAAGCATAATACAAACTCTAAGTCAAGTAAAAAGACAAAAATTCAATTTCTCCCTTTTCATTTTGAAAATTTTTCCTTAATAACCATGGAGAGTAGAAATAAAAAAACTTAAAAATTTTAAAAATTAAACAAAAAACAACTAAATTACCTAAATAACTTAGCATTAATAGCAATACTTACTTCCTCAACTCTCCCCCTAACCAAGCTGAACATTGTCCTCAATGTGACAAAAGAGATTAAAAAATAGGGAGGAAGTGGTACCTCCTGAGTGACATGGAGTCTGAGTCATATAGGAGAAACCACATGTTTCAGAAAAACAAAAGAGTTAGTGAGTAGAGAAAATAGAAAAATGCCAAGTTTAAACAAGAATTGATGTCTATATATGATGTATCATCAGTAATACATCCAATCCCAAAATATAAGACATCAAAACATGGAATTATCTATATTAATATAATAAGTAAATACAAAAAATAAAAAGATGATCAAGTAATGGTAAGGTCCTGTGGAGCTGATGCATTTGTGGTGGCCTCTTGAGTGGATTGGATCAGGATTTTGACTTCTATTTTGGTAGTCTCCTTAGGTGGCATAGTCTCCTCAACTGGAGCTCTCAGTTGGTAGCTATGGGATTTGATGGTTTTAAGGAGGTCAGAAATGGAGTGAAAGGCTTCATGTGTGTGATCTCAGGGTGCGCGGGGCTTTCCTCCAGTCTTGGCCATGGCTGAAATGGAGAGGTGGCTGTTCATGAGTTCCAGAGGGTACTCAGCTGGTGCGTGGGGCTCTGTTGGCATTTTAGCAACTTCCCTTAGCTTTTCAAGGTGTTTTTGCAAACTTCCCTCCATTTTGCAAGTCAATTTCTGAATTTAAAGGCCATTTCGAAGCTTGGAGGTGATTTTGCAGCCATTTCAAAGCTCGCAGACCATTTCGCAGCCCAAAAGTGATTTCGCAGCTCATTTCGCAGCTGCAAAATGAGTGTACGGGGCTGCAAAATGGTACTCGTGTGCCAAAAGTTGGCTTCGCAGCTTCGAAATACCCTGCGAAATGGAGCTTGGGCTGCGAAATTGGAAGTTTTTACGTTCGCAGCCATTTCGCAGTTGCGAAATGAGGGTCACTATGCTGCAAAATGGCACTCGTGTGCCAAAAGTGGTTTTGCAGCTGCGAAACACCCCGCGGAATGGAGTTATTGCTGCGGAATTGGGACTTTTCACGCCTTAGAGCTTCGTAGCCCACTTCGCAGTTGCGAAATGGGGGTTCTTGTGCTGCGAAGTGGCACTCGTGTGCCAAACTTGGATTCGCAGCTGCGAAAATTTTCGCAGAGGAGTCAATTGAGTTGCGAAACGGTTTCGCAGCAAAGTGCCAATTCCGCAGAGGCTGCGAAATCTCGCAGACCCCTGTTTTTGCCCTGTTTTTGCACTTTTCTTGCTCCAAACGATTTTCCTTCAATTTCTTTGCAATTCCTCTTGATTTTGATAATCCAAAAACCTATATTACATCAAAACAAATTAGAATTAAAGCATTGAAATCAAAATTAAAACATTGAAATCAAAATTAAAACAAGTAATAAGTAAAACAAAAAGCTATAGACTAGTTAGTCTTAAGAAAGACTAAGTCCATCAAAAAATTTGATCCTGATTCAGCTTGCCCGGATCCCATATGAAGTTAGCATCCTTCACTTGAGACTTGCTATTTATGATGACAACAAAACCAATTCCCTTTTTGCCATACAAAGCTTAAAGAAAAAGCGGATGCATGTGTTTCTTCATTTCTTCCTTGATGACTATCCTCTGTGGTTCTTCATCCAATTTAAGATCATAGCCATCTTTCTCTATCCTTTTCCCCTTTCTCTTTCCTTTGATTTCCTCCCTCTTTTCTTTCTCTGTTTCATTCTCTACCTCATGCTCTAGCTTACATGTGGGCAGATCAACCTCTTGAAACTTCAGCCACATAACTCATGAAGTTCATGGCTTCCTCTGCTATCTCGTATTCAATATGGCATGCACAACTAGCAATTTGTGAATTAAGAACAGAGAACACAAAAGAAAACAAAAGAAAAACAATTCAAAGAAAAAAAATTAAGGTAAACGAAAAACTAAATAAAAGGTATATTAAAATATGAAAGAAAAATAAACAAATAAAAAGAGTTAGTAAAAGGAAAAGAAAAGTCACCAAACTTGTGATGAAGATCACAAGTACTCTGAAAAGGTGATATCACTGTAAAGTGGCACCATCCCCAACAACGGCGCCATTTGATTCATGCCTAATTGGTGTCTCAGCTGATTCGTGTCCAGCTGGTGCTCCTTGATTGAGGGAGTAATCAACAAAATTTATAACCTATTACACCATAAACTAGGGTAGCAAAGACAAAGCTACTATAGCATAGTGGCTCTAGGATTGTTCACTGGGATGGGTTTTCACTTCACAAATGATATTAATTCAAAGCTGAATTGGTGCCTTTTCAATTCAAGGTTAGCTTTAAAAGAAAACATAAAGATGTTTGAACAAAGATTGGTTTTAAGCTAACCAAAAATAATAGTAACTAATTTTAATTACAAAGAAAAGTGTTTCTTGGAGTTTCAGATCACTAGGCTCAGATTCCTCCTACAAAAAGGAGAGTTCCGGTCACTTGTTTTTTTTCCTCGCATTAGAGAATTAACATATAGTTCCTTCTCCAACCGGTGTTGTACAGATGCTTCCCATTAATGGGTTCAAACACTAAATCCCTCTCACTGATGCACCTTGCAATGGCTCATACCTCTCACCTAGCACTTGTCATTCAAGGTGATCTTTAACCTTGGATTACCCGTCAAAAGCTCGCAAGAGATAACTAATGGATGTCTCCTTGGAGTCCAAAAGCTTACCAAGTGTTGGCAATTCTAGAAAATCCTACCTTCAAGTCACCTCCCAGAGGCTCGCAAGGGGTAAACTAGTGAATCTCCATGGACGAATATCACTTGCCTTACCAAGTGTTGGCCCAGGTGATTTAAAGGCGTTTTAAGTTAACTAAAAAGATAAAAACCATTAACGGGTCACACTTTCTCTTCATTAAAAACTAAAACAACAAAACTTCCAATTTATGCATGTGGAAACTTACCCGGTTACCTTAGCTCCAAGAGACGAAGAGCCTAGCCACTCATCCTCTAAGGTAAAATCCTCAGAGTTTGATTGGCTAGAAAGAAAACTAAAGAGAAAACAAGAATATATAGGAAAAACAGAGCAAGTGCTCTGTTCGTTGATTCTATATATGATATATTATATGTTGGATTATATATTTTTTACAATGGATGCAAGGGAATATATATAGAGAAGTTTTTCCAATCTTCCTAGCTAAGAAATCTTATGGTTGGTGGATTACAAGGAGAAGAATGGAAATTTATACAAAAATATCTGAAGAAAAGATCTAAAAGAGTCGGTGCACAAATATTGGGTAACTTCAGGAGGAATTCCACAACCGTGCGTGCAACTATTCAAAATGGCTGCGAAATCACTTCGCAACAAAAGGGTGATTTCGCAGCCGTGCAAAATTCTTCCTTCAGCTTGGAGTGATTGGCTTCCAATGGCTGTAGCTCCTTCATTTCAACTCCGAATTGCGCACCGTTTGAAGTATTGGATTGTTGACTTCCTAAGCTTTAAAATGACATATAGCATGCATAAATTAGACTTCAGAAAGTGCTCCAAAAGTGGCTGACATGACTGTCATCAAGAATGCTTCATGACTGATTTCTCTTTGCTTCCCCTCCTTGCATTCTGGATTTGCTTATGGCAAAGGACTTCAAAGCTTTGGTTCTTCATGTTTCTGAGTTTTCCATTGCTTTGCCATGGATTCCAAATAACTCTCCTCAATCTTGGATTGCTTTGGTGATCAAATTACTAACAAAAACACCAAAACTTACACAATTTGATTAGAATTGATTGCAAGGGTCCTTAACATGTCAATTGAGTTAAAAGGTAATAATTACTATTGAAGAGTGTTTAAAAGAGTTAATTACAAGCTACAAAATAGCACTTTTTGAGTAGTAATCAGGAACGTAAGAGAGGCTAATGATTATAAGAAAAGAAAGGTGATCAAGGCATTGATTAAGGATCAAAATGTGGATTTGGTGTGCTTGCAGGAGACTAAGATGCAGGAGATGTCAGAAATGATAGTCAGGAGCCTTGGTGTGGGAAGATGTTTAGATTGGGAGGCCGTCAACTCGAGAGGGGCCTCTGGTAGAGTGTTGGTGTTCTGAGATAATAGGGTGTTACAGTTATTGGAGGCGGAAGTAGAGACTTTCTCAGTGTTTTAGTGGTTCAAAATCTGTGAGGATGACTTTTGTTGGAACTTCACTAGGGTCTATGGTCCTACGTTGAAAAAATAGAGGGAAGATTTTTTGGATGAATTAGATGCTATGAGAGGGTTATGGGGTGGCCCTTGGTGCATGGCAGGTGATTTTAATGTGGTTAGGTTCCCTGTGGAAAGCAGTATGAGAGGCAAACTAACCTACTCAATGAAGAGATTCTCGGAGATTATTGAGGATTTAGAGTTAAGGGACCTACCTTTGCAGGGAGGTTCTTTCGCTTGGAATGGTGGGTTGAATAATCAATCTCATTCTATGCTTGATCGGTTTCTGGTCTCAAATGAGTGAGAATGTCACTTTTCAGGGGTTGTGCAGTGTGTTCTTCCTAAACCAGTTTCAGATCATTTTCCAATTCTTCTAGATGGGGGATGATTGAGAAGAGACCCGATGCCTTTTAGATTTGAAAATATGTGGTTGAAGAAGAAAGGTTTCAAGGAAAAAGTGTAGGCTTTGTGGGAAGGTCTCAGTTTTAGTGGGTCTAGCTTGGTGTTGGTAGCTAAGCTGAAAGCTTTGAAGCCATTATTGAGAGACTGGAATAGGTTGGATTTCGGTAAAATGGAAGTCAATAAGACTTTGGCTTTGAATCAGGTGGATTTCTGTGACAAAGTAGAGTTAACCTTGCCTCTTACTGTTCATGAATTGGAAGCAAGGAGAGAAGCAAATGAGGACTTTAAAAAGTGGGTTTTTCTGGAAGAAATTTTGTGGAGACAGAAATCAAGGAAAGTTTGGCTGAGTGAGGGGGATAGGAACATTAGTTTCTTCCATAAGATGGCTAATGCTCATAGGAGGAAGAACATGATGTCTAGGGTCAAAATAAATGGTTCTTGGTTAACAGAGGAGAATGGGGTTAGAGATGGTGTGGTGAATGAGTTTAAGTTGTTGATGTCTGTTGCAAGATGATGGAGACCCAATATAAGTGGGATGTCCTTTGAGAGGTTGGAGTCTATGGATGCAACTAGACTGGATGAGCCGTTTTCGGAGCAGGAGGTGCTAGAAGCTCTTAAGGGATTTTGTGGGGACAAAGCGCTTGAGCCTGATGGTTTTCCTATGGCTTTTTGGCAATTTTATTAGGATTTTGTGAAGAAGAAGATCATGGATTTTTTTTAGGGAGTTTCATAACCATGGTCGGTTTGTTAAAAGTCTAAATGCAACGTCCCTTGTTTTGATCCTAAAAAAAAAAAAAAAAAAAAAACAGAAAACTTAAGGGACTTCAGGCCTATTAGTTTGGTGGGAGGGTTGTATAAGTGACTGGTTAAAGCTAGTGGTGGGTAAGGTGGTCTCTAAGGCTCAAAATGCTTTTGTGGAAGGAAGACAAATTTTGAATGTTGTCTTTGTTGTTAATGAAGTTATAGACTCGATATTGAAGAGCAATGAAGGGGCGGTGATGTGTAAGTTGGATATAGAAAATGCGTATGATCATGTGGACTGGTCCATCTTGTTTTCGGTCATGAGTATGATGGGTTTTGGGGAGAAATGGATCCGGTGGATGCAGTGGTGTATTTCCACAGCCAACTTTTATGTTCTGGTTAATGGGTCTTCTTCAGGTTTCTTCCAAAGTTCTAGGGGTTTAAGGTAGAGGGATCGCCTCTCTCCGTACCTATTTGTGATGATTATGGAGGTTCTTAGTTGTCTCTTAAGGTGTGCAGTAAATAAGGGTTTTTTGTTAGCCTTTAAGGTGAGGAGTAGAGGAAGTGAGGGGGTTCAGGTGTCTCACTTACTTTTCGCTGATGATACTTTGGTTTTCTATGGAGCTTCTAAGGATCAATTGTTGTATTTAAGTTGGATTTTAATGTGGTTTGAGGCCATGTTGGGGTTGAGAATTAATCTGGATAAAAGTGAGTTAATATCAATGGGTGGTGTGGAAAACGCGGAGGCTTTGGCCACAAATCTTGGGTGTAAGGTTGGAAGTCTTCCGTCCACTTATTTGGGATTGTCATTAGGTGCGCCTCATAGATCTGTGGCTGTTTGGGATGGAGTGGAGGATGCAGAAGAAATTGGCTAGATGGAAGAGCTAATACATCTGCAAAGGAGGAAGGATCACCTTGATTTGGAGCACTTTGGCGAGTATGCCCATTTACTTCATGTTTGTGCTTTTTATGCCTAGAAAGGTCAGATTGAGGATAGAGCAAATTCAGAGGGATTTTTCATGGGGAGGTGAGACCCTTGAGTAGAAACCTCAACTTGTTCGGTGGGGTTTGGTTTGCTTAGATAAGAGCAAAAAGGGGTTGAAGGTAAAGTACCTTTCTACCCTCAATAAGGCACTTTTGTGTAAATGGAGTTGGAGATTTGCAAAAGAGAGAGAGGCCTTTTGGAACCCAAGCATCCTTGGAAACAATTAAAGCAAATAAAGAGGGAAAAGAAACACAAAGAGGTTCATCCTCACACCATCTATCTTTCCAGAATTTCACCTTTTACCCATTCCCCACTACAAAATAGAGCCTACTACTTACAACACTCCACTCTTTCCTAAATGTCTTCCACAACCCCACACCATATCCACCTTTTACTTAGAACACCAACTCCCTTGCTCCTTCCCATACTTTCCCCTATGAGGGGGTGGGAGGGGGGGGGGGGTTGGAGCCCACACTTCTCCAGACCATTTAAAGATTAGGAAATGGATGAGGTGTGCAGATTCTTTTTGGGCCTTAATGAGAAGATAGTTCGATAGGCAGTGGAAGATAGGGTGATTTGGAGAGAGACTAAATGTGGGAAGTTTTTTGTTAAGTCTCTCTACAAATCATTAGTTTCAAGCCCTCCAGCCTTTTTCCCTTCGTCGGCCATTTGGAAAGTTTATGTGCAATCTAGAGTGAGTTTTTTTTTGGGTAGGAAGCAATGTGGGGAAAGGCTCTTACCTTGGATCAACTTCAAAAGAGAGGATGACCTTTAGCGAACAGATGTTATCTTTGTCAAAGGCACGAAGAATCAATAGATCACATTTTTCTCTGCTGTGCCAAGGCAAGGACTCTTTCGGCGTTGCTTTGCTATCTTTTTAGGGTGCAGTGGGCACTGTCGGCCACAGTTAAGGTGACGCTACTATGATGGGACAAGTCTTTTGTGGGAAAAAAGAGGAAGGGAGTTTGGAAAGCAAGCCTTTTGTGTCTTTTTTGGACGGTTTGTAAGGCAAGAAACAAAGTTGTCTTTGAGGAAGAAGAGTTGTCAATCCAAAGACTTAAGAATTCTTTTATATATTTCCTTTGGTCAGAGATGAAACTATTTATAAAAGATGGTCCTTGGACTTTAGTTGATTTTATTGATTGGGTGGGAACCTGTTGAGGGTGGGGTTCGGGCTGCACCTCCGTCCTTAGCATCCAGCTAAGGAGTGGGTTCTTCTTTGTAATCTTTAAGTCGTTGCTTTGACAGTTTTTTAATACAATTTTATCATTTACTTATAAATAAAAAAAAAATAAAATCTTAATAGCTCTCTTTGCATAACTTCTTGTAGACTTGTGGATTCCATAGTCGTTTGTGGTTGTTGCCTTTTTTTCTCAAGTGCTAAATTTGTACACCACCACCCCTTTCCCCCTACACCCCCCCCCCCCCCCCCCCCCAAAAAAAAAAAAAAATAGTGCACTAAGGGGCACTAAGGGGCACTAAGGGGCTTGAATTTGAAAGAGAGGACACTCAAGGTCCAATTTTAATAAATCTTACTTTATATATTTTGTATAATAATTACATACAAAAGAAATATACTTATAAATAGTTTTAAAAATAATTATACATATCATCATTATCATTTTCTTTATATCCTTAAACTTATCCAAACTAAGAATTAAATGTGTGTTTTCAAATTCCTTAAATTATTATCAAATGTCACATATTTTATAAGTTAATATACATTATTTTCTTCACTAAGCTAGCTTCAATATGTGCATTAGTAGTTGTTTTATCATTTTCTGTAAGTTTCAATATTTTTTAGTTTGATCAATTTTCGTTTTACCGATCTTTTTTTATTTGAATTTGGGTCCCTTGTTTCCAATATTTCTCTTTGTTTCCCTAAATCCAAGTATTCATATTTTCATAAATTCTCATATTCAAAATGGGATAAATTAATGGGATGAATTAGATAATAACAACATTAGTCAAGTCATCCCTGGAAGTTTTATTGAAAGAGAATTTTGAAACATAAAATCGTGAAGTAGAAACCACGCTTGGCACTCTAATGAAACATAAAATTATTCAGTAGCAACTACATTTTAATAGCAGAATCAAACATACAAAAGTTCATTTATTCGAACATTGGACTTAGCTTATCAACCCCTCAACCGAAGAAAAGGGACATGCTCTCCAATGAAATAAAATAGTAGTTCTCAGTAATAGGAGTTCAAGTAGAGAAAAGCAACGATGCATAAGAATGCCACTCCATATGATCCTCCAAAACTCCATAAGAATATGGCTTCCCAAGAGCTATTTTCTCTGTTGTCTGAAACTGGTGGTTTGACTGCAGGTGGGGCACTAGTGACAGTGCAACTTTGATCTAATGGCAGCCCACATAGAAGAGGGTTGCCCTCGTAACTGCTTTGTTCAAATGTTGCAAACTGAAACTTCCTCTCTGGAGTCTTACCTGATAAATTGTTGTGAGCGACAGTGAAAATCGTCAAGAAGTTTAACTCTATTACCATCTATGGTGGAATTTGACCTATCAATCTATTGTGGGATAGGTCCAAGCTTTCTATTTCCTTTAGGTTGGAAAATGTATGTGGAATAGATCCTGTCAACTGGTTGTACGATAAGTTTAGAGTATGAATCCCACTTAGATTTCCAATTTCTGGAGGAATTGGACCTGCCAATTCGTTCCCTGAAAGATCCAATCCAGACATCAAGTACAAGATGTTTCCCATATAAGATTCGGACCTATTCTTTGTTATGAACTCTATTTTTTCACTTTCAGCGGATGTCTTAACACTGAAATCCATATCCACGTACACAGAAAGTTGATTTTCATATGAATATGTTTCTAGGAAAACACCCCACCACCAAAAGCCTTCCATAAAAAATGTGTCATCCATTAATGCAACTTCTCTTCCAAAAGTTATATTATCTAGGCAAGAAGGTATGGATCCGGAAAGATGATTATGAGAAAGATCCAGTATGCTGATTGATTTGAGCTGACACAAATGAAGAGGAATTGAGTCTTCAAGTTGATTTCCTTTCAAGAGAAGAACCCTCAATTTTGAAAGTAAACTAATCCAATGGGGAATTGGGCTTGATAGTTTGTTATCCCTCAAATTCAATGTCACAAGAGAGGTAGCTTCAGCTAGAACATGGGGTATAGGTCCTGTTAGTTCATTGCTTTCCAAATGTAAAAACTTCATGTTTGTTAGTTTGGCACAAAGAGGAAGGGTTGGGCCAATTTTGTTGTGAGAAAGGTCTAAAAAGCGTAGTTCATTGAGTTTGCAAAAGCCTGTTGGCACAGCACCATCCAAATAATTTCTAGACAAGATAAGTGTCCTCAAGGCTGAGAAGTCTCCAATCGAATCTGGAATTTGACCCATCAACGAGTTGGAGCTGACATCCAACAATAGTAGGGAAGAGCTATTCAAAAATCCACGAGAAATCTCTCCCCAGAAGTCATTGTTATCCAAAGACAAAGAGGATAACTGTGTCAAGTTCGACTTTGTGGGAAGAGTGTCATGTAAACTGTTGTTGGATAGCTTTAAAACCTCCAATGAGATGCAACCCATCATCATGTGCTCAGGTAGTTGTCCCGAGAGATTATTGTTTGACAAATCTAAAGATCTCAACTGTTCCATGTCACCCATCGAGGAAGGAATATTACCTTGTAATGCATTTCCAGACAAGTTTAAGACCTCCAACCTTGGAAAAATAGAGCCGATGAAAGGTGGAAGCTCTCCATGAATGCAATTCAAGGATAAATCAAGCAAACGCATGTGGTAATGTATTGAACTTGAGCCCAAATCAAGAACACCTGTCAAGCTGTTACTTTCAAAGCTTAGGTATTCTAGTTTAGTATTATTGGCTAATAACCAGGTCGGGACTTCTCCTGTCATATTGTTGTAGCCAAAGTCGACCACTCTCAGATCATATTGACTCAAAAGAAAGCTGGGTACAACTTGGCTTGGCCAATTGAGGGTGCAGTTGGATAATCGGAGGGTTTTCAATTGAAATAGAGGAAATGACCATGTTGGATTTTCAGTCTCAACCTTCAAATACTTGTTATTGCTAGAAAGTTTGAAAACCTCGAGTCTGGAGTGGTTGAAGAGTGAACCAAAATAGATTGAGCCCTCGAAATGATTGTAAGAAAGAGAAATGTACTCGAGTGACTTCAGATTGGAGAAAAGAGATGGAGGAATAGTTCCACGGAAATCATTTCCGGATAGGTCAAGCAAACGTAGGGATGTCAAATTGTTGAGACATGCTGGAAGACTACCCTGAAATCCATTATAACTAAGATCCAGCTCTTCAAGGTTGAGTTTGCACAAGCCTGTAAAAGTGAAACATGTAATTTATAATTACAATTAAAAGTAGTGGCAACAACTACTAAGGGAAAAATATATTCTGGATTATCTTGGCTGATAAATGTCACCACAATTCCTAAGGTAACTTGTTGATAATTTTAAATATTTTTGTAATTATATTTTTATTTTTATTAATAATAAATATGTTTACCCTCTCAATCTTTTTATTTCTTGTTTTAGAAAATAAAATTCCCTAGCATTTTTAAGAAGCCAAACATGTACCTGTTAATATCTAAAATGCCAAATAAAATTTCATCATTTAAATATACATTTATAATTACTGCACATATTATTCCTCGTACTATTTTCTCCTTTAATTCTTAAAATTTATTTTAAAATAATGTTTGTCAATTACATCCACTAGTTGACACTACTATTTTGTTTAAATTTTTTAAAGTTGTGTGATAGAGTTAACTGGGAAATTTTAGTGGTAAAAGGCAAATTAAAGAGATGCAAATGGAATACTAAAATATGAAAAAAAAAAAAAAAAAAAAAAAAAGACATTAGGAAATAAACTAGGGAGGAAAAAAGTATAAAAAAATAAAAAATAGATTTATGCTATGTTTGGTTGCTAGAAAGTTTGATTAGAAATGTAAAGACCAAAAAATAGAGAAAGGTAAAAGGAAAAAAAAATGAAGCAAAATAAAAAATAGCTTTAAAGTTAATAAAACTTTAAATTCTTTTCACATATTTAACTCTTATATATAAAAATTAAATAATGAAAATATTCATAATTTTCTTTCATAGTAAAACTAAATATGAAAACATCATTTTTCTTGGCATTTTATTTTTATTTCCTTAATACTTTCTGCTAACCAAACATAACATTAAAGTTAATAAATTATTTATATATAATACTTCAAACTCAATTCACTTATTATAACTTTTTATATAAAGATTAAATTTTTGAAAATGTATAAGTTTTTTTACTAATTTTAATTATATTTTATTAATTTTCTTTTATATTTTTCACATTACAATCAAACATGACAAAATTATTTTCCTTTATTTTCTTTAGAACTTTCCAAGAACCAAACATAGCCTAAGATTTACTGTACTACAACCTTGAACATGATTAAATTGACCATAGAATGGACTTTACCGATTGATTCTATATAACTTCATGTAAGGAGGGACAAGTTTTGAGAGTTAAAATTGACATGCAAATCAAGTAGCTACAACCAATCAAGGGACTCAAATTTAGCTAAAAGCTTGTTTGACAGTGATTCTAGAAAACATTTTAAACATTTTTACCACTTGAAAACAACTTTTTCGATAAAAGAAAAAAAGAAAAAAAAATAAGTATTAGAAAGATTACAAATACTTCATAGAATTACTACCAAATAGACTTGAAATGTTGAACATAGAACTGCAAATAAGTCACATTTGTGTTTTTGAGTTCCTTGTATCAAACTCAAAATCGTCAATTAATCAAACTTAGAATTTCCATAAACCATACTTATTTGTGTTATTCAACATGATGTCTATACATGTGCATGCGTCATCAAACTTAAAATTATCAATCAAATATAGAATTGTGAATAAGTCATACTTTTGTATATAGGTGTTACTCATGCATCATCAAACTTAAAATTATCAATCAAATTTAGAATTGGGAATAAGTCATACTTTCGTATATAGGTGTTACTCAATGTGATGTGTGTGGATATAAGTTCAATTTAGATAAAAAAAAAATTTGATGAATCATAAAGGAAGTACAGGGTAAGAATTAAATGATTAAAAATATAATTTTAAATCAAAATATGATGAATCATAAAAAGTGCAATGTGAAATGTAATTAAAGAAAATTCAGTTGTTTCAATTTTATTTTCTAACTCTAATAAAGCTTGTTTTACAAATTGGAATAAATATATTTGCAACTTAGAATAACACTCACATGGGAACTAGTTATCAAAACTATGTTTGGAATCCATAAAAAATTCAAAATCCTAGCCACTTACCTTCCATGGATAAAGATCCATTTAAATTATTATGGTGAAGAGATAAGGATTTAAGATAGCTCAAAGTGCCAATAATCGGTGGAATGCCACCCATTAAAATATTGTTCCCTAGATTCAACACCTCCAGCCTACTCAAATATTTTAGTCCTATCAAACAATGGACAAATAGATTAGCATTACGAGCAAACTGAAGATATACTACATGATTTTATTAGAGTTAAGATGCACACTCCTTGCAATTGGGAAGAATTTATATGATTGACCTCAACATTTAGAACCTTGAGTGAGGGTAGGGCACTTAAAATTGGAATTGTTCTCAAATCATTCACTCCAACATCCAGAACTCGTAATTTCTTCAATCCTAGTAAGTCTTGAAGGGCTACATTAATAAATAAATAATATTCATATGTTTTGCTTATGGATTTGAAAGTTATACTTGTAATTAATTTTAGGTTATTGGGCATATAGAAACATGACCAAGAATATCCAATATAATAAAATATTTCAAAATAGTTTTAAATATAACTTAATTATTTGAAGCAAATATTTGTAAATGTTACTGTAGAATCAAAGGGGTAATTAAGATTACCTTAATTATATATTGTGAAAAAAACTAGTTTATGTCAATTTGATTGTGAAAAATTACAATAAAGAATAATGATAGGATGGAGAAAATAAGAGAACAAAAATAAATAGAAATTGTAGAATTTACATAACGATTTACGTTTTCAACCAAAGCCTATATAAATTGGTTCTATTCAATTTGATTAGAAAACAAACTAGTTTATGTCAATTGCAATAAACTTAAAATGCCTAAAATTTGGTATGCAAGCTAGAAGGCATTATAAGCTATTGTAGCTTACTTAAGCCCATCATTCTACTACAACACCTTCCTCTGATTCTCCGTACTTAAATACATTATCTGGAATTTTATAGAAGACAGGTTGTAGCTGGTGTTATTGCTTCCCTGGGCAGCCTATCTTGCTTATGATTTTTATGGTTGGGAGCTGGTGATATTAAATAAGACTTGTCCTGAAATTTATTTATTTGTGTATTTATTTTTGAAATTCTAATTTAGGTTCCTTGCGTTCCTATCCAAGCGAAAAAAATTTGATGCCCCAGGCTTAGTTATAAGAGCCGAGGCCTTATGATTGCATGTGGGCCGTTTGCCAACTCTTGGGCCGGCTATATATAAATGAAAGATTCATTTACATAGCCTAGAGGGAGAGGCCAGGGTATCAAACCCCTAGATGGTGGGGGTACAGAAACTGCAATGACAGTCTTTGGGATGGCTTCTTATTTTTGTTTTAAACCGTCACAATTTTTAGAAAACAATATTGGTATTATAAAATTTTTATTAAACATGAAAAAAAAAAATTAAATCAAAATATAACATCTAAAAAAAAAAACTGCATTTTCCTAGCTTGCACAAAACCCTTTTTCAAATCATAAATTCTTTGAATAAAATTAATGAAATAGACATAAAAACTCTTATTGAGCATGAAAAAGAGTTTTTTGACTTTTTAAAAATCAGACAAACAAGCCCTAAGGCACATAAAAGCTCTTTTGTTTCTTACCACAACTCCTACTCAAATTGCTTACCAATTGCTCAAAAAAGTAACAAGCTAGTTCAAAAAGTATTATAATACACTAATTTCCTGGGGCAACACACAATCTAATCTTAAATTAAAAGTATATAAAGAGAGATGAAAAAAAGATGGAGAGAGGACTAAGAGAATAAATAACAAATAGTTGCAAGAATAATGTTGCCACTTATTATTACTGTTCCAAGTTAAAATTGAAATTTCGTATTTTTGGATTTTACTTAAATTGAGCTAACATATTCAAAAAATTAAGGAACCCATAAAGAAGACAATAAAAGTTGGACTACCCAATAAACTTAATTTAGATTAAGAGTAATATTCATTTTTTTTAAAAAATTAAGAATTAGAGAAATTTTAATGAAATATGAAAAAATATTAGAAAGGTGGTAAATGGAGTGTAAAACAGAGAAGAAAGGTACATTAGTTATAAGGAAAGTGATGTTATCTAATGCCACAAAAATACAAAAGCTTAGTTTTACCTTCCCTAAAATACTAATTTTAAATTTATACAAATATAAAAAATAAACCTTTTTATACCATAAATAAATAAAACAAATTTTTGTTATTTTATTTTCAAATTCTATTAAACTATTGATTGGAAAGCTAAAAATTATATTGATAATCTTTTAATGATCTGTTTTTTTTTTTTTTGTTTTTTTTTAATTCTTTGTATACTAATTAAATACAAAACAAATATTTAAGTAAAATTTTAAATATTTTTAAACACTGCCATATTTAAAAAAGAATCACACATGTATAATTATTTTATTTATATTCTTAAATAAATTGAAATTATGTAGATCATCATTTTATTATGAAAAAAATTAAAGAGATTATTATATATATATATATATATATTAGTTTTTTTTAAATCAAAATTTTGATTGGATATTTCAATCGTGAAATACTTGCACCTACATTTATTATACAAATACCAACCGAACTTGTTCCTCCTTATCTTTACCATTTTCCCCATCTTGTTAATTATTTTTTACAATTTTCATTGAAATTTTACTTTCTACATATCTAAATTATTTTCTCCATTCCACAAGCAAATAATTTATGGTAAATTGATAATCACTTTCTTTTGAATTTTTTTTGTAGACTTTTGAGGATCTGGTGAGCTCTGCCGCAAATAGCTGTGTTCTTTATAATGGGTTGGGCTTTGGGTTCCCCTAAATTCCATATGTGTATCATTCTATTTATAAGGCAGATGTGTATCATTTCTTATTCTGTGAAATTTCTTTTTCACACATAATCAGTGGAATACTACCCATTAAACTATTAAACATTAGATTCGACACCTTCAACCTGCTCAAATATTTTAGTTTTATCAAACAATGATACATAGGTTAGTATTAGGAGTGCACTGAAGATATACCACATGCTTTTATTAGAGTTAAGATGCACACACCTTGCAATTGGGAAGAATTTATATCATTGAAGCTAAGATCCAGAACCTTGAGTGAAGGTAGGGCACTTAAATTTGGAATTGTTGTCAAATGATTCCCTCTAACATTCAGAACTCGTAATTTTTTCAATCTTAGTAAGCCTTGAATGCCTCCTGCAATATTAATAAATAAATAATATTTATACTTATTGCTTGTAGATTTGAAAGTTCCAACTAATTTTTAGATAGCGAGTATAATAGAAACATTGATGAGAATATCCAAGACAATAAAAATATTTCAAAATAGTTACTACAAAATTAAACAAAGAGTAATTGAAATTACCTTAAAATTTTAGCTGAGAATATTTAAGAACTAAAATGAATAAAAACTAGAGTATGAGGATATGGAAAAAAAAATATAATATATATTGTGAAAAACCACGACAAAGGATAATAAAAGGAAGAAGAAAATAAGAGAACAAAAATAAAAAATATAGAATTTACACAATGATTTACGTTGTTCAATCAAAAGTCTATATAAATTGGTTTTATTCAATTCGATTAGAAAACAAACTACTTATGTCAATTGCAATAAAACTTAAAATGCCTAAAATTTGGTATGCAAGTCCAAAGGCATTATTTGTACTATTGCAACTTGCTGAAGCCCATCATTCTACTATAACCCAAATAAGTAACAAGCTAGTTCTAAAAGTATAATAATACACAAGTATAGATAACTGGTCATATTGAGAGATACTTTATTAATGGAATTAAATCATTAAAGCTTGCTTTAGAAAATAATTTTATGAGGATTTGAGGATTGGGCTATTGTTACAATATTCCCCAAGCTAAGTTCATTTGATTATGAAATTCAACTTTATCTAAGTCCAATACATAGTTGACGCATAGGATAAGCATTGAAGGAATGATAGACCCCAACATTCAATCTTATGGGTATACTTTTATTTTAACCATTAATCTTTATTTCACCTCTTTCATTTACTTCCAAATCAAATTCTTTTTATCATTTCATAATTTTTAATATATTTATTTGTTTTTCCTCTTCTCAATGTCACACTCTAAATTCCTCTTCACTGGGAGACACAACACTTAGATGGTATTTGTTTTTAATTTAATACTAAATGTCATTTGCTTTCATACTTTAGACAATTTGGTTTAATTTTTATTTTTTACTTATTGCTTTTTTTAAAATCTTTTTTATTGAATAGAAAAAACCAATTTTCAATTTGTTTTCGAACTAGATAATTTGGTTTAACTTTTTATTTTTTTTCTTATTACTTATTTTTTTTAATTTTTTTTATTGAATAGAAAGAGCCAAAATTAACTTTTTGCTTAATACTAAAAATAACTTTTTAAAACAACCAAAACACAATCTCAATACAACTATCATCCTATTAATATTTAATATTTAATAGAAATAAAATAATAAAAAAACAAATAATTTAATACTTAATACTCTTAAGTTACATTAAATTTTATTTAGATTTAAGTAAAAATACAAATACTATCTTAGTCTTTTATAAATTACTACAAGTGCATCCTTACAGTACTTAGGAAGAAGCCATGCATTGAAGTGCTGCAAACATTCAACTCATATTGGCAATTGTATACTCAACTTCAACTATAGACAATTAAGAAATGCAATTTATCTTTTTCCTTATCAGCAAGGCTACTAAAGAATGGGCAAGAAAGAAACAAGCATTGGAATGTTTTTGCTATATATCATCTCCCTCCTCGTCCAATCTATATCTAGTCTAGATTTTGTGATTTTATCCAACTTTCTATGTGAATTCTTTATTTATTTATCCATATGGTAAAAACACAAATAAGATAGGAGGACTCACTTAACTACGGACATCTCTAATCAACATAGGTAAATAACTAATTTGGTAAATAATAATTTTATTTAATTCTTTTATTAATAATGATGAGAAAGTAAAACTTTCCTCATTACTCCTAATGAATTAAAGTAAAAAGATTTCATCTCTAGCTCCGTAAACAATATTAGAAATAATTAATAACATTAAAACATGTATTTAGAGTATAGAAATGAAGCATGCAGCGTCCACTGTATGGTGACATAAAAAGAAAAAAATGGAGGATTTTAAATTAATCAAAAAATTAATTTTTATTTTTAATTTCTTTCTTCTTTTGAATCAAAATATTTTTTTTCTTCAACATTAGATTAAATGTTGATGATGAAATGGTAATATATTTAAAAAACCATAGGCATGAGAGAGAGCCACCAACCTGTCAAATGGTTGCCATTCAGATCTAATATTTGAAGTTGCTGGAAGGGAAGAAGTAGGGAGGCATTCAAGGACCACTCTCCCAACTCAAAGTCTCTGATGAAACGGAGAGAAAGTCGGATGACTCGGTTTGTTTTGTTATCACATGTGACATATTCCCATCTGCAGCAATCACCAACCTCCCCTCCCCAAGAAGAAAGGGCTGTGCCAGTTGGGTGATTGATGGAAGCTTTAAGTTGCAAAAGACCAACTTTTTCTTCTTCCAAGCACCCTAAACTTCCATAACCAAGTAGTAGACTTAAAAAAGTCCCATAAACTGCAATATACAAACTGGAAGAGACTTCCATCTTTCAGCTTTAAGTTGCTATTGACTGTCGAATGTATATATTCTCATACTTGGGGATACATATTTATAATAAAATTTGCAGTCGCCGAGTTTGAAATTTTCAATGACTAAGATACTATTTGTATAGGACTTTAACCTGATATAAAAAAAATTAAGACGTAGATAAATTTTAATGAAATATGAATTGGTAAATGGAAGTGTAAAATAAACAAAAAAAAAAAAAAGTAATAGAAATAAGGGAAATCATGTTATTTAAGTGCAACAAAAATACATAAGGTTAGTTTACCTTTCCTAAAATACTAATTTTATATTTATACAAAAATGATCAAAGATCAAAAAAGAACTCTTTATACTATAAAGAAATAAATAAAACAAATTATTGCTATTTTATAGTCAAATTCTATTAAACTATTGATTGGAAATCTAAAAATCATTCTGATTATCTATTATTCAACTGGTTTTTTTTTTCTTCTTGTAGTGATTAAATACAAAACAAATATGTAATTAAGATTATAAATATTTTTTAACACTATTGTATTAAAAACGGTTTATAATTTTTATTACTTGTTTTATAATTTTTTTTTATTTTTTTTTAATGTTTCTGTGAGCTTTAATTTTTATTGCAAAAATTAGATTCTATATTTCAATAAAATTCAATCATGAAATCGTTGCACCTACCTTCGTACGAGTGAACATGTTTCTCCTCTTTACTATTTTCCCTATCTTATCATTGAAGTTCTACTTTCTACACGTCTAAATTACTAGGTTCATTCCACAGGTAAATAATCCATGGTAAATTGATAATCACTTTCTTTTGCATTTCTTTTCCAGACTTTTGGGGAGTTGGCGAACTCTATCCCCAAGCATAGTTATCATCTTTATGTCACTCATGGCCCATATTATTCATTCTCTTATTATTGAATTTTTTTTCCACATCTTTGACTTAATCAAATTGATGTTTAGTTCTATCTCCAGCAATGGTTACACAAATTCCATATCTTTCTGTCTTCCACACAAATTTCATCCTTTTAAAAATTTCCATAAACCTTTATATCTAATTCCATCCTCTTAAAAATTTCCACAAACTTTTATGTCAATTTCATAGTTAACCCAATTCCACACAGTAGTCTTCTCTTTCCATCATCAGTAGGGTACTAGAAATCCGTTGAGAGAATTTAGAGTGACAATGAATTTGTGACTCCTTCAATCTGTTGTCATTTTCCTCCTTTTAATTTATGCGTTTTAATTTATAATATTATTTCTATAAATATTATTATTTTTGTTATTATTATAGTTGACAATTAACAATAATAATAACATTTTATAATATTATTATTTTTAATTTTATTATTACTAGTATTATTATTCTTAAAAATGCTATTAATTTTATTATTATTTCAATTTATTCTTTTCTTTTAATGCTTATCATTATTAATGCTACTACTTAGTATTATTTTAAAAAATTATATAATATGACTATTATTACTATGATTCTTAAAAAGAAATATTATTAATTTTGTTATACTCATTGTGATTACTTTTCTTTGATTTAGACTCTCTTTGAAGATTCAAAGTGACTACAAAATTAACTTGAGATTACATAGGTAAATAAGGTTGAGATAATTGGGAATAATGATGTAGAAGGTAAAAAATAAACTTATATGAAAATTTGAGAAAAAAATTAATTTGAAAAAGAAGTTTAAATTGAGAATTTAAAAAGGAATTTAAAAAAAAAAAAAAAAAAAACTCTTTGAATTTTAAAAAACATCTTTTCAAATATTTCCAAAATTTGCTAAGTTTCCTAAATTATTTTCTTAATAAAATATATTTACTAAATCAAGTATAAATCCACTAAGATTTATTTAATATAAATATGCCTCCTGGAAGAGTCCTTGCATGTTTAAGTTTTAAGTAATTATTCTTTGCAAGATTTGAAATTCTTAAAAAGGTGTTCATTTTCATCTTTGGGTTCATGAAATAGATTCATATTCCCTCAAGGTGTTGATGAGTTTACTAAAGAGCACAGTGGTGTATTGCCTCATGAAAGTGGGATTAAGTATAGGTTTTGGGATGTAAGTCTCATGAAGTAATAGTTTTTGCCCACATGGTTTTTACATCCACAAAGTAAGAAGGCTTTATGGATAGTTTTTCACCTATATCCTATGTCATTGTATGTGATTGAAATTCTTGTATTGATTATTAATTTTCAATCTAATTAAAGAATTCATCATAAAAAAAAATAAAATTGGTAAACTTTAGGCTAATTGAATAAAAGACTATCTATCCCTTCACACCTGATCAAGTAATTTCATAAAACAAAATCATAAACCTTCAATTAGTATTAAAGTAGGGGAAAGTTTTAAAATCAATTAACACAATCAAATATACGTTTTTGTTTTTAGGAATAAAAAACTATTTTTCATAATTTAGTTTTAAAATACAAATTTGTTCTTAATTAAAACACTAAAAAAACAATTCTTAAAAGTTATTTTTTAGAACTACTTTCAAAAACACCTCCTTAATCATTTTAGTTATTTTTTGCTACTTTCTAATGATTATTTTAAAAGATAATTATATAAATATAGAAAATGATAAAAATAAAGCATTATAGATAAAAAATTATTTAAAAATATAAAAAAGAAGTTCCCAACAGATTTTTATTTTATAAAATGATTTTTAACATGAGTTTTAAAAGTTTTAATTTAGCAACAGTACAATTCTCTAGGTTTATGTCAATTTCTACCACCTACCTTTATTAGATATAAATACCAGATAAACCATTTTGCCCGTTTTATTAATTCTCTTTTACATTTTTTAGTTACTACTTTCTTCTTTTCCCATTTTGTTTGTGTTCTTTGGTATTCATTTTCTTTTGAATTTTTTTTTCCACTGGCTTTTCAGGAATTCGTTATCGTCTTTATGTCGTTCGTGGCCCACATTATTCATTTTCCTCAATACTTTTCCATTTTTGTTGACTTCAATTGATGTCAACTTCTACCTCTGGCAATGGTTATACTCGCCCAAATCCCACGGATGCTGATCTGTCTTCATGATCATATTTAATTTTTGTGGCCCATAATATTCATAATTTTAAAATTGTCCACAAATTCCACACGTTGTTGTCAGTCTTTGCTGGCTTTACGTTCTCTTTTGACTCCAATGCACTTCATCTTCATCATTAAGAGTAATATTCATAATTTTAATAGGGTACCCACAGTGAATGATAGCTCTAAAGAGAAAAGGTTAATGGAATAGGCAGAAAACTTCAATTTTGTGCCATTGAATTTTTACACTATATACACATAGAGAAGACACAAAAGGGAAACAAAGACTATTCATTTTAGATTAAGAGTAATATTCATTTAAAAAAATTAAGAATTAAAGAAATCTTAATGAAAGATGAAAAAAAAATTAGAAAGTTGGTAAATGGAAGTGTAAAATAGACCAAAAAAAAAAATAGTGCTTTAGAAATAAGGGAAATCATGTTATTTAAGTGTAACAAAAATACATAAGGTTAGTTTACCTTCCCTAAAATATTAATTTATATTTATACAAAAATATCAAATATTAAAATAAAACTTTTTGTACTATAAATAAATAAATAAATAACCTTTTTTAGTTATTTTATGGTTGAATTCTATTAAACTATTGATAGGAGATATAATTTTGATAATATTTTATTCAATTGATTTTTTTTTTCTTAGTGATTAAATACAAAACAAATATATAAATAAAATTATAAATATTTTTAAACACTACCGTACTAAAAACGGTTTATAATTTTTAACTTTTTAAATGTTTTTGTGAGCTTTAATTTTTATTTCAAAATTTAGATTCAATATTTCAATAAAATTCAATGATGAAATCCTTGCACCTACTTTTATACAAGTGAACGTGTTTCTCCTCTTTACCATTTTCCTCATCTTATCATTTAGGTTCTACTTTCTACATGTCTAAATTAATTGGTACATTCCACACGTAAGTAATCCATGCTAAATTGGTAATCATTTTCTTTTATATTTCTTTTTCACCACAGATAGTTGTGTTGTTTATCATCTTTATGTCGCTCATGGCACACATTATTCATTTTCTTATTATTGAATTTTTTTCCACACCTTTGACCTAATCAAATTGATGTTAAGTTCCATCTCCAACAATGGTTATACAAATTCCATGTCTTCTATCGGTCTTCTACACAAATTCCATCCTCTTAAAATTTCCACAAACCTTTATGTCCATTTTATTGTTTACCTAATTCCACACGCTAATCTTCTCTCTCCATCATCAATAGGGTACCGGATAGAATGAAAATGAATTATGACTCCTTCAATCCTTTGTCATTTTTCTCCTTTTAATTTATGCTTTTATATTTCTTTTCCACCATAGATAGCTATGTTGTTTATCATCTTTATGTCGATCATGGCACACATTATTCATTCTTTTATTATTGAATTTTTTTCCACACCTTTGACCTAATCAAATTGATGTTAAGTTTCATCTCCAACAATGGTTACACAAATTCCATGTCTTCTATCAGTCTTCTACACAAATTCCATCCTCTTAAAAATTTCCACAAACCTTTATGTCCATTTCATGGTTTACCTAATTCCACACGCTAATCTTCTCTCTCCATCATCAATAGGGTACTGGATAGAATGAAAATGAATTATGACTCCTTCAATCCTTTGTCATTTTTCTCCTTTTAATTTATGCTTTTATATTTCTTTTCCACCATAGATAGTTATGTTGTTTATCATCTTTATGTCGATCATGGCACACATTGTTCATTCTCTTATTATTGAATTTTTTTCCACACCTTTGACCTAATCAAATTGATGTTAAGTTCCATTTCCAACAATGGTTATACAAATTTCATGTCTTCTATCAGTCTTCTACACAAATTCCATCCTCTTAAAAATTTTCACAAACCTTTATGTCCATTTTATTGTTTACCTAATTCCACTCGCTAATCTTCTCTCTCCATCATCAATAGGGTACCGAATTGAGTGACATTGAATTATGACTCCTTCAATCCTTTGTCATTTTCCTCTTTTTAATTTATGCTTTTATATTTCTTTAACACCATAAATAGTCATGGTTTTTATCTTCTTTATGTCACTCATGGCACGCATTATTCATTCTCTTATTATTGAATTTTTTTCCACACCTTTGACCTAATCAAATTGATATTAAGTTCCATTTCCAGCAATGGTTACACAAATTCCATGTCTTATATCCGTTTTCTACACAAATTCCATCATCTTAAAAATTTCCACAAACCTTTATGTCCATTTCATGGTTTACCCAACTCCACACGCTAGTCTTCTCTCTCCATCATCAATAGGGTACCGGATAGAGTGACAATGAATTATAACTCCTTCAATCCTTTGTCATTTTTCTCCTTTTAATTTATGCTTTTATATTTATTTTCCACCATAGATAGTTGTATTGTTTATCATATTTATGTCGCTCATGGCACACATTATTCATTCTCTTATTATTAAATTTTTTTTCCACACCTTTGACCTAGTCAAATTGATGTTAAGTTCCATCTCCAGCATTAATGGTTACACAAATTCCATCCTTTTAAAAATTTCCACAAACCTTTATGTCCATTTCATGGTTTACCCAACTCCACACGCTAGTCTTCTCTTTCCATCATCAATAGGGTACCAGATAGAGTGACAATGAATTATGACTCCTTCAATCCTTTGCCATTTTCCTCCTTTTAATTTATGCTTTTATATTTCTTTTCCACCATAGATAGTTGTGTTGTTTATCATCTTTATGTCGTTCATGACACACATTATTCATTCTCTTATTATTGAATTTTTTTTCCACAACTTTGACTTAATCAAATTGATGTTAAGTTCCATCTCTAACAATGGTTACACAAATTTCATCCTCTTAAAAATTTCCACAAACCTTTATGTCCATTTCATAGTTTACCCAATTCCACACGCTAGTCTTCTCTCTCCATCATCAATAGGGTACGATAGAGTGACAATGAATTATGACTCCTTCAATCATTTGCCATTTTCCTCCTTTTAATTATTATTATTATTTTTATAAATGTAATTCATTTTTTATTATTATTGTTGATAATTAACAATAATAATAACATTTTATAATATTATAATTTTTAATTTTATTATTACTAGTACTATTATTCTTAAAAATGCTATTAATTTTATTATTATTGCAATTTATTCTTTTCTTTTAATGCTTATCATTATTAATACTATTAGTATTATTTTAAAAAAATTATATAATATGACTATTATTACTATGGTTCTTAAAAAATATATATATATATTATTAATTTTGTTCTATTCATTGTGATTACATTCCTTTGATTTAGACTATCTTTGAAGATTCAAAGTTACTATGAAATTAACTTGAGATTACATTGGTAAGTAAGGTTGAGATAATTGGAAATAATGGTGTCGAAGATATAAAATAAATTTATATGGAAATTGATGATAAAATTAATTTGAAAGGAATTTAATTTTTTTTAAAAAATATCTTTGAATTTTAAAAAACATGTTTTCAAATATTTCAAAATTTTCTAAGTTTCCTAAATTATTTTATTAATAAAATATATTTTCTAAATCATGTCTCAATCCATAAGGCTTATTTAACATAAATATGCCTCTTGGAAGAGTTCTCATAAGAAATCATAAACAATAACATGTCATTTTTCACTACAAAATAAAATTTGTCATGTCACTTTTCACACATTTTTCATAAAAATAATTATGGTAAAAAGTCACTTTTTTATATTAAAAAATTTATGGTTAAAGATCACCTTTTTACCATGAAATATAATTTCTAAGGAAATTTATTTTATTACAAAAAAAATTATTCTTATGCATCTCTATTTTAGTGACATTCTGAAATCTCATCCTAACAAATCTAAAGACAAGGAATGGTGAAGGTAGTGAATGGTGATAATGCTGAATTTGGCTTGTGAAAGTTGAGGTTCTTTGGTAGAAAGCCGAGTGAGTCAGGGAGGCAAGTAAAATAAATAGAAGAGGTGTTGAATATAGTAATGGATTTCTGTCATCTAACAAGGCTGTTGAAAGGAAGCAGGCGTAGCAACACTAGCCATAAAGAAGAAAATTACAGAGTTTTTAATAACGTCTAAAACATTTATACAGTGTAACATATACCAGCATGTGGTTTTAATGTACTTTTTCTTTGATTTTTTTCCCTCCCTCTTTTTGGGATTTTAGGTAGTTTGATCCCTATCTAAAAACCTTCTCTCGCATCCATATCAAGCAAATTATGTTTTCCTTTTCCTTTTCCTCTTCCTCTTCTAACACAAGTACAATAAATTTTGTTTTGTAAGGAAGTATTCTGAGCCCACAAGCAAATAGTAATAGAATAAACGCTTGACGATGAATTACCTATCCCCCTTATCCAACAGCCCATCAGATAACATGCCTGAAGGTGAGGTTAATGCGGGTTGCATCTCCTTTAGCACACTTGGGGACTAAGTGGACCCAGTCTCTCCAAGTGCAGCCTCTCATCACCAACATTGATCCATGCTTTAGTGTGAACTAATGATGATCAACAAATGCAAATGAGATAATCAAGAAGTAAAAAGAAGCATTAATATACCTTGGGATGGTTTACTAGGTTTTCTCTTCAAGAAGAACTCACGTTCACAACCAAAAAGAAATAGATGCAATTTCCCAGGTTGAACCATAAAGCTTTCATCATCAGAATGCCAACCCACATAGTTGTTGCTATCTTTATCTCTTCAAGAAATAAGGCATTAGCTTGGCAATGAAGTAGACTATTGAAACACAAATTAACATAATAAGAGGAAGCAATAAATAAGGAGATTTGAATAAGAAGAAACAATGAATAAGCATTCTTACCACATCCAAGATATCTTGAAGTGAAGGATAATCATCCCAAATATAGGCATGTCGCCGGTATCCACTATAACTTAATTCTGGCAATCCTACACTTGCAACAAGAACAGGGTCTCTAGGCTGCAGAGAAAACTATAATATTAAAAACTATTATTTGTTGTTGATATCCTACAAAATAAACATAAAAATGACACATAAAAAGAACTAAATTTTTAAAAAAAGTACAAGAAAATAAATGGAGGGAAGGAATAAATAAATAAATAACAACCTTGGTGCCTTGGTGGATTTACTCCATGAATCAAGAATATCTGAGAAAGAACCCATTAGACGAACACGAGGACCACCACTTAGAAGTTTGGAACAACTTTTACAACAAATATGGGAACCAATTAATAGAATATAAAAGTTAGAAGTTTGTGCAGAATTGAAAGCATAGAGTTACAATCAAAAACCTGGCTGCGTGCCCTGAATATTGCATTCTCATTAGATCCCACAACTTGCATAAAAAGAACAGTATATTTCACTGAAATGCATTCTCATTGCTCCACACGTTTGTAATTCAATGAAATGCATTGTTTGATTTTGAAATATATAAAAGGGAAAAAAAAGCAATATAGCCAAAAAAAATTACAGTGGTTTTACATGCATAAAGATAAGCCATTCCTCCCTACAATCTCACGCAAAAATAAATAAATCAATAAATACAAATGTATCTCTATTCCAGTTTCCACTAAGAGGACATTACTTTGTACCTACTAAGCTGAACAGCTTCATGGTACAAACTGTTCATTGGCTCCAAAACATATGTATAAAATGATTATATAAGAAATTAAGAATCTTAAATGGGTGAGAAGTAAGCAAAGATTTAACAGAAAATGAATGCTTTATTGGAAAATATAGCAGCCATGTGGGGACAAAAGGACAAGACAACTTTAATGTGCAACATAGAGTAAAATCATGAAAAGAAACAGATAGATTTTCCTTTACTTTCATTTTCTTTTCCCTTGCTATGAGGTGCAATAGACACAAAGCGGAGACCAACAATATAGGTGGGTTAAGTAAGTGACAAAATGCAATGAAGCTTTTTTTCATCAGAAAACTATAACCCAACAAAGTGGAATACAGAATAGAATTCGTTACTTTACCCTAAGTTGGGGTTAGGCCTTGTTATGTAGCAAATTAAGCTTAGAAATGCGAGATAACATCAGTGCATCATTGTCTCAAGTTAATGAAGTAACTTACCAACTGAAATAGATTCCTTTTTGTAGACTGTCATAAGAAGATCAATGGCTCCCTGTCAGAGAATCAGCACCAAGTAAAAATTCAGTCATAAAACCGATAAACAAGAAGATATCATGTTATCTAGATCCAGGTTGAGTACAAATATAAGAATATATCATTTTTCAAATGTATTGTTTCCGTTCATCCAAGGAAGAGAGTTCAATGTAGAGTTCAATGTTATTTAAGAGCTTCTACATCAAGCCTTGGTGCTGCATCATCTTCATTTATGTGAGGAATCAAGGCCAGGAACCCTTGAGCAGTCCACTTAAACTTGAAATTAATAGTAAACATGATCAATAAACATCTCAGCACATGCATGAGTTAGTGTATCAGAGAAATTAATACAAAAAAGAGATTGTAAGTTAAACAATATATTTCACTATTTCAGTGAGCTGTTATTTCAAGCCAAAGCAAAATCCAACTGAAGTTCTAATTATACATCACAGGACCATATGGCTGGAGCTTAAGGGCTGGGAACAGTCTCAAGACAAGCTTGGGCTCTGTTTTGCATTTCCAGCTGATCTGAGCTTAATAAGATAAGAAGTTCTAATCACAAATAGTTACTTCCATTTAAAATTTTAAAAATAGAATTTGGAAAGCAAATACAAGTCTTGGAATTGGCACAAGTGATTCATTACTTTAATTGAAGTTAGAAAATGACAGTTTCATTTTAAATAGTACAAATGCAGATATTCTCATTTTGTTCAGTTGAACCAAAAGTTAACCGGATTGAGGACTTGTTGGTGACATTAATAATGAAACAAACAAAAATCCTTACCTTAAGCTCCTTGTACATGAATCATCTCTACAATCTCCTACATGAACCTATAATAAACAGTTAAATTGAACAATTAGCACAGAAGCAGAGACAGAGTCCTCAAATGTTGATCGCTAGCTCAATCTGCTTTACCTAGTCATGATCACTAATCCAATTCCTCGTGAGTCACTCACCCAACATCTTCCTATAACTATACACTAATGAAGAGTTTTGAAACCAGTCAAACACATGAAATTTCTATCTTTGTTCCTAGTGAATTCCAAATTCAAAGCTAAATCAAGCAAGGTACAAGGAGTGAACAGTTTGAAAATACTGATAGTAGAATGGAATTTGAGAACAAGCAAATGAGATCCAATCACAGAAAAATGGAGAAATGAATGTTAAATTAACTTATAAATACTGTCCATCATTATATCTATATTTAGAGAAAAACATTTTCATTAATTTGTTATATCTCATCTTTTGCTTCCAAGGATAAGGAAGAAAGAAAAAGCCCGTATGAATTTTCAATAAGGTGGCATTGTTATGTACTCTCGAATCATGGTAGGTGAAAATTTTACAGTCCAAAATCTTAATTACTTTTTTCATATTTTTTCTGTATCTAAACTTTTTTTACAGAAGAAATCATTCCCGAATAGCAGAGAACCTTGATCTAACATAAATTTCAGCCCAAGCTATAATTCAATCTGGCAATAGTTCGTTGTTCGAAGAGAAGCGTGAGGGTTCAAAACTTCCAACATTCCCAATTTATAAAGCACTTAGAGAAAAATCGGACCCCCTGTTTCGGTTCCAAGAAAACGCAGATTTTATTAGAGAAAAAAAAAAAAACACAGCACACAGACATTTTGATTACTATGTCATCTTTCTCACTTTCTTTACTGCCAACAATCCAAAAGAAATTAAAAAAATTAAAAAAAAAAAAAAAACACTTAGAACCCTAATGGTGAAAATTTTACGATTCAAAATTTTCCATCGTCTTATCACTATTTTCTCGGCATCCAAACTATTGTATCTAGATTAAAAGTCGATGGAGACTCAATTGGAAACAGAGACTGGAACAGTACCTTGAACTCGGAGATCAACCGAAACGCAGGGTTTTGGAGAAGGAATGACTGAAAGCTTTTGTGTAAAGAGATGGGGCTTCTTCAGCTGCAAGTAAACCCTAAATCGGAGTATAACATCAGTTCAGTCAGGTTATGAATTTCTGGACTATTGGGATGTAACCTGGAAGTGCCGTCTCATCTGATGCTTGCTCAACCCGTCGACTAAATGGATTTTAAGCGGTCTGAAAATCAATTAATAATGTATTTTAAGTCCTTTTATTTATATTTAATGTTTTCTTTTTAAAATTAAATACATTTAATCATATTTCTCTCATTTCAAAAATATTATATTTATATTATAAAAATAAAATTAACTTCCCCTTTATTTTTCTTTGCATTTTCATTATGAGTCACGGTCCTTGCTTATACATAATATGTTCATATAAATTCTTAAAATACCAATATGTTTATTTTTTACCATGTTGAATTTAAATTTATAAATATAAAAATTATTCATTTTTTACTGTATTGAATTTAAAATTATGAAATATAAATTCATTAAAAAATATATATGTTGCATGTTAGTAAAATTTATTTAACATAAATAAAAATTTATGACAAGATTTTATAGAAATTATTTACCATAAATTGATATTATGATTAAATTTATTTACCATAAATAAAACCCAATGTCTATTTTTTTGGGACATTAATTTCCTAGGTTATAAATAAGATCCTGCATGCACTAAACAAAAATGTGGGATTTCACTAATTCAGTTTCTTAATAACATATCAAGGAATCAATATGTTAGGGTAAAAGAAAAAAATCCCACCTCCTCATCACCTACCACAATAAAAGAGGCTGATCTAGAAACTTCTAAATGTTGCAATAAAGCATAAAATTATTCAATAGCAAGTACAGTTTAAAAACCAACAAACATAATGGTTGTGCGATAAATTTATTGTGTGTATCCCACTTAGATATCCCATTTCAGGAGGAATAGGAACCGTCAATTTGTTACCTCAAAGATTCATTCCAGACATGAAGTGCAGAATGCTTCCGGAATAAGACTCAGACCTACTTTTTGATATGAATTCCCCCACATCACCCTCACCATATTCAGCATCTCCGACCCCAAAAAGGAAACGGAAATAAGAGAGTTCTTCCTCGTATGAGTACATTGGTAAGGAAAGATTTGCCGCCCACACATAATCAACATTTCCAAATTCCTCGTATGTTACGAGGGAGCGATCTTCTGAAAGAACATATGGTATCAATCCTGTTAATTCATTGCTCTGCAATTGTAAGTACTTCATGGTTGGCAGATTGGCACAAAGAGGTATCAGGTATGGACGCTGGACTAATTTTGTTCTCTAAGAGGTCCAATAATTCTAGGGAGGAACTTTCCAAAAGTACTCCCTCCGAGATCTCTCCTGAGAGATTATTGTTTTCCAAAAATAGATTCTAATATGGATATCATAAGTAGTGGGGAAAATTTATATACCCAATCATGACAAGGAACCAAGAAATGGTCACCCCCCTTGCTTATATTCTAATATGGATATTTATTCGCTACAAAGTGACCAATCGTGGAATCCATTTACCATACATAGTATTCTGGAGGCTCGTAGATAAAATGAACGATTTTAGCTAAACTCATGGGGATGTAGAATGCATCCGCCTCGTTAGGATGAGGAGCCAAAAAATGACTCGTTCCATGAATTTCCCTTCCATCGCCTAGATGTCATTGGATGGTCCATCATGCATTAGGGGTTGATCTCCTTCTCTGTATGCCCATATCTTGAATCTTTTCTCCATCTCTATATGACTCCTATTATATAATTGAAAAAAATTAATTGTGTCAAAGTCGATTCAGTTGAACAATAATAATAATAATAATGTTTGAAAATAATTATCGTAAAAACATTTTTAATTTGTTGTGTTATTGTTAATAACAATCTATAGAGAACATGTTGGTCTTTAGATATAATAATAATAAAAAAGTGCTTTTTAGTCTTACCTTTACATAATAAAATTATAAATTTTAGAAAGAAAAAAAAACTTAATAAGATACACACATTTTTTATTTTTTATTTTTTATGTAGAACCTATTTGTATTTGGATATAAACTAAAAATGTATAATTTTTGGAAAAAAAAAAAAAACTTCACTAAAAATCCATTTGAGAGTGGTTTTAAAAAAGATTTAAAGTATTTAATTTCTAATACTAAAAAGCGTCTGCTTACAAAAAAAAATTGGATGCTTAATAAATTTTTGAACACAAAAAATTTAAAGAATCACTTGAAGTGATTCCTTGACAATTAATGGTATGTGATTCTTTCAAAATTCATTTGTTTTTGTTATTACAAAAAACACTATGAAAGTATTTGTTTTTTTTAGTTTATACTTAAAAGTGTTTATGATAAAGATGCAATTAATAAGAACTCCACACATAAAATCATTTATTTATTTATTGTTGAAAAAGAGCTTCAATAAGTAGGAAGTGCTTATAACCCTTCACTAATCATTTCAGCCTATAAAAGAGTTATTTAAATAATTGATAAATGAGATTTTTAAAAAAAAAAAAAATAGAAGAAGGAGATTAAGAGAAAAATAAAAAGATGGATTTTAGTAATTGTAGTTTTTATTTAATAAAAAGCACATGCATGTAAAGTAGGTGTATTATGAGAATAAGAAAAATATATAATTTCATAATGGTAGAAATTGAGAAAGAAAATATGATATTTAATTAACTGATAGAATGCAATTATTATGTTTTATACACCATTTGTGTCATAACAACAACAGTGTTCAGATATTTTTAGATTTTCTTTCTTGAAAGAATGATAATTGCATTTTGTTTAAAATTTTAGGCCTCCACCTATGGGCATGGTCAATGTAGGAATGTCCCAGATTCCTGCCAACCAGGCAGTTCAAAACATGAGAAATCCTTACCCAGCAGTTGTGAGCAATTATT
Source organism: Vitis riparia (assembly GCF_004353265.1). NCBI lineage: Eukaryota > Viridiplantae > Streptophyta > Magnoliopsida > Vitales > Vitaceae > Vitis > Vitis riparia. The sequence continues at coordinate 14,181,074 of NC_048441.1, read as the reverse complement.
CTCATCTATCCTCAAACTTGCCCGCTGACCATGGCTTTGATACTTACCTAAGTCATTTCAATTCATCACACAGCAACTTTAATAGAGATTAAAAGCCGAATAAAAAAAGAAGAAAAATTGTCAGCAAACAATAACTATGCATAATGCCTAACAAGTCACTCTTCACTGATGTATACACATTGGATGTTATCTTGGTATTACTCTTAAATCTCTGTGCTCTACTTAACCATCTGTCTCTCATATCTTCTTGGCAGTCTATATAATATACCCACAATAATTTTTACAAAGGGTATGACCTAAAATATTTATAAAAGTATTAAGGAAATTATATGTTAGTTATTGTATGATTATCTTGACATAATTAGCTGATTGTATAGGAGCATAATTAGCCTTATATTTCTGATTATGTAGCTATAATTTAGGAGAAGATTAGATCAAACAAGTGTATATATATACTACATTCTATTAATGAGAAAAGTATCCAATTTGAAGCCAATCTCTTTATTCTTGTTATGGTATCAGAGCAAGAACAACAAACCACCATGGCTGGCAGTCAGAAGGCTTCTGGATCAGAAAACAAGACCATCGATCCTTCACATCCCCTCTATATTCATCATTCAGATCAACCAGGCCATGTTTTGGTGCCCATCAAATTAAATGGGGTCAACTATCAATCATGGAGCAAAGCAGTTATTCATGCCCTTACTGCCAAGAAGAAGATCGGCTTCGTCGACGGGACAGTTGAAGAACCATCGCAGGAAGATGAACCCTTTATGTTTGAACAGTGGAATCAATGCAACAGCATGATACTTTCTTGGCTAACTCATGTTGTTGAATCGGACATTGCTGAAGGAATTATCCATGATAAAACAGCACGCGAAGTGTGGGTTGATTTACGCGACCAGTTTTCTCAAAAGAATGCTCCAACGGTTTTTCAAATACAGAAATCAATCGCCACCATGTCACAAGGAACGATGACAGTAGCTGCATATTTTACAAAGATCAAAGCCTTATGGGACGAGCTTGAGACATACCGTTTCCCGCTGACCTGCAACCAACGGCAAGCACATCTCGAGCAAAGGGAGGAAGACCATCTTATGCAATTTCTAATGGGTTTGAATGAGTCATATAAGGCAGTGAGATCCAATATTTTGATGATGTCGCCATTGCCCAATGTCCGTCAAGCATACTCTTTAATTGTCCAGGAAGAGATGCAACGGCAAGTTTCTTCTGAGCCAACCGAGAATTTCTCAATAGCTGCCGCAGTCCCGGGAAAATGAGGTAATCCAAGACAGAAAATGTGTGACCATTGTAACAGATCCGGACATACCATAGATGAATGTCGGACTCTTAAATTTCACTGTAAGTTCTGTGATAAAAGAGGTCACACGGAGGATAGATGCCGACTGAAAAATGGGAGCAATAACAAAGCGGGGCAATTCCGAGGACAACGTCCTTTTGGTCGTGGGAATCAGCCCTCAGCAAACGCGACAGAATCCCAGGAAATGTCTGATTTGACTTCTTCTAGTACAGTCCAGGGGTTCACTACAGAACAAATACAACAGTTGGCTCAAGCAATTCGTGCATTAAATCACAGTAATTCCGATAATATTGAAGCATATGCAAATGCTGCAGGTTTGATTCCATCAACTCTTGTGTCTGTTAATTCTAGTAGTACAAGTTCTTGGATTTTGGATACAGGTGCCACGGATCACATCGTTTCCCACATGTCTCTTTTCACTGATCTCAAACCTTCTAATGTCACAACTGTTAATTTACCAAATGGTGCAGCATCACCAATAACACACACTGACACCGTTATTTTTTATTCCCAATTGACCCTTAAAGATGTTTTATGTGTCCCATCCTTTAACTTGAATTTAATTTCGGCTAGCAAACTCGCAAAAGATCAGAATTGCTGCATCATATTCTTTCCTGACTCTTGTATTTTGCAGGACTTGGTTTCGGGGAAGAAGATTGGCTCGGGTAAACAGCGTGGTGGTCTATACTACATGCATCCATCAACAAATAAATCGGTTGTCTTTCATGTTTCTCAACCGTCTGACTTATGGCATTTACGCCTGGGTCATCCCTCTTTTTCTCGTTTTAAATTATTATCAAATTTGCTTCCAGATATTCATAAAGAATTAGGAAATCATTGTCCAATTTGCCCACAGGCTAAGCAAACACGCTTGCCCTTTCCCAAAAGTTCAATAACTACAAAATTTCCTTTTTCTCTTTTACATTGTGATGTCTGGGGTCCTCACAAAATTCCTGCACATACTGGTTCACTGTTAGGCCACCTGTGCACTTCACCTACACTAGGCGTAAGAATAATTTTGGAATTGCAAGCAGTAGCTGACGTGGAAGGAATGATTGCAAATTCTGTTAGAAAGGAGGTGTTGGGTATTTGGTTGAGATTTTCTGTTAGGACCAGAGGGGTGAAGGGAATAAAAGGTGAGGTGGGATTTGGGGGAGGGGATGAAAAGAATGATATAGAATTGGGCTTGCCCATTTGGGAGAGAACTAAGCCTCTCGAAAGCTTGGATATTTCATTTCAGACATTAATACAGAAATACCTGTTATTCCTCTACTTTTTCTCTGCGTTTTCTGGTTAATTTCTTGCCTTGTGTGTATCAAATTGGTATCAGAGCGGTAACGAACTTGAGAAAATGGCTAGTAAAAACATGGCTCAGCGTATGGATTCTATGGAGGAGGTAATTGCAGCAGTGCAGGAAGAATTTCGGCGTGAAGTGGGTACGCTAAAGGAGGAGATGCAGAATCTGAATCACAGATTCGAGCAATTCATCAAATTGCAAGAAGACGTTGTACGGGCTGGAGGAATTTCTTCTGGGGAAAATAAGGTAGACAGACCTTTTATGGGGGAGGTTCATGGGTCAGATGGCAGCTCTGGTTCCGCCGGATTTCGCCATGAATCCCGATTTCGGAAGCTCGAAATGCCTCCGTTTGTCGGAACGAATCCGGATGGATGGATTCTCAAGGCGGAGCGATATTTTGCATTTAATCGGGTAACAAATGAAGAGAAACTTGAGGCTGCAATTATGGCTTTTGAAGGTGATGCACTGCTTTGGTATCAGTGGGAAAACAGGAAAAGATCCATCGTTCTTTGGGAAGAGATGAAGATGCTTCTCTTGAAGCAGTTTCGAACAACCCAGGCCGGCACTCTTCACGAGCAATGGTTAGCCCTGGTTTAAGACGGAAGTGTACAGGATTATCGCCGGAGATTCATCGAGTTGTCGGCGCCATTAGAGAACATTTCTGATGAAGTAGCTCTGGGTAATTTCATTAACGGGCTGAAGCCAGAAATCAGAGTGGAGGTTAGGATTCTGGAACCCAGCAATTTGGGCCGGGCCATGGACTTGGCCCAAAGGATTGAGGAAAAATTGTGGATCACTAAAGCCCATAAACCCTTTAGTGGGGTTACAAGAGCAAGAACAGGGACTTCACGGGGCAGTATTGTGCCCTCTGAAGCCTTCCGATCAATTTTTAGGGCAAATCATTCGGAAGCCAAGATCGCCGGGGAAGTAAGGAGACTTTCTAATTCGGAGCTACAAAAGAAACGAGAGAAGGGATTGTGCTTTCGGTGTGATGAAAAATGGGGACCCGGGCATCGCTGCAAGAAGAAAGAACTAAGTGTTCTTCTCAGACATGACGCCGATGAAGAAGAATCGAGTCAGATTGACGTTACGGAAGAGGCAGTGGCTGATTTGGAGGCGGTTGAACTTAATCAAGTGGCGGAAGTTTCGCTCAGCTCTGTTGTGGGATTAACTACCCCAAAAACTATGAAATTAAAGGGAATGGTGGGTGAGCAGGAGGTGGTGGTCTTGATCGATCCAGGTGCAACCCATAATTTTATATCTTTAGATTTGGTTAAAAGAATACAGTTGCCTATTGATGACAGTGAGGAATATGGGGTTACTATGGGGACCGGAACTGCTGTCCGTGGGAGAGGATTATGCAGAGGGGTAGCTCTTCATCTACAGGGGATTGATGTTGTAGAAGAATTTTTACCACTAGGGTTGGGAAGTGCTGATGTGATTTTGGGAATCAAATGGCTTGAGACCTTGGGTATGACACATACCAATTGGAAAACTCAAGTAATGAAGTTTAGGCTGGGTAATGAATTTGTTACTCTACGTGGGGATCCTTCACTGGGGAAGACACTAGTGTCTCTAAAGGCTATGATGCGAACCATCAAGCATGAGGGCACTGGAATTTTAGTGGAGTTGAATCAGTTAGAAGGCTTGGGTGAAGAAAAGTCCGATGTGCCACCATTTCTACATCAGATTTTGGCAGATTATGCAGAAGTTTTTTACATGCCCATGGGACTACCCCCTATTAGAGGACATGAACATTCCATTGTACTCAAAGACGACAGCCAACCGATTAGTGTTCGTCCGTATCGCTATCCTCATGCCCAAAAAGACGAAATTGAAAGATTAATCAAGGAAATGCTTGCAGCTGGAATAATCCAAGTCAGTAACAGTCCCTTTTCAAGTCCAGTTCTGCTTGTTAAGAAGAATGATGGGTCTTGGCGATTTTGTGTGGATTATAGGGCATTGAATAAGGTAACAGTACTAGATAAGTATCCAATTCCAGTAATAGATGAGTTACTAGATGAGTTACACGGTGCAAAAATTTTCTCTAAGTTAGACTTGAAGTCGGGTTATCATCAAATCAGAGTTAGTAGCCAAGATGTTCACAAAACAGCTTTCGGACTCACGATGGGCATTACGAATTCCTCGTCATGCCCTTTGGGCTCATGAATGCCCCTACTACTTTCCAATCCTTGATGAATGATGTCTTCCGGCCCTACCTTAGGAAGTTTGTCTTGGTATTTTTCGACGACATCCTGATTTATAGTCCTTCTGAAGAGTCCCACCAGCAGCACCTAAAACAAGCTCTAGAGATTCTACAAGCTAACCGCCTCTTCGTCAACCAAAAAAAGTGTGAATTCGGGAAAACTGAGGTGGCTTACTTAGGCCATATCATTTCTGGACAGGGGGTAGCAGCAGATCCTAGCAAGATTCAGGCCATGCTCTCTTGGCCAACCCCCACCACTTTGAAAGCTCTAAGGGGATTTTTGGGATTGACAGGGTATTATCGGAAGTTTGTGGCTGGGTATGCCCGCATTGCTTTGCCATCGACTGATCAATTAAAGAAGGATAAATTTGGGTGGAATTCGGAAGCTGCTGCAGCCTTTGAAACACTTAAGCAAGCCATGACCTCAGCCCCTGTTTTAGCGTTGCCCGATTTCACCAAACCCTTTATCATAGAGACAGATGCCTCTGGATTTGGTTTGGGTGCTGTTCTTCTCCAGGACCAGCAGCCAGTGGCTTATTATAGCCAAGTTCTTGGTTCCCGAGCTCGCCTTAAGTCTATATATGAGAAGGAATTGATGGCCATTGTATTTGCTGTTTTGAGGTGGCAGCCATATCTACGTGGAAGACGGTTCATTGTGAGGACAGATCAGCTGAGTTTGAAGTTCATTTTGGAGCAGCGAATAGTTGGGGAAGAATACCAAAAGTGGGTTACTAAACTCATGGGGTATGACTTCGATATACAATACCGTAGTGCGGCAAGCAATCTAGTAGCAGATGCTCTCTCCCGTGTATCTGATCAAGTAGAGTGTACTACCTTAGTAGTACCTCAGTGGCAGCATTGGGACACTTTACGGACAGAATTGGCAGAGGATGATTTTTTGAAGAAATTAAAGGACAACATAACTTCGGGCACTCAGTCTCATGTTGGGTTTACTGTGGAACAAGGGGTATTGTTTTACAAGAATTGTCTCGTTATTCCACGGACATCTAAGCTCATTTCTACTCTAATTGGAGAGTTTCATACCACTCTAGTTGGGGGCCATTCAGGGGAAACAAAAACTTATCACCGCCTTGCAGCTAAGTTCTATTGGGTTGGTATGCGTAAGGATATAGCCAAGTTTGTTCGGGAATGCTTGGTTTGTCAGCAGCACAAGTATTTGGCCACCACACCTGCTGGGTTCCTATAGCCCATTCCTCTTCCGGCGCAGGTTTGGGATGAGATCACACTTGATTTCATTGAAGGGCTACCTCGTTCGGAAGGTTTGGATGCAATCTTGGTAGTGGTGGATCGACTTAGTAAATATGCTCATTTTATCGGCTTAAGACACCCATTTACAGCCGTCTCGGTCGCTACCATTTTCACTCATGAAATTGTGAGACTTCATGGCATTCCTCAATCCATTATTTCTGATCGGGATAGAGTATTCTTGAGCAATTTCTGGAATGAGTTGTTTAAGTTGCAAGGGACTTCTCTTAAGCGTAGCACTGCCTATCATCCACAAACTGATGGCCAAACGAAGGTTGTTAATCGATGTCTAGAAACTTATTTGCGCTGTTTTGCTTCTGATAAGCCGCGTAGTTGGGCTGGATGGTTGGCTTGGGTTGAATATTGGTACAATACTTCATTTCACTCCTCCACTTGTTGTACCCATTTCCGTGCTTTGTATGGTCGCGATCCACCCTCTCTCATCCGTTATGAACGAGGCACTGCGTTGGTGTCTATTGTAGATCAGCTTTTGGATGATCGAGATGCTGTCTTGGATGATTTGCGCATGCATTTGTTACGGGCGCAACAGCGGATGAAGCTGCAAGCTGATACCAAGCGTCAACATGCAGAATTTCAAGATGGTGACTTAGTTTTTTTGAAGCTGAAACTATATCGGCAGTGTTCTCTTGCGCAGCGAAAGTTTGAAAAATTAGCTGCTCGATATTATGGTCCTTTCAAGGTTCTGCAGCGTATTGGCAAGGTGGCTTATAAGCTGGAGCTTCCCCCAACAGCAGCAATCCATCCTATTTTCCATGTCTCTCAGTTGCGACCTGCACATGGAGTCTCCTCTTCTTCACCAGTTTTACCTCCACAATTAACTCCTGAACTTGAACTTGTTGTGGAGCCGGATTTATTGCTAGATGTTCGTCCGAAAGCTCAAGGCCAGCCGGGTGAAGTTGAAGTGTTGTTGAAATGGAAGTCTTTGCCAGAATATGAAGCCACTTGGGAAGATTTTCATTTGATTCACCAACAATTTCCTACTTTCCACCTTGAGGACAAGGTGAAAGTTTGGGGGGGAGGTAATGTTAGGCCACCTATGCACTTCACCTACACTAGGTGTAAGAATAATTCTGGAATTGCAAGCAGTAGCTGACGTGGAAGGAATGATTGCAAATTCTGTTAGAAAGGAGGTGTTGGGTATTTGGTTGAGATTTTCTGTTAGGACCAGAGGGGTGAAGGGAATAAAAGGTGAGGTGGGATTTGGGAGAGGGGATGAAAAGAATGATATAGAATTGGGCTTGCCCATTTGGGAGAGAACTAAGCCTCTCGAAAGCTTGGATATTTCATTTTAGACATTAATACAGAAATACCCATTATTCCTCTACTTTTTCTTTGCGTTTTCTGGTTAATTTCTTGCCTTGTGTGTATCATTCACGTTATTTCCTTACAATTGTTGACGATTTTTCTCGTTGCACATGGATTTTCCTTATGCATCATAAGTCAGAAACACAATCTTTGTTAACTAATTTTGTGCAATTCGTCAAAACTCAATTCCACACAGATGTTCAAACGGTAAGAGTGGATAATGGCACAGAATTTATTCCTCTTCGCATCTTTCTTCAAAATAAAGGAATCGAACTTCAAACCTCTTGCATTTACACTCCGCAACAAAACGGAGTTGTAGAACGCAAACATCGACACATTTTAAATGTTGCCCGTTCTCTCATGTTTCAATCAAATGTCCCACTTGAGTTTTGGGGGGAATGTGTTTTAACAGTCGTTTATCTGATAAATCGCATTCCGACTCCATTGCTCTCAAACAAATCACCATTCGAGGTCTTATATAATCGGCCTCCTTCACTCACACATTTGCGAGTTTTTGGTTGTGAATACTATGTAACCAATGTTCACCCCAAACAGAAATTTGACCCTCGGGCATCTATTTGTGTTTTTTTGGGGTATCCACATGGAAAAAAAAGGCTATAAAGTACTCGATTTGCAAACACAAAAAATATCAGTCAGCCGAGATGTATTCTTTCGGGAAAATATTTTTCCTTTCCATTCTCGTTCTTCTCAATCTCAACAACATTCACCTTCTCTTCCTTTACCGCTTCCCATTTCTTTCGATTCCACACCTCAGTCGATATCTCTTCCTCGTTTTTCTCCAAGTTCCACTCCTCCCTTGTCGCATCACAATCCTGTATCATCTCCACCTTCCTCTAATACTGATGTTCCCGAACTTTTATCCCCAGAATCAGTTGCGTCACCCTTACCTTCTTCTCCATCTCCTTCTTCGCTTTCTTCCCCACCTTCCGTGCCCTCAGTACCCTCCAACACGTCAGCCCCTTCCCCCACCCATGAACCTCATCTTCGACGTTCCACTCATCATATTCAGCCTCCTGCCTGACACCACGACTATGCCATGTCTGCCCAGCTTAATCATTCTTCCACGCAATCAAGTTCTCGTCAAGGTACAAGGTATCCCCTCTCTTCTCACCTTTCTTTCTTTCGTTTTTCACCCCATCACCGTGCTTTTTTAGCTCTTTTGACAGCCCAAACCGAACCTTCATCCTTTGAACAAGCTGACTGTGATCCACGTTGGCGCCAAGCCATGTCCACCAAACTTCAGGCTCTAGAACAAAACAACACTTGGGAGATGGTCCCTCTTCCTTCGGGACACAAACCCATTGGCTGCCGCTGGGTGTACAAGATCAAATACCATTCTGATGGAACCATTGAACGCTATAAAGCCCGTTTGGTTGCCAAGGGCTACACACAGGTCGCCGGTATCGACTATCAGGAAACCTTTTCTCCAACTGCCAAACTCACCACTCTTCGCTGTTTGCTGACTGTCGCAGCTTCCAGAAATTGGTACATCCATCAGCTTGATGTGCACAACGCATTCCTTCATGGCAATTTACAAGAAGAGGTTTATATGACTCCACCTCCTGGTCTTCGCCGACAGGGGGAGAATCTGGTATGTCGGCTTCGCAAATCTATTTACGGTTTGAAACAGGCATCACGCAATTGGTTCTCAACTTTTACAGCTACTGTTAAGTCTGCGGGTTACATACAGTCCAAAGCAGATTATTCACTTTTTACTAAATCCCAAGGTAACAAGTTCACTGCTATTCTCATTTATGTTGATGATATTCTATTGACTGGTAATGATTTGCATGAAATCAAGATGCTTAAGACTCATCTGCTCAAGCGTTTTTTTATTAAAGACCTCGGTGAATTGAAATATTTTTTGGGTATAGAATTCTCTCGCTCTAAAAAGGGAATCTTTATGTCTCAAAGAAAATATGCATTAGATATTTTGCAAGACACAGGATTGACAGGAGTGAAGCCCGAAAAAATTCCGATGGAGCAAAACTTGAAATTGACTGATGAAGATGGCGAGTTACTTCATGATCCAAGTAGGTATCGGAGACTGGTTGGCAGATTAATATACTTGACTGTAACCAGGCCTGACATAGTGTATTCAGTACGTACACTAAGTCAATTCATGAACACACCTCGGAAGCCGCACTGGGAAGCAGCATTACGGGTCCTCCGATATATTAAAGGATCACCAGGTCAAGGTCTTTTTCTTCCATTTGAAAATAATTTAACACTCAGCGCATTTTGCGATTCAGATTGGAGAGGATGTCGTATGTCAAGACGTTCCGTTTCTGGTTATTGTGTTTTCCTCGGATCATCACTCATCTCTTGGAAATCAAAAAACAAACGAATGTTTCACGTTCGTCAGCAGAAGCAGAGTACAAAGCAATGGCAAATACTTGCCTGGAATTGACTTGGTTGAGGTACATACTTAAAGATTTGAAGGTTGAATTGGACAAACCAGCACCATTGTTTTGTGATAATCAAGCAGCTTTATATATTGCAACTAATCCAGTCTTTCACGAACGTACTAAACACATTGAGATTGATTGTCATATAGTTCGAAAAAAACTTCAAGCTGGGGTAATTCGTCCGTGTTATGTTTCTACAAAGATGTAGTTGGCGGACGTTTTTACAAAGGCACTTGGCAGGGAGCAGTTCAAACTTTTGTGCACCAAGTTGGGAGCTCTTGATTTGCGCTCTCCAACTTGAGGGGGAGTATTAAGGAAATTATATGTTAGTTATTGTATGATTATCTTGACATAATTAGCTGATTGTATAGGAGCATAATTAGCCTTATATTTCTGATTCTGTAGCTATAATTTAGGAGAAGATTAGATCAAACATGTGTATATATATACTACATTCTGTTAATGAGAAAAGTATCCAATTTGAAGCCAATCTCTTTATTCTTGTTAAAAAGTAAAACAACTTAATTTTTTATTGGAAAAAGTAACAAATTGGGATTTCTGTTCTTACCGTACTTCTGCGGTGGCATAGCCTGTTTGCGGTACCTTGCTTCAGACCGGAGAAGTTGCATCAAAATTCACAGTGGCTTAGCTGGCTTGGCCATTTGCAATGCCTCCGGGCAATTCTTACAGCCTGCATCATCTTGATCACTTGGTTTGCAGCAAAAACCGTTTGTTTCTACGATAGGAGCAATTATTTTTTCTGCGTTCGGTGTATAGGTGGATGCTAGAAACTCCATTCTTTCATCAGAAACTGAGTTTTCATCATAGGATGAGTGCTATTGAAGCATTAGAATTCATCCAAATAAAATATTTGAGCGTTCCAGAACCGCTTGGCAGAGTACCTTCCAGCTATATGGGAAACAAAGGTTAAATGCTTAGCTGGATTCACGACAATGTAGTCCTCCTGTAGTGTAGCGATTTCAATGTACCTCTGACTGATTTCAAAAGCATTCTGCTCTTATTTGGGATCTACAGCCTAACTAACCCCAACAAAAATTTCAGCACGTGTATCAAGTGTCGAGAAACCCTCAGCCAACAGATCATCTTGATTAAAACTATAAGTTTCATTAACCTCAAATTCCCTTTTGTACCGAATTCAAAGTTCCTAAGTGGCAGGGTAAGTGCATGAGCAAGTTCGTCATCTTCGTGAGTTTTCTCTGGGTGGGAAAACAATCACTCCATTCCCAACTCCATGCTGTTTACTCCAACTTACTTCGGAGCCTCTTCTATTCTAAATTTTGGAAAACCCATCTCTACAATTATTGAAATAGCTGTCTCATTTAGACGGGGACCAGTTAATCAAGCGTCTGCCTTGCATTTGTCATTTTTCACTTCGACTCCAGAGTAGATGAGCCAAATAACAGAAATGATTTTTTTGTAATGAGATCATAACTATAATCAGCAAATTGTGGATTCGTCCAAACTGGAAACACACCTTCAGCACCATGGACTGTAGGGCCTTTACAAATGTCCCAGCATCCCGAGAAAAAAGAATATCACCAATGATCAGGGGTTGAGCAGGCAGGTGGTTTGTAAAAGGAGATAAAATAGAGGATGATATCCCCATATGGCCTATTAGTTTTCCATAGCTAGGTAAGGGACTGTAAACCTATGAATGATCAATTTCATCCTTTCCATCCTGCTTTGAATTCCCATCATTAGTCTCCATAGGTGAAGCAGGAGCTTTGTTAACTGTAAAACCAGTTGACTGGCAGCTACAAGTGTAGTCAAAACTAACTGAACCATCCCATGTCCATACAAGCAATTCACCAGAACTCGATTATAGGAGTCTGGCCTGTCCAGTAGAATGCCATCAATGAAATCAATAACTTTGCCAAAGGACAGACATTCTGTCGACATGGATACCTCTGATCCAGATGGATTTGCAGAACCCCCAAAATTTATGTGGTCCGGAGCAAAAATGGAGACCTCAGATTTTGAAGAAGGTGACACATTCAGAGTATCATCACATCGTTGAGGGAGCAGCATGGCCATTCCTGACTCTCAAAACATATGGGAAATGCGAAAAGAGAGCAATCTGACCATATCACAGCATGAAAAATAATAGGATCTCTACTTTTTATCTTCCTTTTTACTAATGACTCCAGTAGAAACAAAAGAACCCAAATGATGCAATTGATGATCATCTGGATCACCATGATAACAAGTGAATAATGAAAAAACATGACCACCTCAATGTCCATGTGATTTTATTTGTTGATAAGTTGTGCTCATTCTTGACTGCCATTGTTTCTTTGATTAGTAGCTTCTGATTTTTATGCTGAGCAGTTTCAAATGAGCTTCACTAGCAGGAACACAGTAGTTGACTATTGACATCACATCCCTGCCACTAACTTTTTGACTTAGTAAATATGAATTCTATTGCAACTGACTTTCCAACCAATCTTGGAAGTCTTTGGATTCCATCAGCTCTAGGAATTATAGCAACTCGTGTTTTTGGTATGCCCAGTACCGCATCTTCTCCATAAATCCGAAGATCACATAACAGAGCGATTTCCATCCTATCACCCAGTGTTACTCCAACTGTCATTGCCTAAATCCCACATTTTCAATTGTCAAAAAGCCATATAAACTACAACTGCACACCCAAGCTTCATGGCCTTCATGTTCTGATGTAGTGTCTTGAAATATAATAATTTCTTATCCGAACTTAAACGATAATGCTTCTCAATTCTGAAAGATTCACCAGTCATATACTACCTGTTATTATCGAACTCAGTTTCAGCTCCATTTAAACATTTATTGCTCTTCTTTCCCCTTAAGCTGTCTTGCTTTTGAAGATTCAAGTAATCATCAGATACATTGGAACTCTTACCAAAACCAAAGCTCCTCTGGGAACCTTTACTATTTACAGGTGTTCCAATATTTGGACTCCTTGTCAACATCAATTCTTTCTTTCTCATACACTTCATTGAGGTATTTCCAATTCCTCAGCTGCTTCAAACAGATTAGAAAGAGAAAGATTCTGATGCACTATGATGGTCAGGTGTCCCATATGGCCGAAAATCTTGCTGAATCAGGCATGAATACAGACTTGATGATAATGTCGAATGATACCCTAGTGAGCCAACTGATTTTTTTCAGCTTAGTTGTGGCTTAAAACTCAGTTTGGAGCAATGTTTTGCTGACCTCACAATCTGAGTCATAATGGTAACCTGCAGGTCTCTAATCACACGGGAATGCAACGGTTTACCAGGCTCTAGAAATGAAGGCTCCCAGCAAAACCACAAAAGGATCGTATACACAGCAGAAACAAAAAGAAAAACATCCCAAAACAGAGCATGACCAAAAGAACAAACAAATAAACGAACCATTAAACAGAAACCCACTTCATGTTGAATTCAATGGGTTCAAAGATCAGTGGTACAGCTGAAAGATTCAAAGCAAATGCTAAAATAAAATCATCAAAGAACTCTTAATATAAAAGTGGACCATGTTCAAATCAATTCCCAAAGGAAATGCCAAGAGCATGATATAAAAGAAAACGATTTCAAATTCAACATCAGTCCACAATCAGCAGAACTCACAAATGGAAATGAACATAGGAGTTACAGTAATCATAGCTGAGAACACCTCTATTCTTCTCCAAAGACCGGTAAGTTCTCTTTCTCCAAAGCCAAAGAACCAGCTGAAATCTTCCTCCTCTCCTCTGTTATCTTCTCTCTTCCCTTGCCTTTTACAGCCTGCTCCGAATCTCAAAAGCTCCCCCTTTTCTTCTTCAAAACCTCCTCTGCAGCTTCCCAAAAATCTGCTTTCTCTGTCCAATCCCCTCTCTAAACCCAGCTCTCTCCTCCTGCAACTCTCTCTCTCTCTCTATCTTATTTTTCTCCAGACATCCAGAAGAAAAATAGTTCTCTTCTCCAGATTTCCCCAAAAAAACCCCTCTGTCTCTTTCGCTCTCTCTCTCTCTATTTTGGATTGATTTATAGTATATTTGGCATTTGCGTTTGTTTAGAATTTTAAAACCTAATTAATAATTAGTTCCATTTATTTTAAGAAATAAAGTATAATAAGGGTTTGATAATGAATTAAGACAAAATCTTCTATAATTATGGGTTAATATGATTCAATTACTTTGTTAAAATCATTTTATAAATTATAGAATTTGATATATTAACTATGTTTATTAATTAGATAAATTTAGAATTAATATATTATGATCATTAAATATATGTTTTAAAATTTTAAATCATGCTTAGAACAATATTTATTTCAGTATTTTATGAATATATATATTAATTAAAATATATATTTTTATATTTTTAAAAATAAAAAATAATAAGATGAGTTATTTTTTATCTAATAACATTGCACTAAATATCCATTTTCATAACATATTAGATTTCTATCTTCTTTGTTATTCTCATAGTCTAAAAAAATAATAATAAAAAATAATAAGCGCTCCTCCACTCATCACCCTCTGGTGCATCAGCTTGCCCATTAGTCCATTAATTTTAAATGGACAAAAACATTCCCTAGCCGTTCATAGTTGCTGCACGTAGACCCTACTAGCTTACACCTAATCCCATCACCCATAATCCTAACCCAGTAGCCTTTCATAGCTGCAACTGCAAAGTACCTACCTAGACCTTACTAGTTTACATTGGTCAAAATGGCCCATTTTAAAAAAATAAATGTAACATCTAGCCATTTTTTGAAACTTACTTTCAAAATGGCCTCTTTAGTATCACCTACCCCGTATCATTAAAAATATTTTTTTTTCATCATTTTAGTTAAAACCACATTTAATAAATACGGCTTCATATTTGAACTAAAGCCGCAGTTGACAACTGCAGTTTCATTTTTGAACTAAAACCATAGTTGCCAATTGCGGCTTTAGTTAATTTTTTTTTTAAATTTTAAAATTTAATTAAAATTTATTAAATTACAATTTATGATTAAAATTTTAAAAAATATACTTAAATAATAAATTATTTATATTTAAATTTAAAAATCTAGTATTACTTCAACAAACATAAATTGATAAATAAAAGATATTATAAATGAATATTTTATTTATTAATAAATTAATAATCTTAAAATAATAAACTTATATAACATATACATAATATATAAAATTGTATAATTTATTAATTTATGATATTTAATTTTTTGTTTTTTAAGATATTAATTTATTTCGTATTATGATAAATTTATCTTTATCGAAATAATAGTATACCTTTAAGCCACATTGATAACTGAGATTTCAATTATAATTTTTTTTTTTTACTTTCAAATTTAATTAAAAAATATTAAATTACAATTTAAAAAATATACTTAAATAATAAATTATTTATATTTAAACTTCAAAATCTAGTATTACTTCAGCAAACATAAATTGATAAATAGAAGATATTATAAATGAATATTTTATTTATTAATAAATTAATAATCTTAAAATAATAAATTTATATAACATATAAATAATATATAAAATTGTATAATTTATTAATTTATGATATTTAATTTGTTGTTTTTAAGATATTAATTTATTTGTATTATGATAAATTTATCTTTATCGAAATAATAGTATACTTTTAAGTTGCAGTTGGTAACTGAGATTTCAATTATAATTTTTTTTTACTTTCAAATTTAATTAACAACTATTAAATTATAATTTATTATTGAAATTAAAAATATATACTTTAATAATAAATTATTTATATTTAAACTTAACAATTTAGTATTAGTTTAATAAACATAAATTAATAAATAGAAGATATTATAAATGAATGTTTTATTTATTAATAAATTAATAATATTAAAATAATAAACTTATATAACATATAAATAATATATAAAATTTTATAATTTATTAATTTAAAATATTTAATTTGTTTTTTAAATATTAATTTATTTGTATTATGACAAATTATCTTTATCGAAATAATAGTATACTCTCAAACCGTAGTTGTCATATATAGATTTTTTTACAGAATTAGTTAATGAAATTAATTACAAAAAGTCTACTACAAAATGTAATTTTTAATAGTTTAATTAAAGTCACAAAAAATATTCACTAAACATTAATATAGTAGAAAATAAAAAACATATATAATCTTACATGGAACCTATGTGTAACTAGATTTTTAAATTTAAATATAAATAATTTATTATTTAAGTATATTTTTTAAATTTCAATCATAAATTGTAATTTAATAATTTTTAATTTTAAAAAAAATTAACTAAAGCCACATTTGCTAACTGCGGCTTTAACTAAAATGATGAAATTTTATTTTTTTTAATGATACGACGCTTACGTGACACCAAAGAGGTTACTTTGAACATTAGTTTCAAAAAGTGGCTAGATGTTACATTTTTTTTTTTAAATGGGCCATTTTGACCCAAAACTCCTGGTTTACACTTAATCCCGTCACCCATAATCCTAACCCATTAGCCTTTCATAGCTGCAGCTGCAAGGCACCTACGCCATTCCTTACCACTTTTGTAGCTGTTAGATAGTTTTAGGTCAAAATGGAGTAAACGATTTATCAAACTTCTATTCAAATTAGTCGCTTTACTATTACATGGGACGCGTGTCATATAAATATATATATATATATATTTTAAATTTTAATTGATAATTAAAGTTTTATGTTTA
Organism: Vitis riparia; assembly: GCF_004353265.1. Classification (NCBI taxonomy): domain Eukaryota; kingdom Viridiplantae; phylum Streptophyta; class Magnoliopsida; order Vitales; family Vitaceae; genus Vitis; species Vitis riparia. The sequence goes on along the minus strand of NC_048441.1, from coordinate 14,164,547 downwards.
AACTTAAATCCTAAATTATTAATTGAGATTTCAATTTTTGAATTAAAATCATAATTATCAATTAAGACTTATTTTTTAATTGAAACTTTAATTGACAGAGATTTTATTTTTAAATTAAAACCTCAATTAGATTTTAATTAATTTTTCTTTATTTTAAAATTTAATTAAAAACCATTAATTTATAATTTATTATTAAAATTAAAAATATTTACTTTAATAATAAATTATTTATATTTAAGTTTAAAATCTAATATTACTTCAACAAAAATAAATTGATAAATAAAAGATATTATAAATAAATATTTTATTTATCAATAAATTAATAATCTTAAAATAATAAAATTATATAACATATAAATAAGATATAAAATTTTATAATTTATTAATTTAAGATATTTAATTTGTTATTTTTTAAGATATTAATTTATTTGTATTATGAAAAATTTATCTTTATCGAAATAATAATATACTTTTAATTTAATAGATTTTTGTTAAATAAAATTAATTAAAAAAATTTACTATAAAATATAATTTTTAATAGTTTCATCAAAAATCACAAAAAAAAAACCCAGTAAACACCTATATAAAAAAAACAAAAAAAAGGCATATATAATCTGATATACATTCAAATCTACAGATAAATTTAACAGAATGTAAATAAATTTATATCTAAAAAAAACAACAGATTAAATACTTAAATTAATAATGAGAAAATTGTATTTTGCATCTAATTGGGCTCAAAAATTAAGATCTACCCCATGAAAGTTACATGGGAAGAATATAAAATGTGAAGAGACTAATATACATTTCAAAACTATTTTGAATATTTTCTACCACAATATTTAATAAACTTTTTGATTTAATTTTTTTAATAATTATTCTGAAAATTATTATTTTTAGAAAACTAATTTTTTCTTAAATATATTCTAAAAATATATCATTTAAAAAAAATAATTTTTAATTATTTTTTACATACTTAATTTTAAAAATATATATTTTACAAGATATTTGATTTTTAAATAATAATAATAATAATAATTTATTTTTATTTTTTTGAAAAATGATGTATTTTTTTCTAAATCACTAAATTAAATTAAAATTTATTAAGGTTTACAAAATGAATAAAATTTAAATTAATATTTTTAATTTTTTTATAGTCAATAAAAGTAAAAATTCGTATCATTTTTCTCCATTTTCACGTTTTCTCATGTTTTCTCTAGGTCTTGAACTTAAACAGTGAACTTATACGAAGCAAAACTTAATTTCAACAGCCCCATCTTTCTACCACAATCCAGCTTTAGCGGTCTAAGACCACATCAATACAACCCCCATCAGCTACCCATCCCTACAATAATTCAGCATGCCTCGCCCGTCCCTAGCAACCCCTCATACAAACCATAACCCTAGCCGTCCAAGCTACACTGCACGGAGCCACCCACTAGCTGTCCTTGCCGCCATTTCACTGTCAAAAGCTCTCAATCTCATCTAATCTGCCACAACTGCAAGCAACTACCCACCAGCCGTCCACTCTTTCTTCATTTCTCATACCCATGTCTCAGACTTCAACCTCCTTTCTTCTGCCCTTAACTTTCTTTCTCTTCTTTCCAGACCATATGAATCCATATTATCCATCTTCATTTTCCTATATTTTCTCTCTCAAGCTCTCTCTCCCAACTTCACATGGCAGTAACAAAAGCTCTCATTCCCATCAACTCAGTTCTCTTCCCATCGTTGCCACTCTCTCACCCGAGCTTTGCACCTCTATCCACTATTTTCTAGAATTCAGCTGCAACTACTGGACGGCCTAGGCCGTGCCAGAAGCGAAGTATAGAAGAAAGAGAAGAGCAGCCTAAGCCGAGCAACATTCTCTTACTCACGTACCTCGCCGGAGTTGTCTTCGGTTTCGAAGCTATTGTTTCAATCCCGAGCGCTTCTCTCTACACTGCTGACGACAGCCAGCACACCATCCTCTTTGACCTTTCTTCAAAGTGATCAACGACGCCACTGATGAGAACTCCAACTTGATCAGAAGCTTTCTTCGAAATGGCTTGAGCTGCGTTTGCGAGAAGTTTGGTTCAAAACTTGCATTTCAGGCCTTGAAAGCTCCATTTCTGGTCCTGCAATTCTCGGCGTAGATGGAAAGGTGAAGTACTTAGGGTGCTGGTTTTCTTCCCCGACGTGTTGACATAGCTGGAAAGGTGAAGTTTGGTTCACTGTATCTATTTTATCTTATTTTATTTATTTATTTATTTGTATTATTATTATTATTATTATTATTTAGGTTTTATCCTCTTTTGTGTTTTTGAGCTTGTATTTTAAATTTTCAGGTTGTAAATAGGGCGGGATTGTTAGTTTCATCTAATAAGGCTTGTTTGGTCGAGAATATAGGAGGACGATGGGAGAGTCATGCTGATTGCATTAGGTTAAGGGGGTGTGGTCTTGTGAAAACAGAGCTCTTTGGAGGTTTCCAGAGGTCGTATAAAAGCAGGGGAATCGCCTCTGTTAGGGATCTCTTCGGCTGTAATTTTTTTCAGCTAAGAAGAGGGCAGAGAAAAGGATAGGGTTGAGAGATCTCTTGGAAGAGTGTTTGGTACGAGTCTAGACTGGTAGAGTGTAATAGAGTTTCCGACTGTTTAACTTTATATGCTTCGTCTTCCTTTCAGGCTCCATTTTCTCTAATTATTTTGTGTATTCGTGAAAATCAAGCCTATGATCCTCTTGTTGGAATTTTTATGTGTGGACTTACATAATCAATTTAATAATGTCATAAATCAGTGTTATTTATTTTTGCATTGTGGTCCATAATGGGACTTGACACATATTGTTGCTTGATTTTTTATGGGCTCACCCTAATTCACTTGACTGACCCATTAAGTCAAGTGATGGTTCAAATAATGCGTGTGATATATATATATATGAATATATTTATATATATATATATATATAAGAAAAGGAAGGGCTCGCTCGCTGGCTGGCTCCATGCTCCTTCCTCCTTTGGCTGAAAGAGAGCACGCACTCTCGTTTTGGACTGAATCTGGGTGTAGAAGGGAAGAGCTCATTAACCTGTAATTCTCGCACCATCAAGCACTGGAGGAGCTTCCTGAATACCAGAAAAGAGGAAGAAATGGCCTTTCATGGAATTAACCAAGGTGAACGTTTCCGTTTTTGCCGTTCAATGCATGCTTAAATGTCAACATGTGATTCTATGCAATTTAAATTCTCATCAATTGGTATCAGAGCCAGCATGGATGACATTTGAGCTGCAATTTTGGATTAATTTTTGGGTTTCCCGTTTCCTGTTGTGGAAGCCATTTTTTTTTGGAATTTTATTTCTCGTTTGATGTTGATTCTCTGTTTTCAAGCTCGATTGTTGTTGGAAACTTGTAGAGAATATTGTTTTGAGCAAAACCCATCATTTTATTTGATTTTTGGAGCTTGTTTGGTGGGATTTCGAGAATTAGGGCTTGCTTTGGTTCTTCCTATTATGCGATTTTTGTGCAAATTTTGGGATTAGATTGAAGGTTTGATGTTTGAGGATGGAAATCTAAGCGTTTTTTGTCGGAAAATGCCCAAAATTTTGGCCGAAAAAGGAAATTTTTTTTTCTCCTGCACCAGGCCGTGTTCAGCTGGAGAAGGAGATGAATAGTGATGTGATGACGTCATCATGACGTCATTAAAAAAAAAAACAAACAAACAAACAATTTTTTTTTTTTTTTTGTTTGTTGCCTTGGTATTCTTGGATTGTTTGTGCATATGCTAGAATTATTATGCATTTGTTAAATTTGACTTTATTGGGACAATTATTATTATTATTGTTCTTTATGGTATATTTTTTCCTTATATCAATAATGTTGTCCTATGTCAATTTTGTTAAATATTTCAATTTATTGAGGCAATGAAGCACACTTGTGTGATTGCCTATCGCAATTCCAAGTGTGTCAAATTGTGAAAATTAAGATATTTTGAATTTTATTCATGACAATAGTGAACATATGTGTGGTTGTCTATCGTAATCCTATATGTGTCAAATTGTTTTTGTTGAGATAGTTTGTCTCCCTCTTTTGATTGTTTTATTATTGTGATAACTAAGGTCCATACGGGTATTGTGATTGTCCTATTGATAATTATAATATTTGGTAGGATGCTTGGATTGGTGAAGGAAATTAATTTTATATTATGAACCGTACTAATTTTCTTTGCCCTTTCAGTAATAAAATTAGTGCATCTTGGTTGTGATATTTAATTGGTTGTCCTTACCGCCGTGGAATTTTCAAAATTCCAAGCTGTTGCTAAATTGAGAAATTCTGGAAACTAGCAAATGCATGATTTTGTAGTAACATGCATATTGCTTAATTTTGCTATTTTCCAGCTACTAGTAATCCTGGTATTACTCTGCAATTGTCTGCCATCAAACCTCTTACTGGAATAATTTTGAGGAATGTTTTGAGTCTTTCAATGTGCATATGACTATGCACATTTTGGACTGGGTTTTGAGAGTTGATAAGCCAAGTAAATTTGAGTTCTTCCATATTGTGGCACAAACGCCTAGGTCATATTTCTAGTCAAAGATTAGAGATTGGTTAGAGATGGTGAGTATTATGGGAGATATGATGAGACTGGACGGAATTCTGGACCATTCGCTAAGTTTCTGTTGGAATGCGGCATTGATGCTAGATATACAATGTCAGGCACTCCTCACCAGAATGGGGTTGCAGAAAGGAGGAATCGCACATTGTTGGATATGGTGAGGTGCATGTTGTCTAATTCCTCCTTACCAGAATTTCTGTGGGGTGAAGCCTTAAGGATTGCAACATATATTTTGAATCAAGTGCCCAGTAAGTCTGTGCCTAAGACTCCTTATGAGCTATGGTCAGAGAATAAACCAAGCCTTCATCATTTCCATGTTTGGGGATGTAAGGCTGAGGTTAGGCCATATAATCCACAGTCAAAGAAACTTGATCCTAAAACCATCAATGGTTTCTTTGTTGGTTATTGCATTGGATCAAGGGGTTTCAGATTTTAGTGTCCATCTCATACCACCAGGATCATTGAGTTAGACAGGGTTGTATATTTTGAAGATGTGAGCTCTGTTGATGAAAGATCTAGTGGTATCTGAAGTTTGATAGTATTATCACCCAAAATGTTTTTTTAAATAGAATACAGTTGACAGATGCATATATTTGAGGGTCAGTGGGAGTAGTTACATATTTCTTGTTTTATATGTTGATGATATACTACTCGCATCAAATGATTCTGACTTGTTGATTGAGACAAAGCACATATTGTCAACCCATTTTGACATGAAGGATCTTGGTGAGGCTTCTTATGTCTTGGGCATAAAGATTCTTTGTGATAGGGCTAATGGAGTGCTTAAATTGTCTCAAAGAGCCTATATTGAAAAGATATTGAAGAGGTTCAATATGCACAACTGCAAATCTACTAAAGCGCCAATTGTGAAGGGTGATAAATTTTCAAAGGCTCAATGTCCTCAAAATGATGATGAGAGAGAGGAAATGAAGACCATTCCTTATTCATCTGTGGTGGGCAGCCTTATGTATGCTCAAGTATGTACACGCCCTGATATTGCTTTTGTTGTGGGCATGTTGGGAAGGTACTTGAGCAATCCTGGGAGTCAACATTGGAAAGCAGCTAAGAAGGTCCTTAAGTATTTGCAAGGAACTAAGGACTTAATGTTGACATATCAGCACACCAGCTTACTTGATGTAGTTGGATTTTGTGATGCTGATTTTGCTGGCTGCATAGATGATAAGAAGTCCACTACGGGCTATATTTTTGTGATGGCAGGAGAAGCTGTATCTTGGAAAAGTGTCAAGCAGACACTTACAACATCCTCAACTATGAAGGCAGAGTATGTGGCATGTTATGAGGCCTGATGTTATGCTGTATGGATGCGGAATTTTATTTCAGCTTTGGGAGTTGTTGACTCCATTTCTAGACCGCTGAAATTATTTTGTGATAATTCCGTAGCTGTTACTTTCTCTAAGAACGCTAGGAATACTTCTTGTTCCAAGCATATTGATGTAAAGTTCTATTTTGTTAAGGAGAAAGTGGCAGAGTCTCTTATTGATATTGAATACATGTCAACAAAAGGTATGTTGGCGGATCCACTAACAAAAGGCTTACCCATAGTTGTGTTTCATGAACATGTATCTCAAATGGGGTTGTTGGAAGCCTAGGTTGTATTAAGTTAGTGGGAGCCATTTTTTGGTATTATAATATTATGGTATTGTTGGAAGGATTGCTACTATTGTATATTTCCCTGTGAATCAAGCAATGAAGCATGTATGATTGCTTTTGATTATTTATTTTGATGAGATTCTATGGGACATTGATTTATGATTATGTGTATGTTGTAATGTTTGATTATGTAGTCCAAGTGGGAGATTGTTGGAATTTTTATGTGTGGACTTACATAATCAATTTAATAATGTCATAAATCAGTGTTATTTATTTTTGCATTATGGTCCATAATGGGACTGGACACATATTGTTGCTTGATTTTTTATGGGCTCACCCTAATTCACTTGACTGGCCCATTAAGTCAAGTGGTGGTTCAAATAATGTGTGTGATATATATATGAATATATATATATATATATATATATATATATATATATATATATATATATAAGAAAAGGAAGGGCTCGCTGGCTGGCTGGCTCCATGCTCCTTCCTCCTTTGGCTGAAAGAGAGCACGCACTCTCGTTTTGGACTGAATCTGGGTGTAGAAGGGAAGAGCTCATTAACCTGTAATTTTCGCACCATCAAGCACTGGAGGAGCTTCCTGAATACCAGAAAAGAGGAAGAAATGGCCTTTCATGGAATTAACCAAGGTGAACGTTTCCGTTTTTGCCGTTCAATGCATGCTTAAATGTCAACATGTGATTCTATGCAATTTAAATTCTCATCAATCTGGCTTTGCCTTTCTTTCTTTGGATCAAATCATTTTAGATATGATGATTATATTCTGTTCTCCTGTTGTTGATCTATGTTTGGTTATCTTGAAATTCTGAAATGAATTTTTTATGGTCACTGCATTTTCTACCTTGATTTGGATTTTTTTCTAAAAAAACCTAAGATGGCCTCTAGTAATTCCTTGTTGATTTATATCAGATTTGTTTAAATTCTTTTTTATAATAGTTTGTTCTTCTGTTTTTTTTTAGTCTTATGGATTCAGTTGTCTTGAAAAATTGAGCTGTTTTTTTGCCTTCTTACTTTTCTTTGTTGATGTTTGGTTTGTTTGCTGCAATCATAAATGGATGTTCTTTTGTAGATTTTTGTTTAGGAAAGTCTGAATAGGTTATCACATGATTAGAGATTCAAGTACATTATTAAAAGTTGATGTACTTGAAATTTTGGATCTAGACGTTTCCCCCTTTTTCTTTGTGGGTATTTGGTTTGTTTTGTTGCAATCATAAATTGATGTTTCTTGTAGATCTCTATTTAATAATTTCTGACTATGTTATCTCATGATTACAGATTCATTATTTAAGGTATCAATTATTAAAAGTTGATGTGATTGATTTCAAAGTTTTTAGATCTAGGCTTTTAATTTAAGAAATGTTCATTTTAGTTTTTCTCTTTCTACTTGGTTGATTGGTGATTACTTGGAATTTCCATGAATCTAGTTTAATTCAATATACTCAGACTTTTAACTCTATGAATTAAAATGAACTAGATTGATCGAAGTCCTTATATTACAAACTTTCTGAAATCTTTGTTAATTATAATGTCATTTTGTTTAAATAACACTTTGAATTATCTTTTAATCTTAATTGTTATAGGTTGATCACAATATTGTACAGAATTCAGAATTTGGATTTCTTAGTTTTATTGTGTTATGTTAATCCGATATTATGTGGTTAATTAGTGTCTCACTTGAAATTTCATGTTGACTAAATTTTATTAGGTTGTATTTTTTTGTAATTTTAAATTAGTTTTAATTACTTTTAAACTTGGATTTGTAATCATTCTTCGTGTTCCACCAATTTGTAATAGTTTGATGTCATTTAGAAGTATGATGGGATCTATTGATAATTTGGTTTAGCTTTGTTAATTTGTAGTTTTTTTATTAAATTTTGACAATTTAATTAAGTGTCAAGTAATAGACAATGTTAATATATATTGCTTTGTTGGAATTTGCTTATTTTAAGAGTTTGTACAGGGGGAATCAAATTTACACCTAGTAATCGGATTTAATTGAAGACGTATAATAACCTCTTCTTAATTTACATTGATTTTAAGTTAACATAATGAGTTTTAATTTGATAGCGATCAAATCTTATATTGGAAATTCTTTTTCATTATGTAAGTCTTTCATTTTTTTAATTGTATCTTGGGATGACCCTAAAGATGGAATTTCATTTGTTTTAAAAGTTTGTATGGTTCTTATGTGATAATGAGAGACTTTTGGACTAATACATAAATGGTTGAATACATGAGAAATAAAAGAATGAACAATAATTCTAGGTAGTGAGGATGGATGTTGAAAGGGTTGTGGAAGGTTAGGATATCGAAATTTTATGGTTTAAATAAGAAAAAGGAAATAACAATAACATTTTTAATTAATTGATTAAATAATATAAGCAACCTATATTTAAATGCAAGTGATTGAAGGGTGATTGATCTAGATAACCAACAAATCACCATCTTACAATGACAAAAAAAAAAAAAACAAAATATCAGTGTATAACTTTTGATCATAATAATCTAAACTTATCATTGAATTTTAATGGTTTTAAAATCTGACTTCGAAAATATAAATTCTAATTTTTGAAAGCCCTTGGATGCATGACAATGGGCTATGGAATGAAACTCTTTGTTTCTTAAAAGCCTGATTTCTCATTTTGTTTAGATACATAAAATGTCTCTCCCATTCTAGTTTTCTTAAATCAATGAACTTCAAAATGGCACTTTATACATGTTAGATAATATATTGTTCTGAAATAAGTTTTAAACCCTTATAATCATTTAGTTTTCCATTCTAAATAATTTAGTTCCCTTAGTCCATTAAACTTGTATTCTCTCCTACTTGATTTCAATTGTTAAGTTTGATTTCAATTGTTAAGTATCTTTGAAAAAAGTTTTAAAAATGGTTTTGAATATACATGGATTGAATTTCATGATAACAATTAAAGCAGACTCTGGGATAAAAGTGTGGAGATTGAAATGCGACTCAATAAGTCCTAACAAATCAAATAATTTTAAAAATGAATTTTGTATCTCTTATTTGAATTTTCATTTGCTTAAGTAATTAGTTCTCAAACTAAATTTTAAAACATTTTGTGGATGTTTAAATTCTTTACAATTTTAGGAATTATTGAGTCGAGGAATAGTATAGTGTTAATCAAACAAAGTAACCTTCAATTATAATTCCATTTTGTATGGTTTTGAATTCAATTGTGTTTCTTTAATCATATTCAATTTCTTATTAGTACGCATCTAGTAAGTTAGATTTAAGTTTGCCCTCTTGAGTCAATGTTATTGTATTTTATGAATTAAATATTGTCTTGGAAAAAATCGTTATACCTTGCTAAGCATGGTACACTAACATTCCCCTCACCTTTAAAATAAGGTCTATGGGTGAACTTTGTTTGCAATTGTTTGTTAGATGTGATGAAAAGCTATTAGTATGTAATGCTTATAGTGCAATTTGTTATTTATTACTTGCTACTTAACTTTTACAAAAGTGCTTTAAAATCCTTCCAATGTACCCTTCCTTTGCCTTAACTTTTTGTATATATTCGTATTTATGCCTAATTCCTATGATTGATTGATTTTTCTTTGTGTGATCCTTGTGTTGATATGTCCTTGCTCACTGATATTAGGTGGAATGCATATCGTATACGCTATGACATTATTGTCTGTGAACTAATTCTTTTGTTTTATCCAAGCGCTTACTTTTTATTATTGCTCATTGAGTGTGCATGTTTTGACATATTCTTTGATCCATGGTATCCATTTATTTACCCATCCATGACCAAAATTACTCCAACTTACTTAGTAGAAACCAATTTTAGGGCTTAGAGGGGTGCTACTATTATGGTACCTTCTTGATTGGTAACGTGACCTTCAAACTTAAATTCAGGTTTTCAAAGAAAAGCTTTGAAATCAAGGAGTCAGATTTTTTAGAGTTTTATTTCTTATTTTGTATTCTCTTAAAGAAATAAAAATAAATAATGGTCGACTCCGATTTCATAAATTAGTTTTTCCTTAATAAAAAAGCGCGAATCAAGACATCAAATAGGAATGCACTTGAAAAGTGCAGGTCCATACAAATATACAAAAGTTCATTTATTTAAACACTAGAACTAGCTTATCAACCCCATAACCGAAGAAAAAGGACATGATTTCCAATGAAATAAAAGAGCAGCTCTCGGTAAGAGGAGTTCAAGTAGAGGAAAGCAACGATGCCTAAGAATGCCACTCCATATGATCCTCCAAAACTCCATAAGAATATGGCTTCCCAAGAGTTATTTTCTTTGTTGTTTGAAACTAGTGGTTTGACTGCAGGTGGGGCACTAGTGGGAGTGCAACTTCGCTCTAATGGCAGTCCACATAGAAGAGGGTTGTCCTCGTAACTGCTTTGTTCAAATGTTGCAAACTGAAACTTCCTCTCTGGAGTCTTACCTGATAAATTGTTGTGAGCGACAGTGAAGACCGTCAAGAAGTTTAACTCTACTACCATCTGTGGTGGAATTTGACCTGTCAATCTATTGTGGGATAGGTCCAAGCTTTCTATTTCCTTTAGGTTGGAAAATGTCTCTGGAATAGATCCTATCAACTGGTTGTACGATAAGTTTAGAGTATGAATCCCACTTAGATTTCCAATTTCTGGAGGAATTGGACCTGTTCATTTATTCCCTGAAAGATCCAATCCAGACATGAAGATGTGTCCCATATAAGATTCCGACCTATTCTTTGTTATGAACTCTATTTTTTCACTTTCAGCTGATACCTCAAAATTCACACCTAGAGTCGTGGACACAAGAAAATGAATGTCATGAAAAGACATTACTGAGTTTTTATCAAAACGATATTCGACATCAGGACTAAATGTATCATCTATTAACGAAGCTTCATTTCCAAATGTGATATTATCTAGGCAAAAAGGTATTTTTCCGGAAAAATGATTATGGGAAAGATCCAGTATGCGGATTGATTTGAGTTGACACAAATGAAGAGGAATTGAGTCTTCAAGTTGATTTCCTTTCAAGAGAAGAACCCTCAATGTTGAAAGTAAACTAATCCAAAGGGGAATTGGACCTGATAGGGTGTTATCCTTCAAATTCAATGTCACAAGAGAAGTAGCTTTAGACAGAACATGGGGTATATGTCCCGTTAGTTTATTGCTTTCCAAATGTAAAAACTTCATGTTTGTTAGATTGGCACAAGGAGGAAGGGTTGGGCCAATTTTGTTGTGAGAAAGGTCTAAAAAGCGTAGTTCGTTGAGTTTGCAAAGGCCTGATGGCACAGCACCATCCAAAGAATTGCTAGACAAGTTAAGGGTATTCAAGGCTGAGAAGTCTCCAATCCAATCTGGAATTTGACCCGTCAACGAGTTATAACTGATATCCAAAATTTGTAGGGAAGAGCTATTAGAAAATCCATGAGAAATCTTTCCCAAGAAGTCATTGTTATCCAAAAACAAATATTTTAACTGTGTCAAGTTCGATATTGTAGGGAGAGTGCCAAGTAAACTATTGTTGGATAGCTTCAAAAGCGCCAATGAGATGCAACCCATCATCATGTGCTGAGGTAGTTGTCCTGAGAGATGGTTATTTGATAAGTCTAAAATTTCCAACCGTTCCATATAACCCATTGAGGAAGGAATATTACCTTGTAATGCATTTCCAGACAAGTTTAAGGACTCCAACCTTGGAAAAATAGAGCCGATGAAAGGTGGAAGCTCTCCATGAATGCAATTCGAGGAGAAATCAAGTGAACGCATGTGGGAATGTTTTGAATTTGAGGGCAAATCAAGAACACCCGTCAAGCTGTTACATCGAAAGCTTAGGTATTCTAGTTTGATATTATTGTCCAATAACCAGGTCGGGACACCTCCTGTCATATTGTTGTAGCTAAGGTCGACCACTCTCAAATCATATTGATGCAGAAGAAAGTTGGTTACAACCCGCCAATTGAGGGTGCAGTTGGATAACCGGAGGATTTTCAATTGAAATAAAGGAAATGACCCTGTTGGATTTTCAATCTCAACCTTCAAATCCTTGTTACTGCTTTGAAGGTCGAAAACCTCAAGTCTGGAGTGGTTAAACAGTGAACCAAAATAGATTGAGCCCTCGAAATGATTTTCAGAAAGAAAAATATACTCGAGTGACTTCAGATTGGAGAAGAGCGATGAAGAAACAGTTCCACATAAATCATTTTCGGCTAGGTCAAGCAAACGTAGGGATGTCAAATTGTTGAGACATGCAGGAAGACTACCCTCAAATCCATTAGAACTAAGATCCAGCTCTTCAAGGTTGAGTTTGCACAAGCCTGTAAAAGTGAAACATGTAATTTACAATTACAATTAAAAGTAGTGGCAATAACTACAAAGGAAAAATTATATTTTGGATTATCTTAGTTGATATATGTCACCACAATTCCTAAGGTAACTTGTAGATAACTTTAAATATTTTTTATAATATTTTTATTTTTATTAATAATAAATATGTTTACCCCCTCAATCTTTTAAGAAGCTAAACATCTGCCTATTAATATCTAAAATATATGCCAAAGAAAATTTCATCATTCAAATCTACATTTATAATTGCTATACATATTATACCTCATACTATTTTCTCCTTTAATTCTTAAAATTTATTTTAAAATAATGTTTGTCAATTACATCCATTAGTTGACACTATTATTTTATTTAAATTTTTTTAAAGTTGTGTGATAGAGTTAATTGGGAAATTTTAGTGGTAAAAAGCAAATTAAAGGGATGAAAATGGAATACTAAAATATGAAAAAAAAAAATAAATAAATAAATAAGAGGAAATAAATTAGAGAGGAAAAAATATAGAAAAATAAAAAAAATGGATTTATGCTATGTTTGGTTGCTAGAAAGTTTGATTAAAAATGTAAGGACAAAAAAATAGAAAAGGTAAAGGAAAGAAAATGAAGCAAAATAAAAAATAGCTTTAAAGTTAATAAAACTTTAAATTCTTCACTTATTTAACTCTTATACATAAAAATTAAATAATGAAAAAATATATAATTTTCTTTCATAGTAAAACTAAATATGAAAAAAATCATTTTTCTTGGCATTTTATTTTTATTTTGCTAATACTTTTTGGCAACCAAACATAACATTAAAGTTAATGAATTATTTATATATGATACTTCAAACTCAATTCACTTATTATAACATTAAAGTTTTGAAAATGTATAAGATTTTAATTGATTTTAATTATATTTTATTAATTTTCTTTGATATTTTTCACATTACAATCAAATAGATAAAATTATTTTCTTTAAGATTATTTTCTTTAGAACTTTCCAAGAACCAAACATAGCCTAAGATTTACTATACTACAACCTTGAACATGATTAAATTGACCATAGAATGGACTTTATTGATTGATTCTATGTAACTTCATGCAAGGAGGGACAAGTTTTGAGAGTTAAAATTGACATGCTAATCAAGAAGCTACAACCAATCAAGGAACTCAAATTTAATTTAAAGCTTGTTTTACAGTGATTCTAGAAAATATTTTAAACATTTTTACCACTTGAAAATAACTTTTTCAATAAAAGAATAAAAGAAAAAAAATAAGTCACATTTGTGTTTTTGAAATGTTACAAATACTTCCAATAATTATTACCAAATAGATTTGAAATGTTCAACATAGAACTACAAATAAGTCACATTTGTGTTTTTGAGTTCCTTGTATCAAACTCAAAATCGTCAATTAATCAAACTTAGAATTTCCATAAACCATACTTATTTGTGTTATTCAACATGATGTCTATACATGTGCATGCGTCATCAAACTTAAAATTATCAATCAAATATAGAATTGTGAATAAGTCATACTTTTGTATATAAGTGTTACTCATGCGTCATCAAACTTAAAATTATCAATCAAATTTAGAATTGGGAATAAGTCATACTTTCGTATATAGGTGTTACTCAATGTGATGTGTGTGGATATAAGTTCAATTTAGATAAAAAAAAAAAAAAAAAAAAAAAAAAAAAAAAAAAAAAAAAAAAAAAAAATGATGAATCATAAAGGAAGTACAAGGTAAAAATTAAATGATTAAAAATATTGTTTTAAATCAAAATATGATGAATCATAAAAAGTGCAATGTGAAATGTAATTAAAGAAAATTCAGTTGTTTCAATTTTATTTTCTAACTCTAATAAAGCTTGTTTTACAAATTGGAATAAATATATTTGCAACTTAGAATAACACTCACATGGGAACTAGTTATCAAAACTATGTTTGGAATCCATAAAAAATTCAAAATCCTAGCCACTTACCTTCCATGGATAAAGATCCATTTAAATTATTGCCGCGAAGAGATAAGGATTTAAGATAGCTCAAAGTGCCAATAATCGGTGGAATGCCACCCATTAAAATATTATTCCCTAGATTCAACGCCTCCAGCCTGCTCAAATATTTTAGTCCTATCAAACAATGGACAAATAGGTTAGCATTAGGAGCAAACTGAAGATATACTACATGATTTTATTAGAGTTAAGATGCACACTCCTTGCAATTGGGAAGAATTTATATGATTGACCTCAACATTTAGAACCTTGAGTGAGGGTAAGGCACTTAAAATTGGAATTGTTCTCAAATCATTCACTCCAACATCCAAAACTCGTAATTTCTTCAATCCTAGTAAGTCTTAAAAGCCTACATTAATAAATAAATAATATTCTTATGTCTTGCTTATGGATTTGAAAGTTATACTTGTAATTAATTTTAGGTTATCAAGCATATAGAAACATGGACAAGAATATCCAAGACAATAAAATATTTCAAAATAGTTTTAAATATAAGTTAATTATTTAAAGCAAAATATTTGTAAATGTTACTGCAGAATCAAAGGGGTAATTAAGATTACCTTAATTATATATTGTGAAAAAAACTAGTTTATGTCAATTTGACTGAGAAAAATTACAATAAAGAATAATAATAGGATGGAGATCAAAGGGGTAATTAAGATTACCTTAATTATATATTGTGAAAAAAACTAGTTTATGTCCATTTGAGTGTGAAAAACTACAATAAAGAATAATAATAGGAAGAAGAAAATAAGAGAACAAAAATAGAAAATGTAGAATTCACATAACGTTTTCAACCAAAAGCCCATATAAATTGGTTCTATTCAATTTGATTAGAAAACAAACTAGTTTATGTTAATTGCAAATAAACTTAAAATGCCTAAAATTTGGTATGCAAGTTAGAAGGCATTATAAGCTATTGTAGCTTACTTAAGCCCATCATTCTACTACAACACCTTCCTCTGATTCTCCGAACTTAAATACATTATCTGGATTGCCGCTCCACCATATGCTTCACAAAATCATAATTTTATAGAAAACAGGTTGTAGCTGGTGTTATTGCTTCCCTGGGCAGCCTATCTTGCTTATGATTTTTATAGTTGGGAGCTGGTGATATTAAATAAGACTTGTCCTGAAATTTATTTATTTTTGAAATTCTAATTTAGGTTCCTTGCGTTCCAATCCAAGCGAAAAATATTTGATGCAGCCCACGCCCAGTCCAAATCCATTGTTCCTGGCCCAAGGCCCAGGCTTAGTTATCAGAGCCGAGGCCTTATGATTGCATGTGGGCCTTTTGCCAACTCTTGGGCCGGCTATATATAAATGAAAGATTCATTTACATAGCCTAGAGGGAGAGGCCAGGGTATCGAACCCCTACATGGTGGGGGTACAGAAACTGCAAGGACAGTCTTTGCGATGGCTTCTTATTTTTGTTTTAAACCGTCACAATTTTTAGAAAACAATATTGGTATTATAAAAATTTTATTAAACATGAAAAAAAAAATCAAAATATAACATCTACAAAAAAACTACATTTTCCTAGCTTGCACAAAACCCTTTTTCAAATCATAAATTCTTTAAATAAAATTAATGGAATAGACATAAAAATTCTTATTGAGCATGAAAAAGAGTTTTTTGACTTTTTAAAAATGAGACAAACAAGCCCTAAGGCACATAAAAGCTCTTTTGTTTCTTACAACAACTCCTACTCAAATTGCTTACCATTCAAAAAAGTAACAAGCTAGTTCAAAAAGTATAATAATACACTAATTTCCTTGGGCAACACACAATCTAATCATAAATTAAAAGTATATAAAGAGATGAAAAAAAAAATGGAGAGAGAACCCAGAGAAACAAATAGTTGCAAAAAAATTAAGAACCCATAAAGAAGACAATAAAAGTTGGACTACTACCCAATAAACTTAATATTCATTCTTTTTAAAAAGTTAATAATTAGAGAAATTTTAATGAAAGATGAAAAAAAATTAGAAATGTGGTAAATGGAGTGTAAAACATAGAAGAAAGGTGCCTTAGGTATAAGGAAAGTGATGTTATTTAATGCCACAAAAATACTAAAGCTTAGTTTACCTTCCCTAAAATACTAATTTTGAATTTATACAAAAAAAATCAAATATAAAAAATAAACCTTTTTATACCATAAATAAATAAAATAAATTTTTGTTATTTTATTTTCAAATTCTATTAAACTATTGATTGGAAACCTAAAAATTATATTGATAATCTTTTAATGATCTGTTTTTTATTTTTTTAATTCTTTGTATACTAATTAAATACAAAACAAATATTTAAATAAAATTTTAAATATTTTTAAACACTATCGTATTAAAAAAAAATCATACATGTATAATTATTTCATTTATATTCTTAAATAAATTGAAATTATGTCGATCATCATTTTATTATGAAAAAAAATTAAAGAGACTATTATATATATATATATATATATATATATATATTAGTCTTTTTTTAAATCAAAATTTTGATTGGATATTTCAATCATGAAATACTTGCACCTACATTTATTATACAAGTACCAATTGAACTTGTTCCTCCTTATCTTTACCATTTTCCCCGTCTTATTAATTATTTTTTACAATTTTCATTGAAATTTTACTTTCAACATATCTAAATTATTTTCTCCACTCCACACGCAAATAATTTATGGTAAATTGATAATTACTTTCTTTTGAACTTTTTTTTGTAGACTTTTGAGGAGTTGGTGAGCTTTGCCCCTACAGATAGCTGTGTTCTTTATAATGGTGTAGACCCCCTCTCAGGAAACCAGAAGATTTTAGTTTTTTTAGGATTTTTATAGCATTGGAGGAATGCTATTTCATGACCCGGAGGAGCTGGCAGCACACTAGAGATAAGTGGGGGCCCTCTTTTCTCTACACCCGGAAAATCAGCTGCATGGGCATGGCGGCAGGCATGCTGATGGTCAGAGACTCCATCCTTGCTGACGAGAGGAGCAGTGGAGCCGGTAGTGACTTGCTGAAGAAGACACAAGAGCAGAAGGGCAGAGAAGGAGAGGGGGGGCAGAAAAAGGGAAAAGAGGGTTTTTTAGAGCTGGGGGGAAGGAACCAAGCGATTTTGCTCCAAAGGAATCATTCAGGTTTGATCAATTCGCACCTTAGGTTCACGTTTTGTTTTGTTTTAAGTCATATCTTGCTTCATTCTTGATAGTTGGACATTTGTTTTGATTATTTAACGTGCTAAACTTGCCCCTCATTTCCTGTATTGCCTGCCCCTGTTTTTCCTCGTATGAGTTGTGTGACGGCTACGCTATGCATGAGTCGCATGATGATTGTGTTATCTGTTTGCATTTTGAAACCATTCAGAGTTTCCCACCAGTCTGTTTTTTTTAACTTCTTGGATCTCATAAAATGGAGCTGGGCAATGGTATTATCTTCCCTTATGCGTGCTCTGTTTTACTTTATGGTGTCCTCTGTTTCTGGTTCTTCTTAGGTGTCTAGATACCATATTTTTGGGTTAACTGTTTTGAACGAAGTTGTATCTGAGAAGACTCAACATCAGAATCTTTGGAGGTATTATTGTGTGGTATGTTAGGGGAGTTGAGGGATTGTCCAGCTAGTATGGCATGAAGAGGATCTGTTCTCAACAGGATGTGATATTGTTGTCTTCATGTGAGTTAAAAATGGGGATCGGTTCATTGGGACCCACAGCTGCACCGATTAAACATAGTTATAAGTCTTTATGTGTTGGCCGTAGTAGACATTGCCAGCAGGGCAATGATGAATGAAGGAAAAGAGCAATTCAACTTTGGTCAGTGGGGGAAATGGTGTTGGTAAAACTGGAATAATAAGGATGCTCATGAGGTATCCAGCATACTTGGGAGGGAAACCTGGTGTAAAGGGCAGAATGGCTGAACAATCAGTCTTGGAGCCCAATCTCGTTCCGGAAGCGTTTGGCATTGTTGCAACTGTTAGAAACAATAACTCGGGTCTGTTTTGGTAAATTTGTTGAAACCCAATTTGACAAGAGTGGAAGGTCATCCCGGGGCTACTGTCAGAGTTTATCTTCTGGAAAGGATGAACAGTCAAGGTTCCATCATGGCAGTGATGCCCCCATCCAACCATGCATATCACCAAACCATCCTTGCCTTCATACTACTTTTATACCCACTGCCGTTTCATCCCATTCTCCATGCCACCCTCCTCATGCATTTCCGTTATCCCCATTACTCTTCACACCCATCCCATACCCATCTTTCTTACTCCCATACGCACCACCATTTCTTCTTGAATATCACCAAACCCATTTTTCCCTCACTACCCGGATCACTAAAGCCACCCATATCTTTTAAATCCCATCATGCCCACATTCATGCTCACCACCTTCACCCATTTATATCTCTCATACTCATCCAATCAAATAACCACACCCATCCTTTGTTCCATAGACTCACCAAGCCCATTTTCCTTCACTTTCACTCACCACCTATTCATCATCCGTCCACCTCTCATCTAAACCCATTTTCTTATCACCACCCCCCTTATGCCCACTTACCCATTTTCGTTCTTTGCTTGATTCCTACGTGCCTAAGGTTCCATGTATGTACACACTTTCAAGCCCTCATCCTCTCATCTTTCATGCTCATGCCCACCATACTTCATTCATCCCATGCATACCCACTTCATGCCACCACCTTTTCTCTCTCTACACCACATACCCGTTTTTCACTACCCACCCCACTCATTCATTTCTCTATACCATATGTTCTTCATACCCATCTTTCTCTTCAAGTCTATCAAACATACTCACCCCATGCACATCTTCTTCATACGTACAAGAGGCCCATGCAAACCCTTCCATCACCATATCCATCTTCATTCTTCCTCTCTCCAAGCCTTCACATACCCATCATTACCTTTCTCTCTCTACACCACGTTCTTCATGCCCACTTCCTATCCACATGCATGAAGCCGTGCATGGAACCATGCATGCCACCACCCTTCTATGCCCACCACCTTACCCATCCTTTCTAACCACCTTTCTCTCTCTACACCACGTTCTTCATGCCCACTTCCTATCCACATGCATGAAGCCGTGCATGGAACCATGCATGCCACCACCCTTCTATGCCCACCACCTTACCCATCCTTTCTAACCACCTTTCTCTCTCTACACCACGTTCTTCATGCCCACTTCCTATCCACATGCATGAAGCCATGCATGGAACCATGCAAGCCACCACCCTTCTATGCCCACCTTACCCATCCTTTCTTACCACCTTTCTCTCTCTACACCACCCCACTTCCCTATCCTTTATCCTAGAGGGAAAGATTTGGTGAGTTTGCTCATTTTAATCTCTATAGTGGACGTTTTTTTCATGTTTGTGGGTCTTGCATATTGGCTTTAAGCCCTTGGGCCTTGGTGCAATTGGGCATGGTTTGAGTTGATTATTTTAAAGCAAGTTGTGGGCTGTGAGGCCCTTGGGCCCATTTAGGTTTGGGGTCACTATGCTAGTGGACGTGGGCTTAAGTTGGAGTCCAGCCCGTATGTGAAGATAAAAAGCTCCAAGTTGTTTTGCTCACCCATCTTAGGTTGGCCTAGTTGGAGATGTGGGCTTAAGTTGGAGCCCAGGCCCGTATGCATTGATGAAAGGCCCTTTGTTTGGTTCTCTCATTTTAAGTTGGCCCATGTCCATTCCAAGCCCATGCTCACTTCAAGTTGTTTTGTTCTCTCATTTTAAGTTGGTCCATGTCCATTCCAAGCCCATGCTCACCTCAAGTTGATTTGTTCACCCACCTTAAGTTAGTCCATGCCCATTCCAAGCCCATGCCCACCTCAAATTAGCCCTTTTGTTTTCAATTTGCATGATTTATCTCCCTAAAAACATCAATTCCTCAATAAATTTTAATTCCAATTTTTGAAATTTTAATTCTCACATCAATTTATTTAATCATCATTATCTTATTTATTTATTTATTTGCTTATTTTTAAAATTCAACCCTTTAATAATCTTTCAAAATTCCGATTTCTAAAATTAAATTCCAATTTCCAAAATTTTAATTCTCACATCAATTTACTTAATCATTATTATTTTATTTATTTATTTATTTGTTTATCTTTAAAATTCAACCTTTAAATAATCTTTCAAAATTCCAATCTCTAAAATTAAATTCCAATTTCCGAAATTTTAATTCTCACATCAATTTATTTAATCATCATTATTTTATTTATTTACTTATTTGTTTATTTCCAAAATTCAACCTTTAAATAAACTCTCAAAATTCCGATTTCTAAATTATAAATTCCAATTTCCGAAATTTTAATTCTCACATCAATCTGTTTAATTGTCATCATTTTATTTATTTATTTATTTGTTTATTCTTTTAAAATTCAACATTTAAATAATCTTTCAAAATTCCGACTTCTAAAATCAAATTCCAATTTCCGAGATTTTAATTCTCACATCAATTTATTTAAATCCTCATTATTTTATTTATTTATTTATTTTTTAAAATTCAATCTTCAAACAATTCCTCAAAATCCCGATTTCTAAATTTAAATTCCGATTTCCGAAATTTTTCATTCCCATATCGATTTATTTAATCATCATTATTTTATCTATTTGTTTATTTTTGAAACTCAATCTTTAGATAATTCTTCAGGATTCCAATTTTCGAAACTTAACTTCCAAAATACCCATTCTTAAATTCAATTCCCAAGGCTCCAATTTTCAAATAATTTTCGAGTTTCCAATTTTCAAAAAAAAAAACTTCAAAAATCCAGTTTTCACTCGAACAGTTTTAATTCCGTTTTGGTTTTCAAATAATCTTCTTTTTTTCTCTTAATTTTATATAAGCGTGAATGTCATTTTCATAATTTCAGAATAATGGAATTTGTGAGATTAATTCATGCAAGATCGATTCGGGCTTTGGTGGGGGCCCCACATACGTGATTTTATGATCGATTTGAGGATTGATTGATTTAATTGCCATGCATAATTGATTTTATTCTGCTCTATGACATGCTCGAAATTATTCCTTAATTGTGCACTAACCTCATTTCTTGATAGCGCTTTATGGATCACTGCCCAGGTACGCACCTACTTTCACTCTGGTAATTGTCTAAGCATATTTTGATTCTCACGTGTGCATGATTTATTCTGGGTACTCATTGATTTACTCGTCCATTGCCATGATTGCTTCATTTTATTAGTAGAGACCCGACTTTAGGGACTTAAAGGGGTGCTGCGGTCTGTACCGTACCTTCCCGATAAGTAACCTGACCCCCGAACCCGATCTGGTTTTTCACAGACCACCTTTTCCGAAACAAGGAGTCACACTTAGGGTTTTTCTTTCTTATTTTGTTTACCCTTTAAAAATAAAACAAAAATAAGTGGCGACTCCAAGTCATTTTCAAATAATCAATAAAAAATCAATTTTTCAAATAAAAATCGAGCTCGCCATCGAGTGGGAAACGCATGAGCCGAAATGCGGGGTCCACAAAATGGCGACTCCGCTGGGGATTTTTTAGAGGGTCAAGCTTGAACTTAAAGTGAAGCAAACATGGCATTTGATGAGTCGATCAGTGAGTACCTGTCTCTTGATTGCACATCGGGAGTTTTTGATGCATGCTTAGATATTGTGTTGTGACATTGATATGATTGATTATCTTGATTTGGGGCTTCGGATGTCGTTTTTTTTATACTTCATTGCTAGATTAGTCTGGTACATTGACATGCCGATTATCATAGATTGCTCAGCTTGTTTTGCTTAGGTATAGCGATTCTGTTTCTTCTTGATTATTCTGCTCACTTCACATGCATAGACTCACTATTGTACATCGATTGACTTGCTGTGTTGTTTTCCCTGGCTTGCATATTATCTTGATCGTCTTTTGAGCATGATGTTCGTATTGCTATTCATCCTGATAGTCATAGCTTTTTGTGTGGACATGAGTGATATATCCTGTATTCTGCTTGACTGCATGTCGCTTGATTGCCCTTCTTCTGCTTGATTGCATGTTGCTTGTCCATGTGGGCCGCACTTCTATCCCCTTACCTCCAAATCTCTTGGTCTCGGTCATTTCCTTCATTTCGGTTCTCACTTTTGCAAGTGTGAGGCCTTCTGTGTGCTTGTTCTCTGACCGAGCCAGAGATTAGGAGTAGGGTCTAGCGACGAGCTATACCGATGTCTGGGAGCGTTCTGGAGGAGACCGACATATCGATGCTGATTGGAGTCCGATCATTGAAGACCTGTATAGCCCCGAGCTAGGTTTCATGGATAGTTATGCGACCAGTGTGTTTCCTCTTCTGTTCTAGATTCATAGGGTTTTCGGATGCACCCACACCATCACTGTGCACTCTAGTTGACTATTGAGCGTTGAGAGTTTGAGAGGTTTCACCATAGGAAACCCCCTGGGATGCCGAGGTAGTGCATGTGTGGAGGTGATGACCACCTTGCATGGAAGCGCCCCGTCTCTTTGGAGGCGTGCAGAGGGTTGCGTACCGCCGGAGGGTATGATCGCTTCTGCTAGGGATCTTTAAAGTCCACCCATATCCATTTAGAGCCACCTTGACCTTATAGGTTGAGCCGTAGATCCTTCGATCAGGACTCCCTCCCTACACGTGGGTGCATCTGAGGGCCTTCAGAGCCTCTGTGGTTACACTTTGGATTCGACATTCCCTCTTTTTAGTCTCCAGTTGAGAGTGCTCGGAGATCGGCATGAGTTTGAGTATCGGTTGGATCACCTTTCGTCTTGTAGCTCTAGATTATGCTTTTTACTCGAGGAGTTTAGCATGTTTTCTCCATAGGGTTTTCGTTTTTCTTTCTTGGCTTGGCACATCCTTTCACTTTGTTGACACTCACTCGATACTTTGGGTATATTCATTGATCATCTGTTTACACTGTACACTTATCACGGGCTTGGTACCTCATTCTTTGTTTGATCCTTGGTTCGATTTTCGACTCGATGCTCATATTTTCATTACAGAAAGGTGAAAGGCACATTTTCATATTCACACATTTTTCGGGAGATTCGCCTTGATCACCTTATCATTTTCTCTCTTATGGAGCTCGAGTTGAAGGTTGAATCAAAGATATTTTGTTATATATTGAGCATCGATCTCGCGATAGCGTTGTTCTCCACACCTCATTCACTTTCTTCACACCTCGATCGTTTTTTTGGATCATCGATAGAAATTCTTTAGTCATATTTGTGGTTATCTCACACTAGACACTCATGTGACTCTAGAGATTCTATCGTACATCCAAATTTGATTGTCACCATAGGATTGTGTATCACACCCTGTCATGTATTGGTTGTATTGTATCATGCGTTGGTCATTGTTCGTTGCATCCTGTGTCATTGCATGAGTCGTGTTTGAGTCGTTTTGTTTGGGTTCTTTTGTATGAGTCTATTTGTAGTCCCAGTCTTGGTTCAGTGCCCTGGGTTGAGTGGGATAGAGGTTGATTCGTATCTCTGAGTTGCTATAGACGGATTCATAGTCAGTTTCGATTGGTTAGCTTATCGCTTCTGTGGTTTCGATTCAGGGGCATTGACCAGTTTGAGTTAGAGGATGGATACTCAGCAGAGTAGACGTGTAGTGCTCGAGGACACGCCATCTGATATAATGACACCACCTGTTATACCTATTCAGATGCCAGCTACACAGACTTCACATGATCAGGCTACTATCATTCCACCCATTGTCACACCAATTACCATTATTGAGGATCCTCGTTCTCGTATGGACAGACTCGAGCAGAGAATTAGACAGATGAGAGATCCTGATGAGATGATTTCATGGGGTGACCCCGACGATGTGCCAGTGGCCACTTTGCCAGTCGGTTTCAGGATGCCTGATATAGAGAGATATACGGGAGTTGGATGTCCTCGTATTCATCTCAGACTTTATAGCACAGTTATGAGAGCTTTTGGTCTAGATGAGGCACAGTTGCTCACTTTGTTCCCATTGTCATTGAGTGGCGCGACACAGAGATGGTACGCTTCATTAGAGTCATCTCGTCGGAGAACTTGGGAGGACTTAGCACAGGAGTTTCTGAGACAGTATTCCTTTAGTGGTGATACGAGCGTTACACGTAGAGAGCTTGAGTTTCTTAGACAGGGATCAGATGAGTCTGTTTCTTCTTTTATCTCCCGCTGGAGGGAGAAGGCCGCGGAGATGATTGAGCGACCTACCGAGAGAGATCAGATGAGCATGTTTTTGAGGAGTTTGCATCCTAGGTTTGCTCGGCATCTGACAGGAGTCCCATTCCAGGATTTCAGATCATTGGTTCAGGCTTTGTTCGATGTAGATGATGGCATCTCTAGAGGATTATGGTCAGATATTATTCCTTCCCCAGATACTGAGGGGAAGGGAGTTGTTGGATCATCTGAGAGTTATGGAGATGTATGTTCTGTGGACTTTCAGCATCGACGACCTGGTTATCATCCCTATGCAAGATCATTGCCGATGCCTAGGAGTGATTTCCCACCTTTACAGCATCGTCATCCTCATTCAGTTCAGCAGTATTCTTCTGTGCATCCTCATACTGCCACGGTGCGACCTTCATTCCAGTTTCAGCATCCACATACTAGTATCCCACAACATGAGCAGTCTCGTCCCCATCGGCGACGTCAGAGGACTTATTCTGATTTGGGGATGCCCTTGGATAGAGCTTTTGAGCGACTCAGAGCTGCTGGTTTTTTAGTACCATTGGCCCCTAGGCCACTCCCGAGTACCTTACCTCCGCGTTTTCGCGCTCACGAGTTCTGTGCATTTCACCAGATGGCAGGCCACCGTACTGATTATTGTGCTTCTCTACGTCATACCATACAGGATCTTATTGACAGTGGTGCGGTTAGCTTTCCTGTATCGACTACAGATACTGATCTTGGTCCAGATATGATTGCTGATTCCTTTCTAGCCTAGTCCACACATGCAGTTCCTCCTCCTTCGGGCTTATACCATCACGTTTTGGACACCCAGGGCACTGATATTCACCAGACACTTCGATATTGCATACCTTGTTGGTGTATTTTGGGACTACATTGTTAGTCGGTCATTTGAGTTTTTGTTCTCATTTGCTTTGTATTTGAGTCTTGTTTTATAGTTAGTGATTCGAGTTCGTACCCTGTGTTTCGAGAGTAGACCTTATTGTCTTATTATTTTGCATGATGTACTCTCATTTCACTTAGTGATGTTGTTACTTTCTTGGGTATGTGTTTCCGTCTTCTTTTTATTATTGTCATTGTTTCGTATCATGCATATTATGTGTTGTTATCTTAGGTAGCATCTTGTGTTGCTTTGTTTCTGTCTTTTGCATGTGTTTGTTTCAGAGTCTTGGACAGTTTTAGTGTCGTGACTGGTCCCCGAGCAGAGATTGATGGCATGATAGTTATGATATTTTCAGAGTACATTGAGATTAGACTTCTTCAGTTGAGGTTCACCATGTCGGACGAGATCGCACCCATTACTCTTACTACTCTTTACAGGATGATGGTGGATTTGACACGGAGAGTTGAGAGGATTGAGCTTATTCTGTCAGAGTATCCATCATCATCGAGAGGAGTTCCAGGAGTAGCGATGCCTTCATTGCCACATTTGACTTCACCGACATCAGTTACTTTGGGTGCCCCACATCCACGGCCTCGCCCATATTCAGTGCTCCAGCAGCATTCCTCATCCATTTCATTGGCTACGTCGACACGACCTCCATCCCGGGTTCGCGGCCCTCCGGTCGTTACAGTTCCTCAGGGGCGACCTCACCCTCATCGACGATGTCGGAGACATTTTCAGATTTGACCATACCCCTGAGCAGAGCTTTTGAGACATTTCAGGCCATGGGATTTTTGGCCCTTTGGCTCCTAGGCACTTCCAGATCCTGTGCCTCCGCAGTTTCGGCTTGATTTATACTGTATGTACCATCAGTCAGTAGGACATCACACTGATCGTTGCACTGCTCTACGACATGCCATACAGGACATTGTTGATTCTGGGACGTTTGGGCACCCTCAGTCCGATGTGCTTTCTGTACCTACCTCAGCTCAGGCTATGCATGCAGACACCTCTTCACCAGCAGTCCGTGATCTTATTGACTTGGGCGATTGACTCATGATTGGCTTACCTTGGTACAGTGGCGCTCGGATTTTGTTCGTTCTATGGCCAGAGATGTGACGACAGGACCAGTCACTGTTTTTGTTTTTGTTTTTGCTTGTTTAGTCTTGTTTTGTTTTTGACTTTTAGAGATTATAACTCGATTCTTGAGTATTGTCTTTGTTATCCTTCTTTTGCATGATGTACTCATCGGATTATCCCATTGGATGCATTTTCCTTTATGGACATGTGTTTGTGTTTTGTGATATGTGTTGTACTTTTGACTTGAGGCATCTCTTCACTTGCACATTGTGGTCTTGAGACTTGACCTATCATGGAGGATATTGAGCCTATTAGCCTAGGATCAGAGATTTGACCTAGAGAGTTCGAGATTGTGGTCCATCTTCTAACGATTAGAGCAGTACCTTGCTCACTTCCCACACCTTGACTTTGTTTTGACCTGCGTTCCATGCGTTCCATCCATTATGAGCTTTGCATAGCATCACCTTTGAGACCATTATATGACATTTCTATCCTCGACCTTTCTAGCTTTGCACATCCCCTCTCTGATTCGACCAGGTAGAGTGTGAGGAGTTTGAGCCCATGGTTGTTCTTTCATGGCGAGGGATAGCTTATGATCTTTAGGTGGCTTACGATATGAGGATTGGTCGAGTGCTTGATGAGACTATCACTTATTTTGCCGTGAGTATAGAGATTGATCTTGTACGATGAGAGTTGGCTTGTGACGGGCAGTCATGCCTGATGAGATCACTGTTTACTTTGCCTTGAGAGGATCATCTTTGAGATTATTATGGAGCATTCGGAGTACGGTTGATACATGATCCTAGAGGAAAGTTCAGACCCAACTGGAGCGGACCTTATTTCATCAGGGAGTTGACCCCAGAGGGCACTGCATGGCTGATGGATTTAGACGGAAACCGATTCTCAGAGCCAACCAATGTGGATCAGCTAAAAAGGTACTATGTTTGAGACCATGGTCGCAGGATGGGTGGCCATCATTTCGGTTAGCCATTACCTTGTTATTCCTTTGTGATACATAGTCCGTTGCTAGCCCGTTGAGCCTCACATGCGTATTATAGCCTTTCTTTCTTATCGCCTTGCTCACATTTTCACACCGGGACAGGGGCCCTTTAATGTATGCATGCATTGTTTGGGAGTTTCATGAGCCTTGGACCTAGGGGCATGTTTTTCTCATCATCTTTTCCTATCATTGCACCTTTGCATTTTCATCTCATCTTATTGGTTGTGTTATTCATCTCTTCTTTCCTATCCTATCTACTATTTGTTTGTCTCATATTCTCTTCACCCTGAGTGGTGAGCCTCCTCAGTTCATCACATGGAGGATAGTCACATCATTTCCACCATCTATCTCGCGGACACTGGTTTAGAGATCCTTAGTTTGAGAAGGTCATCTTGTCAGAGAGAGTTTGTTTGTTACCTTAGCACTTGGGGGTGTGTCCATTTGTTATTGATATCATCTTTGGGGTTCATTTGTTCATGTTCAGGGTACGCGTGTTTGTATATATGTAAAAAAAAAAAAAAAAAAAAAAAAAAAAAAAAAAAAAAAAAAAAAAAAAAAAAAAAAAAAAAAAAGTGTGTAAAAAAAAAAATGAAATGAGAAAAAAAAAA